>NC_056526.1:24293811-24394441 GCF_019175285.1 Sceloporus undulatus | reverse complement strand
AGTCACTGCTGCCTTTGCTCCTGGTCAACTTGAAAGCAGCAACCAAACAGCTGGCTAAGCAACGACCAAGAAGCCTCTTATCCATGTGGGCCTTCTGGCAAGGGCTAATGCAAGTGAGATGCCTCTTGGTTGCTGCTCCCAGAGTGACTGGGTACAAAGGAAGAAGCTTCTTCCTGGGAAGGAAGGACTATCAATCCTTTATCGGGGTGGAGTAGGGTGCAGCTGGTATGTGTATAGGTGGTTTACAGAAGCTGCATGCTCTGGACTGGAGACCGGTGTGGATGGGGAAAGGGAGAGATTTTAACTTCAGCAGGCACTCCCAAGGTGGACTGTTTCCAAGAATCAGGCCTGGATACTTCTCCCTCTCCTACCTCAGAGATATGCCCCCCCCCCCGAACATTGTTTCTACTGCTACCTCTTGCCATGGGCCAGAAGCTTCAGGACTAGGACTTGAAGAGTCTGATGAAGAGGCAAGTCTTCCAGACAGAGAACAGCCTGCAGCTCTCCCTGTTGCAGTGCAGCCTCAGCCAGTTCATTTTGTTCATTCTGTTCAACTGCAGCCTCAGCCAACAGGAGACTTACCTGCTGATGAGGCAGAGGACACAGCTGGGGTCCTAAGTCCTCAAAGCAAGAAGGAGGGACAAAAGAAGACAACAAAGAATAGAACAAAGATGGTTAGCCAGGCTGCAGACCAAGCAACAACAGGGGTGCTGGTTTTTTACTCTTTGCCTGCATTATCAGTTGATGGCTCCTATCCAGCCCCCCTGTGTAGGTGTGTGGTGAACCAGGACACCTTTTCTCTCAGCCTGTCCAATGAAAGACAGTAGGAGCGAAAAAGCAGCTCCAACCTGCCAGCGAAGTCCCAACAAAGCTTAAGCAGGATCCCAAACTTGAAAGCTACTTTTTACCACTGTTTCTCCCACACCACCACAAACTCCTTGCTCCACTCAGTCAGTCAGTCAGTCAGTCAGTCTGTCTCAACATAGGACTGCTCCGTATTCCACAGAAGTGAAGCCTTGCACCCAGCTTTGCAAGAGTTTCCCAAACGCCATTGCCACTTCTAGCAAAAGATCCGACTAAAGGAGTAAGCTCATGAGGGCAGAAAAAAGCAAAAGACACCACCACACAAAGTGATCAGTGTGGTGATTTTAAGGGACCCTGAAAAGAAGTTTCATGCAACTCTCATTTCCACCATACTCCTAAAGGCCACTGGTTCCCCTTGTCTTTCTTAAAAACCAATATTTTGACTGAAGACCCCCCTGCCACTCTCATTTCCCTTCACCTTCTAAAGGAGGCTAGGCAAACCCTACTTTCTATTCTCCTTTGGACAGCCAGTAAAGATCTTTCTGGTTTTTTCAGATGCCAACCACAAATGCTGGTGTAATGTCAGGAAGAAACTCTTCTAGAACATGACGACATAGCCCGAAAACCCCACAAAAAACTGGATGCTGGCCATGAAAGCCTTCGATCTTTCTGTTTATTTGGGCTTTTGGCATCTGCCTGGCTGCTGGGAAAGGGGCTTTGAAATAGGAAGGTGCTGTACCTTTTTAACAATGTGCTTTTAAGTTGCTTTTAATGTTCCTGTGTTTAAATGTCATAATTAAACTATGTTGTAATATTACAGATTTTTGTAGTTTCAGGTTTTTTTTACAAAAAAAGAATTGATCTGAGCTGCCTATCTAGTTCAGGAAGTGAGCTTCTGTTCATGAAGTGGCCAACCGTTTGCCTGTGACAGACTCGCATACTCCAGCAACTGACACACAGAACATAGTGAAGTTGCCTAGAAACCACACAAACATCTTGCCCCAAAATGGAGCAACAGCAATAGGGAGGTAGTTCCCACATATCTCTGGATCCTGGAAAGACCCCTTCAGCTGTGTGTGCTTACAGCCTCCTTTCAAAGTAGTAGTAGCTCCTCCTGTCATAGTGAGACATTTATCACTCCCTATACCAGGCCACTGTTATTAGAGCTAAAATGGGCAGATTGAAGTGTCTTGTCTGCAGTGTCAGGTGGCAACAAATGAAATTGATCCTACAAAACATGGCCAGATGGAACACAGGACATTTCACCACACAGCACAGAGGTCCAAGGGGTGGTAAATGTCTCACTATGTGATGTGTCTGGCACTTTTGAAGGATGTTGTGGTACACTCTTTCTGGAAGAGGACCTCCCTGGACCAGAGGCATGGGACAACTATGTTAGGGATGATGGGAGTTGCGGCTCTTCTCCTGGCTTTCACTCTCACCCCCCTGGTCAGTGGAAGAACAACCAGTTTGACCAGTAGCTCTGAGAATTGGCTGAAGATGTCTTCCAATCTTCTCTGGAGTCTGCTGGTTCTTGTTCAGCTCTCAAGACACCAGTCAACACAGTAGTCTTCTAAAAAGATCTACTTTTATTCTAATATATACACTATGCACAAAACAATTCACTACTCACAAAATCCACACTACTATACTCCTCAATACCCACACTACTGTACTCCTCAATACCCACAAAAAGTATTGCCATACATTATTGCTTATATAGACATTTGTCTCTCAATTCATTATACAGTTGCCACCTCCTGGGCGTGTACATACATTATGATTGACATACCATACTTGGCTCAATCTAGACCTCACATTGCATCATACATTACTGTCCACTCAATGACTTTCAGGTGATATCAATTTGCACCTTTTCACTTTGTCCTTGCCACATGTGTCCTTGGCTTTTAGGACCTTCTAATTACATTATATGCAACATCTATGTGACATTTCAATTGCTTTTGCTGTGTCATGTTACTTTCAAATACATTCAAATACATATTATATTTCTTGTGACTATATATCCCATGTGGCTTTTTCCTGACAAACTATCACCTTCTCACTGATATTCCCTTTGGGAGCAAGGTATTTGAAGATGTAATGGTTGGGTAACTTCTGACATTTGCGAATCCCATTTCAGTCTGGTTTCTGCATTAACTTCAGTTTTAATCCCAGCTCTCTTTTCATTGCTTCAACTCAGCTTCCACTTCCAACTTTCATCTTCCTCTCGCATCCACTACTTAATTCACTGCCAGGCCTGGCTCACTTATCTACCACCTCTCACTTTCTGTTCTCTACCAACCTCTTGTATGTGTGAAGAAATGAAACATAGCCAGTTAACATTCTTGTTGTGTGCCTTCAAATCATTCCAAGTTATGGCAACCCTAACGTGTTGTCAACCTATACCAAAGTTTTCTTGACAAGATTTGTACAGAGGGGATTTGCCTTTGCTTTCTTGTGAGGCTGAGAGTGTGACTTGGCCAAGGGCACCCAATGGGCTTCCATGGCTGGGCAGGAATTCCAACCCTGGTCTTCCAAGTTGTACACCACAGTGGCTCTTAAACATAAGCCCATATATATAGCAACATAAAATAACCTAAAGATCTGGAGATTATCACACCACAGTTCATCCACGGGCTAGATGCAGGATTTAAAAGTCAAAGATGGATTTTATTGCACTGCCCTGTAGCCAAGCAGTATGCAGACGTATGCAATCCCCGCTTCTCCGGGCTTCTTGCACGGTTTTTCAAACACAGAATTTTCCCATTCTTGAAAAACTGTGTGACAACCCTGAGAAGCCCAGATTGCACATGGGTTACATACAGTAAAATCTATCTTTGACTGTTAAATCCAGAATCTATCCCATGGGCGAATTGTGGTGCGATAATCTCCTTCAGTTCCTTCGCAGAGGTATTTTCTCAGCAGTCCTGATGGATGTGAAGTCGAAGGCTTTCACAGCCAGTGTCCATAGTTTTCTGTGGTATCTTCAGAGGGTGGTTGCATGGAACCACCCATGCCATCACCTTCTGAAGGTGCCAGCCACAGATGCAGATGAAATGTCAGGAATGAACTCTTCCAGAACACAGCCACATAGCCTGGAAAACCCACAGAAAATTAAAGTCCTGGTGAAACTTTTCTCTTTCTGTGCATCTTTTTCCTCTTTTTCCTTTTCTCTGTCTCCTCAATTCTCTCTGCTCCCATTCCTGCAGCCTCTGCTGACATGTGTTTGCTTTTGTTTAATTAATTTCATACTTATAGTTTATATCTTAGGAGTAGCTTTTGGGGGGTGGGTGGGGAAAGTGTAAACTACCTTGGTGGCTGGTGCATTTTTGTGACAGGAGACTAAAAACAACCTAGTAATTTTTTAAAATGAGATTTTAAAAAATCCTAAGCGCATGTGTCAACTCTCAGTCTTTTACTTAGGTTTTGCATGCAACCGAGATGAAGGGACATCTTTGTTTCTCATTTGTGCTGTGTGCATGAGAAATTGTGTGCCCATGAAAATGGGGGAAGAGGTCCATGTTTACATTTTGCAACTAGGCCAGTTCACTGATGCAGTCTTTGCAACATAAGCATGTTCCAGAATATCCAGATGAGATTCGTAAGGTTCATTGCACATGGGCATTGCATCTTTGATCTGTTTCCATGGTTCTTCCAGCATTTTTATTTTGCTTAACTCAGGTGATGGGAGAATGACAGATGGGATCCAAGTGATACTTAATGCCCTAGTGGTACATTTCCATTAGAGTAGGTTGATGTCAGCTGATATAGTTAAACAGATATTCTCCCAAAAGGTTGGTTTGTGATTTTGGTGCTTTTGAAACAGTAAAAGAGGCTGCACCCGATGGCATATTTGCATCCAAACATTGGGATAAATGCTATCAGAATTGTATGGCACTCTATAAACTGGGAAGTACTAAGAGAAATTACTGTTTATTATAACATGATTAACCCCCCCCACACACACACACACACTCACCATGTATTTACTACCACCCTGCCTATGTCATGTTTATTATACATTGATTTTAAAACTCTTTCAATTGTAATATATTTAATTTTTTTAAGGGGAGGATGTTGTAATTTTATGTATTATATTGTATGAGGACATTTTATTGTAAGCCGCTCTGTCTTGCTACAGAAGAGCGGGATATAAATAAAAGGTTTATTATTTATTATTATAAAAGATTTACTTATTGTAAATCAAAGTATATTCACTATCAGCATAGCTGGCAAGGAAGTGGTGGTCTTCGTTTTAACCTATGTCATCATGACTTTTTGGAATTTTTTTCTTATCCTGTCACAAAGTGGCTATGGTGAGATGTCTTTGATGTCAGCAATGGACCTTTGAAATTGTTCCACATTTGCTTGGGTCTTGTCCCCATACAGGCCCACAAACCATTTATTTGTTTATTGCATTATTATTGATAACATTTTTATCTCAGCTTTCCATTAAAAATAGCTCTAAAGTTGGCTAACAAATCACCATAATAACCAGTAACCTTTGGAACAATTTCAAAGGCCATATTAAAAAAGAATAACCCTTTTGACATGGTGGTGGAATTTGTTTCAAATGTTGGATGAGTTTCTCTCTCCCTGTTGTTGCCCTAATTACTATTCTGCTAGAGGAAAAGCTGATATCAGTCTTGTTGGGCTAGGGAAGACAAAGAGTTTTGTGGGATATGACAGCCTGTCATCAGATTTGACAGTA
This sequence comes from Sceloporus undulatus, assembly GCF_019175285.1. NCBI lineage: Eukaryota > Metazoa > Chordata > Lepidosauria > Squamata > Phrynosomatidae > Sceloporus > Sceloporus undulatus. Next base: position 24,388,923 of record NC_056526.1, on the reverse strand, counting down.
GCTCTTTTGCCTCTCAAAATATGTTATGTGAAGAAATGAGAAAATGTGTACGTTTGTGAGGCATTTTGGAGCTGTAAAGTACACACAAGACAATGTGCATATTTTCATATGTGAATGGCCAAAATGCACAGAATCTGGAGGAAAGATATACAAAAATGCTTTAGTAAATGTGTACATTGGGTAAAATGCATAAATATGCAAAGTAGAAAAAATATACAACCTCAATGTCATAATAGAGTATGAAACAAGGATTGGAGGAAAATGAAGATGAGATTCCAAGAAACACAAAACTAAGACTGATATTTTCACATTCCTGGTCCACAAACCAGAAGTTACTAAACCACAGTGTGTGAGAGTCAGTATGGTGTAATGGTTTGACCACTGGACTATGACTCTAAAGGTCAAAGTTCAATTCTCCACTTGGCCATAGAAACCCACTGGATGACCTTGGGCAAGTCACACAGCCTCAGCCCCAGAAAACTCCATCTTAGGTTGTTCATGCCATAGCTTTAGAGTAAGAGTGGACATAGTGAGGCTCTCCACATATTGTTGGACTGCATTTCCCAACAGCCATAGCCAGCATAATCAATGGTGGGGAATGTGGGGAACTCTAGTTTAATAGCATCTGGAGAGGTACGTATTGCCCAACAGCTTTATTTGGTAACATCACTGTAATACAGAGCGTTCGAGTTGGGATCAATGGATGCAAGCTACAGGAAAAGAGATTCCACCTCAACATTAGGAGGAACTTCCTGACAGTGGTGTAGTGGAGTATCCTTCCTTAGAGGTCTTTAAGCAGAGGCTGGATGGCCATCTGTCGGGGATGCCTTGACTGAGATTTCCTGCATGGCAGGGGGGTTGGACTAGATGGCCCTTGTGGTCTCTTCCAACTCTATGATTCTATGATTCTATAAAGCATCTTCTGGAATTGCCTTAAAGTTCAGGGGTTCAAGAAATACAAACAATGGCTGATCAGCACACCAGGAACCAGCCACTGTGAATTCATCCTAGCAGGGCCATTCTGTGGAAATATCTAGCAAACTCACTGAAGACTCTTCAAAGACTTGCTTAGTCATAAAACAGTTCTAGTCTTAGGGTAAAAAAAATACTAACAACAAAGGAGTATTGTCATGGAATGGATGATTCCCACTTGAAAAGTTTCCTGCATGATCAAATTAGAGGGCAATGGTAATTATCGATTGTCCATTTTGACTGAAATTGAATTTTAAAAATTCCTTATGGAAGTTTGAACCATTGATGGTTATTGTCACAAGATGCTGGGGGTATCAGAGACAGTATCCCTCTGTATGACAGTTGTTGGGTTACACGAGACAGGATGTGTATTTAGTGTTCCTGCTGTAAAGCTTTCCTTAGGCAACTGGTTGGTCACTGTGCAGACAGAATACCCGGTTTCAATACATTATTTATATTTCATCCACTTTAGGGGCGAACAACGTGTAGCCTTTCGAATGCTATTGGACTGCAACTCCCCTAAGTCCTAGCAATTACAAGTGATCACGGGTGCTTAACAACATGTGGAGGGCCAGAAGTTGCCTATCTCTTTTATTTATACTCTCCCTTTCATCACACTTTAAAACAACACATTAAAAATATCTTTGGTTGGCCTTATTTGTTATGAGGGTACAAAACTTGCAATTCAGCCATCTTTAGGAACTAATATGATCTCCTTCTCGAAAGGAAAAATATTGTACAGTCTGGAAGTAATCAGTTCTGCTAAAGACAGATACCCATCATGCTTCGGACAGATCTAATGAATGGCTAATCCCCTCTGTCTCTGAAATCTTTGTCTCAAATGATGACTCGTAAGAGCTGAGCATTTGCTTTTGCACTAAAAACAGACTGGGATTGGGTTGGGGGATTGGAAATTAGAGGAGATTAGTGCATAAATAAATGCTGTATGAGAGGATTTAGGGCAGCATCAATGCACTGACCTATCTCTTGTGAATATATTTGTATGACTGGGGCTAAAAAGAGTTACTGAATCTGACAAATGGCACAGGTTGTGTATTATATTAATTACCTTGAATGTATGTATGAAATTCATTGCAAAAATGGATGTTTTCCAAAGTACTATATCAATTTAGTCACATATATTAAAATTTATATCCTCACTTTCCTTCTTTTGAAAGTCAAAGTGATGCACAGAGAATATTAAGAATAACAGTACAGGGATGTGGACAACATTGGTAGGTTGCTTTTGTTTTTCAAAACTAGTTGCACCAGAAGCCATACTCACCACTCTAAATAATGCTACACACCTGACAAAATAAAACATTTTTAATGCTCTTGGAAATTCAAGAGTTGGACATTGGGCTCTCTAGAGTGGGAATGTGAACAACTTGGCATGATCAGTACAAAGGTGGTACTATAGAAAGCCACTGTGTACACATTGAAAGGAACAAAACATGCAGCAAGGCCTTTCCAGAAGATCTCAGCAAAGGGCTAATTGTCTGCTTTGAGTTCTTTTTAAAATAAGGTATTCGTTCATATTATGAGCTTTAAAAAGGACTTAAAGTGACTAACTGAAGGGAACGCGGAGAGTTGCATGGATTCTTTTAGGATGCAGTGTATTAAAAAATATGCAGCTACTGCTGAAAGGAGTCAGTTTAGAAAACAACCTAATAGAAAGACAAGCTATTAGTCGATCTAGCTTAGTATTGTGTACACTGGTACTGAGCAACATGTGACCCCTGGAATTAACTCATGCAACTTATCTCATCTTAAAATCCCTTTGCAGTGATCAGTATAGATCTCTGAAAGAGCAATCTGTCTCCAACATTTTGCAGATGAAATCTCAGACATGTATGGCCAAGCAACATCAGTATGGCAAAAGTTATCAAGGAACAAGATAATTCAAGCTTGGAGAGGCTGCTGTAGTTTGTTTTTGCCTGAGCCTACTGGAAAAAGCCCACTCTCCTCCTTCTCTGAGTTAAATGAGTACACACTGCTTCTGCACCGATCCAAGTAAGCTGATAACAAAGGAGGAAAATGAGAGGAAGGAAGAAACTGGAACATTTTTAAAGCAACTGAAAAATGGGACAAAGGAAGATTAAACAGGATTCACTCTGCTAAACTGGGACAGTTGGACAGCATGTCTTCATCAGCAGCCTGCTAAATGGGAAGGAATAGGAGACAAGTGGCAGAAATAAAGTGAGGAGGCAGAAAAGGGTGATCCTTGGGTGGGGAGAAGTGAGATGGTCTTACATTCTTTTATCTTTGATCTTTTCCATGCACTTCAGTCCTATTCGCTGCCAGCATGCAGCCTCTGGTGGTGGGGAAGGGGCCTCTCTAGTAGGATAATACATATAAAATACATAGCAATATAGGAAATGATTCAATAAAACAGGCAAGAAAAGAACATCAAATAGCAAGTGACAATTATGCAATGCCTGGGAACGCTGCCCTGAACAGGATGGTCTTCAACTCCGTTTTGAAGCTGGTTAAAGAAGTGATAGCTCTTGCTTGTGGGGGAAGAAGGTTCCAGGAGTGAGGGGCAGCGAGTGAAAAGGGGCGAATCCGAGATGGGGCAGAGAAAATCCTGGGGTGAGACAGCAGACCTTGACTACCACAATGGAGGGCCCTAGTGGGAAGGTGAGGAGAAAGAAGGTCTGATAAGTAAGGAGGGGCCAGACCATGGAGGGCTTTAAACGTCGACAGCAGGAGCTGGTACTCTGTTGCATTTTATGATGTGGCGTGGGGTCCATGATGGAAGCTTATGCCAAATCAAACTGTTGGCCTTTAAGGCAGAGGTGGGCAACTACCAGGAACTGTGAGTCAATTTCTCCTCCTCTGATCCTCCAAGGGCTGCCCTGCTTCATCAGCATGCTAAATGCCTCCCAAACACTGCAGGTTTTGCCTATACCCTTCTCAAAATGGCAGGTCACCATTTTGGGAAGGACATAGATGAAAACTAAGATATTAGGGCGGTGGAGGGGTCATCTAGGGGTTTGTGACTATGTATGTGGTCTTTTGGGAGGAAGGTTGGCACATGGGTTCTGAGTAAAAATAGCCCCCAAATCCCACGTTTTGAAAACAAAATTGACATGGGGGGTGTTGGAGAACTGGTATACAGCTTCGGGCCCACAAAATTGGGGCCTGGGGGCCACATGGAGCCTGCACGTTTCCCATTGTGCTTTCAGAGGCCACAAGACTGTTACTTTTTGCTAGCAGAACTGTCTTGTACAACTGATGATAGCCACTGTTGTTGCTGTTGTGTTGTTCAGTGAACCTATAATTGGGTTTTCTTGGTTTTTTTGTTCAGAGGTTTCCTTTGCCTTCCTCTGGGACTGAGACACTGTGACTCTCCCAAGTGACTCAGTGGGTTTCCATGACCTGGTGGGGATTCAAACCCTGAGAACTCCAGAGTCTTAGCTGAACAGTCAAACCACTGCACCACACTGGCTCTTGATCATAGCTATACCTGTTTGTTTTCCTCTTCTGGAACACATTCTCTTCACAGTATTCTCTCTCTCTTTCTCTACTTAGAATATTTAAATCCTGCTTTGTATGCATAATGATTTGCTAGGCAGTGTGTGATACAAAGTCACAATAAAATAAAACCCAAACAATTAAAATGGGCAAAATGACAACAGAATAACACACAAACCAACAGCAGCAGCATTAAATTAGATTTAGCACTGCGGAAAGTAGCAATGACTTGAATCCTATTGGAGACTCCTAAATAGAACAGATCTGTTAAATCAGCTACTGCATGATTTGTTAACACATAAGAAAATCTCATGGATTCAATAGGTCTACTTCAGTCAGTACTAATAACAGACTTTGGGCCAGCATTTTCCACCTCTTTCTTTGGCAGCTGTTGGCTGGGATGGAGACATGCATAATGTAATTATCTCCAGATGCAGGAGAAGATGGAATGGCTCTTTCATCCTTACTGCACAAAATAAACAACCTGTAAGCACAACCCTGAACTATTCTATACTTGAAATATTTGAAGGCATCATTAGCCTTATTTTTACACCATACACAATACATTGCCTTTTCTCTTCTCTTTTTGTTATTTTTTGTTATGGAGCAATAAGAGACATGTAAAAGATGATGGTGTTGATGTTGAGACATCCTGTTTATATGTGTTTAAAAAGATGAAAAAAAAATCTTCATTTTCTCTTTTATAGCAAAAGTATTGGGGTAAAGATAAAATCAAGCCTGAATTTTCCTTAGAAGCTGAGATAACTAAACTGAGATGGTAGACCTTTGAACATATCATGAGAAGACGTGACTCACTAGAAAAGACAATAATACTCGAAAAAGTAGAAGGCAGTAGGAAGAAAGGAATTACAAATGGATAGATTCCAAGAAAGCCATGGCCCTGTATCTGAACGACCTGAACAGAGTGGTTTAGGGTGACTTTGTTAGGAAGGATCGAATTAGGGGAATTTAATTAGCTCAAATATTAAGAGAGGCATGTCCTAACAACGCACACAGCGAGGTCGTGTCCCTATGTGTATACCAGAGGTCATCTAGTCCAACCCCAAGAAACAGAGACTCCAATGCCAATGAGTTGCAATAAAAATATAAACATTTATTAAAACCACACAACAAAAGGGATCACACACGCACACACATATTCAATGCTAAAGCAAGGGAGGGGGAGAGAATTTGGGAGTAAAGGAGAAAGGATAGAGGCACCTTGGGATATTTACCTTAGGAGTCTTCTTCAAAGTGACGGATGTGAGGGATGGTGAATGGTGAAACACGGCCGCGTGAATGGGGAGAGAAAGCGGCAGCTGCAGAGGCTAGGATCTGAGTTCCGGTGGGCAAAGCTAACAAGAGGCCCAGTGACAGTGAGCTTGGCTTCGCTCAAGTGATTTTCAGCAGAGCAAGTGGCTCAGGGAAAGCAAGCTTGGAGCAGGCTGCTCGACAAGCGAGGAACTCAGGCTCGGAACTGAATCTACAAGCCCACTGGAGGCTTGGAAGTGAGTTCCTTATATACCCCTGAACATATCCTCAGGCTATGGCTACCTGGTGAACAAAAGCCTTGCTATCTTTTGTGTATGCTGAAACCTACACAATGGATACATAAAGAATAGGTCTGGCATTTTTCATGGGAAGACAAATATCTAGATGGCAGAGCTGTTAAGACAATCACTCACTCATTGAGAAGGAGGCTACCTCTATTGTCCACCTGTCCTGAATGGGGTCACGCTTCCCCTGAAGGACTCTGTTCGCAGTCTGGGGGTGCTTCTGGATTCGTCACTCCACCTTACATCTCAGGTGTTAAGGGTTCCTAAGTCAAAATACACCTTGACTGCACAAAGGGCGTTTTCCATCTCGGCCCTGCAGCTCTGGAACTCTCTTCCTGACGAGCTCTGCTCCGTCACCTCTCTTGATCTCTATAGGAAGGAATTAAAGACCTTTCTCTTCCGACAAGCATTCCCCCATGTGTCCTGACTTCATGCTGTTCTCCCCTGTTGTACAATGGTTTTATTCAGCTAGTCTGTTTTTTCTGGTTTTTTATGCTGTTGTATTTTATAGTGTTTTAAACGTAATGAGCTGTTTTTATGATGTTTATATTGTATGTCTTGTATTCTGTTTTTGTATTTCTTTTGCCTTGTTGTAACCCGCTTTGATCTACCCTGGAAAAGCAGGCTAATAATAATAATAATAATAATAATAATAATAATAATAATAATACTCCCTTCTTTGGGCAGCCTGCGAAACTTGTAGGGCAACTCCCAAAACTGCTTGCTTAAGGTTTAAAATGTACCTTTTTTTCCCTGTGACCAAGCCTAGCAAGCTTGCTGGCTACGTAGTCAGCTTGCTCTTAGGGTAATGGTGGCTTGCGATGGGGTTGCAATTGAGTTGATGGCAATTAACAACAAAAGATGAACTGTTGAGTATTTGTTGTCCTTGATTTTTATAGTACCTGGAATTCTGCTGCACCCTTTACTGTACAGCTAGAAAGAAAGTGCTTTCAAAAAGTTGTTTTTTTATCTCTTTTCAGCTACTGTGCCATCATTTGTAATTACATATAACCTACAATTAATTACTCACCCCAGTAAGTTAATTCTCTGTCATGACTATATGCATTAGTAGAATCAATGTGAGAATGGATGGCAGCTGTCACGAAAGAGTTTTTCAAAAGGTAAGTTAATTGTAATAAGTTCCACAGTATCACTACTAGATTTTTAGTCATACAAGTTTACAAGTATGTGGACACTGTAAAACCACAAAATTAAAAACCTTTTGAAGAAGATTAAAAAGTATAAAAATGTTTGCATGGCCAACCATGGTTTGGAATCTGTCAAAGCCATCATCTGGCAAAGTTATGTTTTTTTTAATCTGGAGTACTATTCCCAGAATCCTCTAGTAAGCACGGACATTGTCTATAGCCATTTCATGATCAGTGGCCATGCTGGGTGTGGGATTCTGTGACTTATAGTCAAAATATAGCTCTGATCAAATATAGCTCTTCTAGCTCTGATCAAACCCAGGACATGAGGCCCATTCTCTTGGCAATCATGCTAGTTTTTTAAACAATGGAAACATACCTGTTTCAGAGTAATCACTATCACATGTCTTTACAATCAGATGACTGGGGCTGTTTCTGCAATTGTGTTCTTTTCTGTAGTTCAACCATTGCGAGTTACATTTAAAAAGAAGAAGAAGAAGAAGACAAGAAATAGAAAAATAATAATTAATGGAAGCAGACTGCTAAGCAATAGTAAGGGAGAGAGAAGGAGGGGAAAGATGAGGAAAACCAGACATGTGACTTTCAATATTGCAACTGCCCCAGAAGTGATGTTTCATACCTGAGGACTAGCATGATTGGGAGGCCATTTATGGTTTTGCCCCTTCATTGAAAAGGGACACCCTAATCATGCTTGCAGGACACAGCAGGAATACATTGGATATCACACAGTGTTGGGCAATAAGTATCACCAAAGCTAGTCCCTCTGCTCTAATTGCTGCTCAAGGCAGGGTACTACATGTTAAAATACAAAACACAGTTAAAAACACATACTGTAAACCCACAGTTAAAATACAGTACTATAAAATTATTAAAATACACTCATAAGAGTAGATATACAATTGCAGAAAGTGTGGGATGAGTCCTTCCTGAATCTTCATTTGCAAAGAAAAAAGCCAGACAATTAAAAAGTCATGATTTAAAATTAACTAGGTAGGTCTGCTGGAAGATACATACGATTTGAAAATGAAATCAAGAGAAATTCTCTTTATTGCTGGCATAATGTAGTCCTAGCAATTATCACCCATTAACAGTAATGTTGCCATGTTTCAGACAGGTTTTGGGACTGTTTTCAAGGGGTGGGGGCACAGTCCAATAAATATATGTTACCAAGATGTATATGACAGTGCTGCAGGACCAATTTGCCAAGAGGCAAAGCCAGCATAACTGACAAACCAGACAAAAGTAAAATGCACCTGGATTATTACTGCCACCATGAGCTGTTGTCTGAAGCCAGTGGGAAAGTATAGTGGGTGGCAGCGGGTAAGAGTTGGATGCCTACCACTGCACAAGGGAAGACAACTAGGGTACTTTCAGCCAGTGCAGCCTTCTTCAAGCTGGTACCCACTCTAGTTGATTTGGCCTATAACACTTATCAACATTAATAATATAATATCATAATATTAATATTAATCACTATAGTATAATATTAATCACTATATTACTAATTTAATAAAATAATAGTACCACTATATTCTGTTTTGGTTAGGCCTCATCTGGAATTCTGTATCCTGTTCTGGGCACCACCATTCAGAAAGGACATTGAGAAGCTGGAGCATGTCCAGAGGAGGGCAACCAAAATGGTGAAGGGTCAGGAAAACATGTCTTATGAGGAGAGACTTAGCTGGGTATGTTTAGCCTGGGGAAGAGAAGGTTAAAGGGAGATATGACAGCCCTGTCTAAATATTTGAAGGGGTGTCATATTGAGGCTGGAGTCTCTGCTACTCCAGAGAACAAGATCTGGAGCAATGGATTCAAACTACAGGAAAAGCGATTCCAGCTCAACATTAAGAGAAACTTCCTGACAGTAAGAGATGTTCAACAGTGGAACACACTCCCTTGAAGATTGCTGGAGTCTCCTTCTTTGGAAATTTTTAAACAGAGTTGGATAACCACTTGTTGGAAGTGCTTCGATACTATGTTCCTGCATGGCAGGGGATTGGAGTGGATGCCCCTTGTGGTCTCTTCCAACTCTACGATTCTATGCTTTTAAGGGCAGTTCACAAGAATAATGGGAGTTTTAGTCCAAAACAGCTGGACAGCAGGTTGGGGAAAGTTGCACTACTGGTGCAACACCACCATTGGATAAAACCTATGCTGTTTTTTGTTTTTTTGGTTAATCTCTCCCCCTTTTTGAGTGTATATGTGGTCAGTGGAAGTGAACAAACTCCACAATATCTGTAAACATCATGCAATTTTTTTTTTTTAAATTTGAGCAGGTTTTGGATTAGCCTCTTTTACCTCAGGTCCTACTCTGTCAGTGGCTGCCATCCCGACACCCCTCTGGCAGCTATGGCATTTAGTATGTGCGTGTGAGACATTTCTTAGGCTGTGTATTGTATGTAAATGGAAAGTGATGCTGAGGAGAGTGTCTCTCTTCTTCCCTCCTTCAGTATTTCAGGCCAGCAATAAAATTGCCTGAGCACTGCATGCTGAAGCGCTCATGATGCTCAAGGGACCACCATTCGTTTAAACCAAACAAAGGCAACAACAACAAATAGCCCAGTTTAAATATTTGAAAGGATGTCATACTGAAAATGGAGCACGTTTGTTTTCTGCAACTCCAGGGAACAGGACAAGGAGCAATGATTCAAACTACAGGAAAAGATAAAGTCGAAGGCTTTCATGGCTGGCATCTATAGTCTTTTGTGGGTTTTTCAGGCTATGTGGCCATGTTCTAGCACAACATGAGGAAGAACCTCCTGATAGTTAAAGCTGTTCAATAGTAGAACAAACTCTCTTGGAGGTTGGTGGAGTCTCCTTCTTTAGAGGAGAAGCTGGATGGCCGTCTGTCTGGAGAGGCTTTGATTGTGAGTTCCTGCATTGGATGGCCCTTGAGGTCTCTTCCAACGCTATGAGTCAATGAGTCTACTCTTTCTCCACAAACACGGTTGGGCAACGTTTGTCCTTCCAAATGTTATTGGACTACATCAGCAGTGGCTAAGTATGGATTACACTTCCTACCAACATTGCTCACAACTTCCACTGACCAAATATACACTCAAAAAAGAAAGAAAGAAAGAAAGGGGGGGGGGAAGGAGGGATATATTTAAAAAGAAAAAAGAAAAAAACACCAAACAGCACATGTTGTCTCCAATGGTAGTGCTGCACTAGGCTATGTGGTCTGGGGCTGATGGAAGTTGCAGCCCAAATACAGCTGGAAAGTCTGTAGTTGCCTACACCTGTCTTTGTTTTTCCAAAGGGGGAGGGGTGGTGGGGGTGGGGGTCTACTGCCTCATTTCAGCGAAGTGCTCAGAGGACTCCTGCCCACTCATTCCTGGGGTCACACAGAGGCAGCACCCATGCCTTCCCCCCATTCCCCAGAATTCCTCCTGGAAAGAAGCTTGAAAAGGAGGGTAGGTCCTGGAAAAGAAAGCTGTCTGGTCACTCTGTACCAAAGAAAAGCTCAAACACTAATCGAAATATATAGTCATGCTTCTTCATCCTGCTCAAAAGGGAGGGCCTTTTGGAACAGAAGGTAGAAATGGAGGGCATGTCCTGGAAAAGGAGGATGATTGGTCATCCTAAGGAGAAGGTGCTGCAAAATAAAGGGCATTATGAAAGAAAAAGATAGGACATTGCCAAACAAAAGCTCAAAACACTCCTAGAAATAGAAACCCCATCCTCCTTGGTCCTGCAAAAAAGGGAGGGCCTTTTGCAATCCCTTCTGGACAGAAGGTAGAAATGGAGGACAGGTCTTTCTAAATATAAGCCCATCCTTCTTAGTCCTGCTCCAAAAGGAGGGCTTTTAGGACTCCCTCCCAGGCCGAATGTAGCCTTGGAGGACAGGATCTGGATAAGGAGGAGGACTGGTCACCTTGTACCCAAGAAAAGCTCAAAACACTTCTAGCAATATAATAAATCCATGCTTCTTCGTCCTATTCAGACGGGAGGGCCTTTTGGGATCCCTCCTGGGCAGAAGGCTGAAATGCCAGGCATGTCCTGGAAAAGGGGATGATGGCTGGCCATCTTGAGGAGGGCACCACGAAGAAAAAGGCAGGGCATGGCCAAAGGAAAGCTCGAAACACCCCGAGAAACATAAAGCCATCCTCCTCCCTCGTGCTGCCTGCTCCGAAGGGAGGGCCTTTTGGGATCCCTCCTGGGCAGAAGGTCAGCATGGAAGAGGGGAGCTGGACAAGGAGGGACCCGCACCAAAGACAAGCTCCCAATGCTCCTGTCAATATAGATGCCCTTGCTGCTTAGTCCTGCTCCAAAGGGAAGACCTTTGGGAAGCCCTCCTGGGCAGGAGCTGACCAAGGGGAGGTCTGGCCCCCTGGATCCCCCAAGAGCTCCAGCCAGGGCTGGCACTATAAGCCCCGTCCTCCTTAGCGCTGCCCGCCCCGAAGGCAGAAGGGGGCCAAGGGAGAGGGCTCCTGGGGCCGCTGCTGCCTCGGAGGGACCACTAGGGCTGCTGCTGCTGCTGCTACTGCTGGCCTTCCCTCGGGGGGAGGGAGGGAGGGAGGGAGGGGCGTGGCGGGAGGGGCGGGCGCTGATTGGCTCAGGCGGAGGCAGGCAGGGAGTTTCCCACAATGCCCCTCTGCCGCCAGTGCGGCCGCCGAAGGATGCTGCGGGAACCAGGGGCTGCCATTTCCCGCCGCTGCTGCTGCTGCTGCCAGGGCTCCGCGGGGCTCCCCTTCTCCCGGGCCGCCTCCTGCTCCTGCTCCTCCTCCGGCTGAGTCCCACTGGCGGCAGCAGCGGCAGCAGCAGCTCCCCATCCCCGGGTTGCCCTCCCTCCAGCCCCGCCATGAACCCGCCTTCGGCAGCCGGCGAGGAGAAGGGGGCTGCGGGAGGCAACGGAGCGGGCCAGCCTTGCCGGGGAGCCGAGGGCGGCGGGGAGCCCGAAGAGCAAGCAGCCGGGGCCCCCTCCGGGCAGAAGGAGGAATCCCTGGAAGAGAAGCTCAAGAGCTTAACCTTCAGGAAGCAGGTCTCCTACAGGTGGGTCACCTCTCCCCAGGGAAGGCAAGGCAAGGCAAGGGCAGGCAGGGAAACGCCGCCTCGCGGGTCAGGACCCACTTTTTGAAAAGGCCATCTTCATCGCTTTCCAGTTTGTTGAAAAGTGTAATTGTTATCTAACAGATCAGAATTTTATATTTCTATATCTATATCTATCTATCTCTATTTAGAATTCAAAGATATAGCCATGTTAAGCCTGTAGAATCAATACATAGAGTGATCTTGGAGCACCTTTGAGACTCACTGAAAGCAAAGAAATTGGCAGCATGAGCTTTCATAGACTTCAGTCTACTTCTTCAAATGCATCTGAGGAAGGAGACAAAAGTCTGCAGAAGCTCATGCTGCCAGTTTCTTTCAGTGAGTCTCAAATGTGCTCCAAGATCTACATCTATTTAGATATACAGATATTGGTGACCCCCAGTGCTAAATATTTTGCTTTTTGGCCCTCTTTTGACCTCTTTTTAGCTACTCTGACAGTTTTGTCCGTGTTTGTTGTCAATCCTGCGACTTCTCTGTTCTCCTTAAAAGTCTTTCCTGGAGGTTCCTATGCTTTAATAATAAATACTGGATTATCAAGAGTTCTTGGCCCATCAGTTGCAGGACTGGTCTTTGACCTTTCCTCCTTTTATACATGTGCTATTTCTCCTCCCCAGAGTAATCTCTCTCGCTCTTTATTTTAAAAATAACCTTTCAAACATATAAAACAAATAAAAAACATCCATATATATAACATCCCATATAAGATATGTCACATCCAACAGACCACCACCCAATACACCTTCAATCCAGTCTACATTCATTATTGAATGTTAGCATTGCCTTATTATTGAATTTAAATATAGTCAATATCTTTAGCTAATTAATACATAGCATTTAACCTAATATTCCTCCCAGAGAACTCCACTTCCATACCTTCCAAAACCATCTTTATCTTCATCCGATCCTTCCCTCTCCCATCTTCATCCTCATTTCTCAATCTCCTCTCTGACACTGACACAATAGAGCCTTACACAAACTCTCCCTACTACATTTCCTTCTCACTTCTCAATCTTCCTCTACTTCTACTTCTTCTTTCTACCTTCTACTTCTTCCCCTCCATCCTGTGCTTCATCCGATCCTTCACTCTCCCCTTTTCAACCGCACTTTCCAATCCTCTCTCTTGCCTTTATTTTACTTCTTAACTTCCCTCTTTGACCTCACTTCCCAATCCCTTTTCTTACACTTACACAGACTCCCTCCTTCTACATTTCCTTTTCACTTCTCACTCTTCCTCTGCTTCTACTTCTTCCCTTCCATCCCGATATCCTCTCTACCATCTTCTCACATACTCAGGCCTTCAAACCCTTCCCTACACTTTACTACACTTTATTCTAGCATCCTCTGAAAGCAGTCACTAAAAGCAAGCGCACAGGAGCCCTCCTTCTCTCAAGCATGCTCTCATTAAGTTTCCTTCGCTGGGAATTACTTGAAGTGCAGGCAGAGTTAAGGGCATCCTTGTGCTCACTTCAGGCAGACAAAGGGGTCTTCTTCACAACATTACACAGTGATCTGTTGGGATACCAAAATCCATGGCGGCTCAAGTCCTATTAAGTACAATGGCATAGTCAAATGGTCCAGGGGTGGCTGTGTTGGCCACGTAGCAATGTACAACATATAGAAATTGTATACAAAATGTAGGCTTGTGACTAACATCATCATAACTTTTTCCTCTTCTTATTTTCTCCTGTATGATTTTGGACCTCTTTGCCTGGTGAAGAAGCCAGCAAAGCTTTGAAAGCTTGCAACGTGTATAATGCGCATTTTGGCTGGTCCAATAAAGGGATCACTGTTTTGTGGATTTCGGAAGCTATAGTAAAATGATGTCCCTTATATAAAATAGCAAAATAAAAAAAATGCCTTTTTTGAGGGAAATTATATATGTGAATATTTTTGAAACCGTGGATGCTTGCATTGGTGGATAAAAATATCCAGAAGGCTGAGTGTAACTATAATTGAAGGCAGACAACAACAACTACAACTATCCTTCAGCTCTTACTATCAAGATAGTAGGGTCTCATCTCCCCCTCCAGTTCATGACTGGCGAGCCGAGCCTAATCTATACCCTGCATGTATGTGTATGTGCCTGCAAGTCCCTGTCAACTTAAGGTGACCCCATGAATTTCATAGGGTTTTCTTAAGCAAGGAGTAATCAGAGTTGGTTTTGCCAGTCCCTTCCTCTGAAATAGTGCTTACAGCACTTGGTGTTCATTGATAGTCTCTCATCCAATTATTAAATAGAGCTGACCCTGCTTAGCTTCATATAGGATCTGATGTCTTTAGAGTATCCTTCTGGCCCCATGTTCACTCTGTACCGTGTGTGTGTGTGTGTGTGTGTGTGTGTGTGTTTGCCTTCAAGTAGTTGATGGCTTATGGTGACCCTAATGTGAACCTATCATAGGGTTTTCTTGCCAAATTTCTTCAGAGAGGGTTTGCCATTGCCATGTGAGTGTGAATTTGAGGTCAGAAAGAAGCTATTAGTTTATATTAGATAATCCAGATTTTAAAAGGAGGGGAGCATGATTTTGTGGGGAGGAGAGCTTCAAGATCTTAGAGTTGAACCCTTTGATACATCATGAGCTGAAGGGAAAAGATTTTATTTTATAAAAAATACATATCTTTGAGATCAATCTGTAGCTTTGTAGCTATTTTGGCTAGAACTGTTTCTTTCAAAAATCTGGTTTTACCTTCCACATTCTCCCTTTGCAGCATCCATACCCTACGTGGACATGTTTAGACTGAGAGATAATCTCACAGATAAAATCTGTGTAGCCGGACTTGTGTATGTAGTGCGTAATGTGTGTTTCTATGTCAGGTCATTATGCGTATATACAACAGCAGAACAGCTGCTGCCCCAAATATTGCGTTCTTCTTCTTCTTCTTTTTACAAGCCTGTGAAAAAGGGACCGTTGGTGTATTCATATTAGCACTTAGATTAGGACAGGAAATGACTGCATTCTCTGACGGCAGGATTACATGTTAGGTACTGATATCAATATATTAACTGTGTGCTGTGATGGTGATTTTTAATGGAATTGTATATGTGTGGTATCTGCAATACATGTGACAGCTGTTAAAGAGTTAACATGGCATAGTAGTGCCAATTTGTTATTCCAGTATGTATGTGTATGTAGCACTGTGACAGCAGGATGTGGGAGTTACACTGCCAGAATTATGTTACAAGCAATGCTGGGGATTAGGGTGAGGGTAGCACCATAATTGTCTGCTGTTTTCTCTCTCTTCCTCCCCCTCCCAGACAACCCAGCTTGCACTAAAAAAGAAATCATCATCTTGTTTACAATCTCTCTCCAAGTGGACCACACTTTATAAAAGATGGTGCAGAGTTGAAAAGGTCTTGTTGTATGTGTAGGCTTCAGGATTATGCAGAAGGGAGTTCAGAAGTGCTGCCTGACTGTCCAAGAAGTAAGGCTGTCACTTAGTTCGGATGCTTGAATTAAGAAAGAGAGAAAACTGGAACGATGCCTGATTTACTGAACTTGGGGAGGGGAGGGATCAAATATAATAATAATAATAATTGGTTTTATTTATATACCGCTATTCCAAAGATCATCGTGGTGAACAGCAAGGAAGCTAATTAGCAAGTAAGCTAATTTGTCCCCAACAGTCTGGGTACTCATTTTAGCGACCTCGGAAGGATGCAAGCCTGAGTCGAGCTTGGGCCCTTTTGCTGGTCTTGAACTCGCAACCTTGTGGTTTTGAGTGAATGGCTGCAGTACAGGCATTTAACCACTGCGCCACTTGGAGTACCACCAATTTTTGGTAGCACTGATATATTTGTTTGCGGCTTGAAAAGTCTTTTGAAGAATGTACCTTTGCATCAGTTTTCTACATTCCAGTAAATAATTCTGTAAGTGTTAGTGCCAAATTGTGTTAATGGCTATATATTGCATGCACACTTTTTGACATCTGAAGGTTTAAAACAGAAGCCAGATGAATTCAAGAATAATGACACCACCTCCCTAGCCTTCTTGAGCAATTATAAATGCATTGCAATTCAGTCTATGAATTTCTTAGTTTTATAGTATGGCTGTATTTAGATCCTCAGGTGCCAATGCTCTATAATAATAATAATAATATGTTTTGTTTATATACCGCTATTCCAAAGATCATAGCGGTGAACAGCAAGTAAGCTAATTAGCAAGTAAGCTAATTTGCCCCAACAGTCTGGGTACTCATTTTAGCGACCTCAGAAGGATGCAAGCCTGAGTCGAGCTTGGGCCCTTTTGCTGGTCTTGAACTCGCAACCTTGTGGTTTCGAGTGAATGGCTGCAGTACAGGCATTTAACCACTGCGCCACCAGGGCTCCTATGACAGTGATGGTGAACCTTTTAGTGACTGAGTTCCCAAAAAGGCCTTCTGACACTGAGTGTTACGCGGTGCCAGGGCCAGGACTTCTGCGGGAGAATGGGACTTCTGGGGTGGGATTTCTGCCCTCCTGAGCTGGGACTTCCGGGATGGGACTTCTTCTTCCTGCTTTCCTGGGCCTTTAGCTGCGTGTCTGGAGACAGCTAAAGGCTCAGGACATCCGGGAAGGAGGAGGAACAGATGCGTACCATTTCCTCTTCCTCTCTCTGCATCCACCCAAAGTAGGAGTAGGAACAGGTGTGTAACTGTTCCTCCTTTTCCCCACCCTCTGTGTGCCACAAAAAATGGCTTTGCGTGCCATCTTTGGTACACATGCCATCAGTTCGCCACCACAGCTCTATGACAATAAAACCTTCTATAAAGAAGCAACTAGATTTTTTTTTGGGGGGGGGAACCCCAACCCTTTGGCAATTTCTGTTCATTCACACAATCAAAATTACCTGAAGAGAACTCCAAAACAAGGTAGATTGCTCCTGAATAACTTGGGGCTTCTTCTCATTTCACAGCTTCATTTCAGGAAGACTTACAGTTTACAGAAGTTGAAATGTACCAGAGAAAAGTGGAATGAATACAGAATAATCCTCCACAATTATCTGAACATAGAAATAATTCTTGTTTAATATGGGGACAGAGTAGTAGTAGTAGAAGGAAATAAACATCCAAAACCTTATTTTTTTTAAAAAAAAACCCTTGGTACCTAAATTGTGTAAGCAAGTGTATGGTAGTCATATCTCAATAAATAGCACAATGCACACACAACTAAGTACCAAGCTCTAAAGCTAATTTGGATAGACTGCTTCTAGTTTTTATCAGTATTTCCGCTTTCACTATATCCTCTTCAACCCTGACAGACTCAGCACATAATTCCAAAAAATATTTTTCTGTGTTGATTAGAGGGGAGAGAGGGAGAAACCCACTTGCATAGACAATGCTAGCAGAATGCAACTATTAGGGTCATATATAACTTCCTTCTGGGTTTTGCACTCATCAGCTTCCATGCTAGGAAAAAAGATATTGAGCCCAGAAAGGATATTTTAAAGTTTTAGCAGAACTACACATTCTTATCAGCTTATACCATGTCCCTGAAAGTGCTAGGAAGAGATTTCCAAACCAAACACTTACATGTGGCAGAGATTTTCAAGCAGCTTGTTTAAAAGCATTGCAGGTAAATCTATTGCTTTCTGAAAAGCAGCCACCAGTGGACAACTGGGCTTGGTGTACGTGCATGGGCTATCTCTTTTGACTTAGTAAACAAGAGATGACAGATTAGCTGATGAGTGCAAAACCCAGAGTGATTCATTCTCCAGTGACCTTAGTAAGCAATGCAAAACAATGTATTCAGTGACCAACCATCTCCTGAATGTTTATACTGTCATTCCCTGCCTTGCCTTTCCTTTCCTTCCTTGCTTTGCATCTTCTCTCTTCCTTCCCTCAGTGATTCTGAAAGATAAAAATTATTACAAGGCAGCCTATGGAAGCCAAAGCTGAAGAATTCTGCAGCTGAATTCTCCAACTTGATTTTTATATTAATAGAGATGGTGAATATGGCCTGCTCCATATATTTTAATGAATGTTGTTTCAGAACAATTAATTGGTAACCAATTAATGGAAAAAAATCCCCAGCATTTTAAAGCTGATATTGGGCAATGTGTGGCCCTTCAGATCTTATTGGATTGCAATTCTTACCATTCTTCACCACTGACCATGCTGGTGAAAACTGATGGGAATTACAGTCCAACAAATTCTGGAGTACTACTGTGTTCCCCACTTCACTTTAATGCATAAAATGAAATGTGGTTTCTAGCACATCAGGCATTTCTAGGTTATTTATTTATTTATTTATTTATAGAATTCATACCCTGCTCTTCATAGCGGCTTACAGATTGCCAATTTGATTGTTCCTTGCCCTCAGGTTTACAATTAAAAATATGACACAAAAGAAGAAGGGAATGACAGTGAGGAAGGGGATCAGGTACAGCAGATATTACAAGTTCTTCTCTCCCTCCAAGACCAGGGCAGTAGCAGTTGGAATGGAAGAAGGTCTTAATCTTCCTCTGGGGCTAGGCATGGTGGAGCTGTGCCTGCCTCTTCTGTCCCTTCAAGGCCAGGGAGGTAGCAGTTACGATGGAGGGTGTGTGTAAAGAATTAAGAGTAGCCTTCTGCAGGAATTATGTTCTTCAGATGTGTTGACTCTTTTAAACTGGCTGGGAATCCTGAGAATTGCAGTCGAACACTTCGAACTTTATCGCACCCGTTTTTTTTCTCCATTACGGGTCTAGAAAGTGGACGCTCATGTGCGTGCACGACCTGTCAAAAACAGATTTTACTGCACACCAAAGCGTCCTCCAAAAGGCCCTGTTCCGTCCCCTGGCACCAAGCCACCCTGGTTCAGTGCTGACGGGGGTGCCAGTTTGCTTGGTTGGAAGACTTCCGACCAGAACATTTCATGTGCCTCAGCACTGAAGTGGGATGGCTTGGTGCCGGGGACGGAATGGGGCCTTTTGGAGGACACCTTGGCATGTGGTAAAATCCATTTTTGACAGGTCGCGCGCACACACAAGTGTCAATTTTCTGTACTCATAATGGAGACAAAAATGGGTGCGATAAAGTTCTTCCTGTTTTGTGTCTTGTTCAGCATACTTATTTCTTGTAGTAGTCCACAAGCACTGTGTGAAAACAACAGACCTTCCCAACCCAGCAGCTAGTATTTCAAGGTGTACTGGCCCTCAGCTTGAAAGTTCTATTAGCCACAATAGTTGTATGGCATCTCCAGTTTCAGAAGCACAATTCCAACCTCAGATTAAAGCATGGTGAGGCCCTAAGAATTGTCAAACGTGAGATCCTATAGCATTAGCAAACAGTGACTCTAACTGTGAAAAACATGAAAATGTAGTAATTTTTTTTTTATTTATAGGTCCCTCATAACTTGAGGCCCTAAACATAAGCATAGTTAGCTTGGTGCTAAATGTGGCACCACCCATCCCCTCTTCATGTAAAGAACAGCAGCAGCTTTCACCAATGGCCAAATAGCTAGCGCATTCTGGGTGATGAAGTCCAAAAAATATTCCTGGCACCCAAGCTCAGCACTGTTCACAAATAGAGAGACTGGTGGTCAAGTGTTCTCGGTCTGTTCCTCAGAGTGAAAGTATTAGGCCCACTACATTGTGGATGGTTGTGGGGCCAACAAGATCCCTGCTTGACATGGCAGTGGGTACTTGTCTTTTGAAGTAAATAGAATTGGGCTAAATAGATAAATATAGCAACCATCTAAAAATAAGGGCAGGTCCCTATGCTTTATGTATCATTTTGAACTTTAATGGCAATGAAGCCATCTATATTATGGATGGGCAACTCGTGAATTGGGTTGCAACTCCCAGAATTCCTCACCATTGGCTATGCTGGCTAGGGTTGCTGGCAGTTGTAGTGCCATATCTGGAGGGTTGCGCTTTGCTTGACACTGATTTACGTGGAGCCAAGACAACATTCACACAAGACACATTCTACCATTAGACTGAATGGATTCTGGGTGTTACAAAAAGACAACAAGTTATTAATTTGTTATTATTGCATTTTTACTGACAGTGAGATAGAGTTCATGTGATTTTATTCCTCAGATGCCATTTTGGATGGCCTGGAGATACTATAAATCTTGGTGCCATTTTCCGTTCTACTTCAGGGAACAAAATTTAGTCAGCTGACCATTGTCTATACAAAGTGAGAGAGAGAAAGGGCAAGTTTAAAATATATGTTTATGGCTGTACAAGTGTTTTTATATACATATGCACATATACATAATAATGGTAGAAGTTGTTTGTCTTTTTGGTGTGTGGGTGTGCAGTAAATTTCACATCTTTAGACAGAGAAGGCATGTACAATAACCTTTAAATAATAACTTTCTGAGGTATATCATTAATTCTGTTTGACTTGCCAGCATGCAAACGGGGAAAAAATAAACACTTTCCTGCGCCTTTTGATTTCCACTTCTTAGTTCCTATGAAACTCATCTATCCCATAAGGAATTTATCCTTTGTTTCACTTCTAGCAAAGAGTCTCGGTAGACACCTAGATCTGAACACTTTTTCTTCCCTGAAAGAACTAATACTAAACTGAAATTCCTCCCACAAATCCCTTTTTATTTTACTCATTTTTTTTAAAAAAAACAGCCACTACTTTAAAAAGGTTGATGCTGTGATCTCTTTACAAATGTAAATAACTATAATGTTCAGGAAACTATTTGGCGTTGCCAGCAAATTGTGGCTTATGGAACAGCATAATAGTGGTTGCTCAATGGACCTTGATAACTTTCAGATGGTTGCTTGTGGGTGCCATTCTTTGTATGTGTTCTGTGCTAACAATCTAACACATACCACCCATCTATATTTACAGGTATGTATTAAGAGAAGGCCCCTTCCCATGAAAATAGCTCAGGTTCTTGTTATAGGGCTTAATTAACTCAGTCATGAATGGGCAGAGGCTGTGAAGAAGTGAACTGCTAATCTAAAAATAAAAAAGAAATAAGACTTTTTGCACCCCTTACTTATTTTTAGGACTTAAAATGAGCAAGAACTTAGCAGGCTCCAGCTCCCAAACCTGTTTTGAATGTCAGAACTCAGCACTGTATTATAATACACAGAGACAAAGGAAGAAAGGAAAGAAGTGACTGTAGCTTTGTGCTGGAGCTTATGTTTTGCTTGTAGAAGGTCTCAGGTTCAGTCCACAGCATCTTCAAGTAAGACTAAGAACAAATTTTGCTTGAAACTCTGGTGAGCCGTTGCCAGTCTATGGTTTGCATCCTGTTAGTGACAGATGCATGCGTAAGTCAAGCCATACATGCTGGGTGAATTATTCACCATGCCATAGCTGTCATTTTCTGCTGACAGTGGGGAAAGTAGAGTTGCACATACAGCAATGTTGTACCTTGTGTGTTGTGGTTTCACATTGCACAAAAGCACTAATTTATGTAATGTTGCTATACCGCATGGGGATTGCATAATGCTGGCATAGTATGTCTCTGCATGAGGATATTTACATTATGCTAAGGGGATGTTGGATTGAAGCCACTGTTAACAAGACTGAACTAGCTAGACTTATGGTCTGACTCATCCTAAGACAGCAATTGCCCATTTTCCTAAATATGTACATAGAGATGAACACATTTTATGGGTTCTGTCTCTTTATCACCCACTAGCATGGCTAAGGGATGAAACCTTGTGTTAGCTGAGGAACAGATGAGTTCCATTCCTAATGGTCCACTCCTTTAAGGCCTAAGAGATAGAAAAATGGTCTGCAGTTTGGCATTGTCCTCTTCCTCTGCTGTCTCCTCCTTCAAGTACAGTGTTTTGCTCTCTTTCATATATGACTACACAGCTGAAGATGTTTGACAGACTCCTGGGATTTGTAGTTTGGTGAGATAGAATTCAGTGCCAGAGAAGCCTAGTCCACTCCTCTGAACTGCAGCACTAAACTGTGATAATTGTGTAGTGTAGATAAAGACTATTGGGGTATTTTCAGGTATGCACACAGCTGGCCCTCTGTATCCATGGATTCAACCATCCACAGCGTGACCATAATATATATATATTCCAAAAAGCAAACTTTGGCTTTGCTATTTTGTACAAGGGACACCCTTTTGCTATGCCTTTGTATTTAATGGAACTTGAGGATTCATGGATTTTGGTATCTATGGGAGGTCTTGGAAACAAACCCCAGTGGATATCAAAAGCCCACTGTATTTTATATAGTTTTGTTTCAGCTATATATAACCAGGCAAGTGCTGCTGTTATAGTAGGGACTGAACCTTTGTATAACCTTTCCATAAACCTGAAAATTAATTAATGCTACCAATGCATAAGACAGCATCCTTGATTGCACTCAAGGACAGCAGGCCAATTTAGTAATGTAGACCAGACCATGTATGGCTCTGGTTTACTTCTATTCTAGGCATCTGTTGCCACTTTACATTATCTAATGGTGATAGTACCATGCTTTGTTGTAACCAGATTTAGATGTATATAACTTGGGTGGCTGAAGGGGAATTTCTTGCTCCTTTCCTCTGTAAAAAGGCCCTTCCAGCCTCCATAAAATACTACCTGTTGAATGGGATAGACTACGGTGCAGGGACAAGCAAGGGATCCCTGGTAATTGAGCAGAATCACCTTCTGTGAATGGAGCATAGAAAGCAGATCCTGGATCCAGCCTACAGTATTGTGATGCACAGAGTAAAACCATTATTATCCATGGAATGGTTACTCTATAGTAGGGCTGAATTAGGCATAATAATACTGACAGTGGCTTACTAGACTTTAAAATCATTGGAGTGCATGTGCAGAAACATACAGAGAGAGAGTGAGAGACAGAAAGAGAGAGAGAGAAGCACAGAGTAAAGTACCATTAACTTTAACAGTACAGGTTGTGTCTCTCTTATTTAAAATGCTTGGGACCAAAAGTGTTTTAGGTTTTGGAATTATTTTTGCATATTGAAAAATTTGCAGTAAAAAAAGTGAAATATTTGTACCATTACTTGTCCCTTATGTACCTCACTGATTCAAGAGAGCCCATATTGTAGTCCTACTAAATAGTATAGTTTGGATGCAAATAATTATGTTGTTTGAGCCAATGTAGCATGTCGCATAATCAGGGTAATGATTTCCCCAGTGTATCCTTGCATTGCAAGCATAAAGAGGCAGATAGTATAGATGTGTAGTGAAAGACAATCAAAGCATGTGATTTAGAAAGTGCTTCGTAGCCTCTTTCTATTGAAGCAAAAGGTGTGTTGTGCCTGCTAGAATCAAATCAATTAAATGTATTGTGTTGCCAGCAATCTTACATTGTACTGAGTCTATGCTAAATGGATGTTTGCAAAGTAGCTAAAAGGGTGCTACATTTAATGATGTGTTTCCATTTCTCTTCCTCCCCCCCCCCCCCCCCCGTCTTGCAACATCATAATTATAGTCAGATATGAGGTGGATGGTTTCTCTGACAGTCAGGCTCACTGAGTTAACTGGGCAGTGTCCTCTTAAAGCCTGGCTTCTGTAATTCTTGCTCCTCCATCCTTCTTCTCCTACAAAAAGAACAACAACTATGTTAGACTTCCATTTAGAACAGTGCTCTCCAACAGCAGATGTTGGGAGATAACAGGAGCTCTCTTATGCTCCTCCAAAGCCTCCCAGCCATTACTTTCTTTTGGAGCTGTGTATGCCACATGGCCTGTCCTGTATCCCTCAACAAACTAGCCTTGCTGCCATTGGTTGCAGTGAAGAATGTAATCTTGTTGCCAGCATTGAGATAAGATGTAACTGCAGTGGCTTTCAGATTCTGTTCACTGAATGGAGGTGATGCCCTGCTTGCATTAAGAGCCCTGCTGGACAGCTCCATAAAGGCTTGCTAAATAAACCTATTAAGTTTACAACATCTCTGTGCTACTAAAGTCCAACAGTCAAGATTCAGCAGTCAGTATGTTGGTCAGGTCTGTGTGACCTCTGTGCTAACAAAAGTACTGTATATACTCATGTATATGCAGAAATTTTAGGCAGAACATTAACCCCAAAAAAACATAAGTTGACTTACCCATGGATCAATGTAATTACAGTCGGCCCTTCTTATACATGGATTTTTTATACATGGATTCAAGCATCCACAGTTTGAAAATGTCCCCCCCCCCAAAAAAAGGTATAAATTTCAAATATCAAACCTTGATTTTCCATTTTTTATAAGGGACACAATTTTTCTATGTCATTATATTTAATGGGACTTGAGCATCCATGGATTTTGTTATACATGGGGGATCTTGGAACCAAATCCCAGCGTATAACAAGGGTCCACTGTACTGTACTTTAACTCTTATTAAAAAAAAGAAACCATCCCTTGGTTAAAGGCAACAGTGTAATCTGTCCTGGGAGCACTGACCCTCCTCTGCTCTCTTATCCATCCAGCCTTTAGTGTGAGCAGAAACAGTTATGCCTGCTGGAATTTTGTAAATTCATTGGCATTGGTTTCTTTGCTTCATCTTTTAGATCTTTTGTTATGTGCACCTAAGTTTTACCCTCAGTTTATCTATGGCTCATATAAAAATCCATAATTTTAACCCCAGAACCTACCCTTGACTTATACATGAGGTTGATTTATAGTCGAGTATATACGGTAAAATAAAGCACTCAAATAAAGGTTCAGTTCTAAGAGAAACCAAATTTTGCATCTTCTGTAGCATATGCCACATGAGTAAATTTGCCTCATGCTTTTTCTTTTGCATAATTGAGTCTATCTGTATAATTTCTTCTGTTTTGAAATCCACCTTTCACATTCCATAATGAAGAAGTATTAACAAGGTGAACTAAGAATCTATTGCTTAAAAACTAGAGAAATTCAGTAGCAGCAACCATAACTTTAAATTCTATCTCTTCTATTAAAGGGCTGTCACTATAGAAGTTATCTAACCTGACTTTCCATAAATCTGTCTTGTGGCCTGAGGGAAATAATGCTTTCAGACAAATTCAGAAAAGTCAGAATCTCTAACAACCTTAAACACAATGTGGTTTTTAAAGCAATTATCCAAGGGCAAATGGAATTAGTTTAGATGAGTTAACATGAAGAATAAGAGAGCCAATGACTGACAGTCAGTGTAGGAATCATGGCCCTCCAGATGTTGTTGGATTTCAACTCTTAACAGTCCTAGCTAACATAGTCAATGGTGAAGAATATTTGGAATTGACGGCCAATTACACGTGAATGGCAGTATGATTCACAACTCTTTTTGTTCACTTCCATCATAATTATTCTGCTGTTTGGACTCTAGGTGACATTCCAACAACAATCTAGAAAACCATGCAGTTGTTTTCCTTCTTGTAAGCAATGAATAATATTGAGGCAGTATCACAGTAATGGCCCAGGTCAGTTCCCTAGTCTACATATTTCCTAATCTTTGATTGGAAAGATTGCTGATATAATGGGAATCAACTGGATTTTAATGGATCCCCCCACTTCCTTCCTACCACTAGGCAGAATGAAATGGCTTCCTTAGGCAGCAGATACTGAAGTGTCATGAAATGGCAGTTAATTGTTACTCCATTGATGGTTTTAGTTTTACCACCAGGGCTTGGGAGAGGTATTCATGGAATTATTTGCCTCGTTTCCCAACTTGGCTGTGTTTGTATGAGTTGGATACACTCTTTGCTCCTCTCTCTCAGGCATCCAAATGTCTTGGCCCATCCCCGCAGAGGCAACAGAGACCTGTGATTTCAAACCTCAGCAACTCATAAAACAGGAATCCTTGATGGATTCCAGCCACACACCTCTCTCTGATATTTTATTTATGTTAAAATATTTCTTAAGTATTGTCTCTTTGTAGCTGTTGGCATGTGACATCTGCCAAAATCGATTTAAGGAATCAGAAATGAACCTGAAATCAAATACAACATGTAAAGTAAACCATGAGACCCTTCAATATTGCCCCTTTTCTGGCAAAAATGGGTGAAGTGCCCCAGGAACAGTGATTCATCTCCTACACAGGTTGAAGTCCCCTCTTGCATGGTGTAACAATTTTAAAACATGCATTTTCCAGACCATGGTAGGCTAATGTAACTGACATTTGCTTTGTCTGCTGCCTCCCCCCGCCCCCTTTTTTTGTCATCTATGCAGCCTCCTGGGGCAGAAACTGCCTTCCCCAGCCATACCAAAGTTGGTGACCCTTAGTTTATGACACTATGTTGCTCACTATGAAGATGAAACTAAACAAAGGCAAAGCATTTTCACCAAAAAATCTAAACGTGGGCATCTTGGTAGATCTGCATGTAACAATGGGTTTGATAACATTTGATAACAATGGGTTTTATGGAACCTGGCATACTGAAGGACATCTCAGGAAAGGAAAGTGCAAGGCTTGACATAGATATTTCTGAAGTGGAACAGCAAATGTTTATCCTACCAAAAACCCTTGTAAAGTGAGCCAGGTAGTCCAGTCATGACACAATGATGCTCTTACCCCCCGCCAACATCAAGATACAGAGTACTCAAGGTTGTATAAATTATTTTAGCTTCTGTGGGAGAAAATCCCACAAGCACTACTCTTTCCTCTTGGCAACAAAACTAATAATGGAATAATTAGTAATTTTCTATTTGTGATAACTCAAATCATCAACTTGAGGCGGTCACTTCGTTCAGACTAATGGTAGGGCTGGCCCTATACCTGGCTTTTAAGGAGTCTGTTATCAAATAGCCAAATACTGATGGGAAAGGTAGTAATATGGATTGACCTGAAGCCCACTGAGACTTTCAGGACAGTACTGAGCCTTGACTGATCTTAACTCTCTGGCAGGTATAGCTGGGGATCTATGCCATGCATGCACCATTATTACCACAGTGCTTCCACTTCATTGGCTGACATCTCCAGTCATGATACAGTGATGCTCAAACTAAGGCTTTCCCATTTATTAAAAACATAAATTAGTCCCCCCTCCAATATTTAAAAACACACATACATACCCAAATTAAGATTGGGGAGCCTGTAATTCTACTCCTCATCACCCAACAGTCTTTACTTGGAAAGAGGTTTGACTGTCAAATGATAATGAAATGTGAAATGGAAAAGAACTGTACTTGTGCAGATGTCACACTGAGGAGTTTTTCTTTTGCTGCTTTTGAGCAGGAGGATCGTATTAATTCCATTTCATTAGCCACATGAGTACCCTGGTGTTCTTCTGCCCCCATATTCTGATGGTTTTTGAAATGTTTTCTGTGGCATTTTGGAATTCACTGGTACGTCCTGTCAGGAAAGACTGGTGTTTAGGAAGACAGATGGAGAAGAGCAAACCTAGATCCTGCATATTATGGGCTTTATGTAACAAATATTCACTGATTCTTTGTATAATTGCTTCCCACCTCCAGCACTTGAGGGTGGGATGTGCAACTGAGATTATCAGAAATTTAGCTGTACTTTATTCCCAGATCCTTCTACTTGCATTGTTCAACAATTGGGAATTGTCATTTTCAAACAAACCACTTACACATCACATCACCAGCCAAAAACAAAAGCCACCCCTAAAGAAGGCACAGATTTGCATAATATTTACATATTTACATATTGAAAAACATATGCCATATCAGCATGGATCCACAAATTGAGTAGAACCATTGAATCAATTGTTGAATGGTGACCCATTGATTTACAGGTCTCTTCTAGCTGAGATTAATAGGATTTAGGTCGTTGTTTGTTATCTATTACATTTATATCCTGTCTCTTCGCCAGTGAACTCTAGGTGGTGTATGTGACACTTCTACTCCACATTTTATCCTCACAACAACCTTGTGAGGTGTACCAGGCCAAGAAAGAGTGCCTGGTCTATGTGAGTTTCACAGTTCAGTGGATATGTAGAATTGCATTTTCCAAGCCACCATCCAACAGTCTACAGTATTACACCAAACTATATAAATATATGCATAGAAACTATAATTTAAAGACAATATGATTGTATTTACACTACATAGCTGAATCACTAAATATCAATTTAACTGCTTCACATTAATCCTGTGGAATCACTGGAGGTCTATCGAATGCTGCTACAGAGCTCCAGTGCTGTAGTTCAGTGGGAAGTGGACTAGAGCTCTCTAGCAGAGCATTTTAAGGACCTCACCAAATTACAAACCCCAAGTTTTCATAGAATGGAGCTATGGCTTTAGTCATATCAAAAATCTATAATGGTGTTGTGAAAGCACAATCTACATCTCACAGTAATGAGAAAAGACTGTGATCAGGTGACTTGTGCACCTGCTCAATCTGCTGTTCAAGTGTTAAACTGGTATAATACAATGCCAATGTCATTTATAGCAATTGAAGTGTTGGACTGTGACTTGAGAGATCTGCATTCTGTTCCTCACTGAACCATGAAACTGGAAGACCTTGGACAAGCCCCTCATTCCTCCAAACCTGATTTATTGTCACAAGATTTTTGTGAGGATAATTAGGTTGGAAGGTCATGTAGGCTACCTTTTGCTCACAGAAGAAAAGACAGGTCATACCCATACAGCCTCTAGAGTTGGCATGCTTTCAAGGACCATCCTCTATGAAGGCCACCGGAGTATAGCATGCGACAATATAGTCTTGTTTGGAGGAAAGTTTCTTCAGAATTGGGGATGGGTTTCTTCAAAAAATCTCTATGGTTTTCATTTCACTAGTCATAAATTATAAATTACTGTAAGATAGTTTGTTGTATGTCGTGAAATCATTGCATCTTGTTATTGTACGTTTTCAAGTTATTTCTGACTTGGCGACCCTAAGGCAACACTATTATGGGTTTTTCTTGTCAAGATTTGTTTTGAGGGGCTTTGCCTTTGCCTTCCTCTGAGGCTGAGAGAGTGCGACTTGCCCAAGATCACCCAATCAGTTTCCATGGCTGAGTGTGGATTTGAACCCTGATTTCCAGAGTCATAGTCCAATGCTCAAACCACACTGGCTTTTGTCACTAGAATATTTTTGGTCTATGGAACTTATAGACCAATAATGACAGACAGGTGTTTACAAAAGCAGAAAGGTTATTTTCTTCATGGTTTGTACTTGGGTCAGTCTGAAACTTTACTTATATTTTATTTTATCTCATCAGTTGCTGTGTTATCATTTTATTTTTATACTTGTGTATCAGGCATGGTCAAGAACAGAGTGTGGAGAACTGAGTGCCCTCAGAGACCATTTCTGTCTTCTCAGGGACCATTCGATTTTCCACATATTAGTCCTGAGAACAAAATCATTTAACCTCCTCACATGCAGTCAGGCTCTAATCAAATTGGCCTTATCAATCTGTAATGACTTCAGAGGTACAGGGAACACTCAGATGGCATGAGGCCATTGACATGGTGGCTGGGAGTGGGGATGCTGAGAAATAAATAGGCTTCCTGGAAGAACCCCCCTTGAGGAGCAGACCGGCAGTAGTCTTCAGTCTCTCCCAGATCCAAATGATGGCAAGAGGCCTTAGAACTCTTACTTTTTTGAACTAGGTTTCCCAGAAGTTATCAGCCAGCACAGCCAGCTGTCATGCTGATTTGAGGATTCTGGGAATTGTAGTCTCCCTCCCAATTAACATTTCCAAGTTCTATAAAGCAATACAATAAAATTATATATGAAATATGAAATGCATGGGATCTTGTTTTCTTTTCCATACAAACGAAAACATTTTTTAAAAATAAAAAACTGACATACTTTCATTAAAGTTCAAAAGGTCTACCCAGAATTGGAGAAAGTTGCTCTAGCAACTCCCTCCAGGGACCTCCCTGGAGACCATCACTCAGTCACTCCTGGTATAAAAATGCTAAAATTGTGGCCATGTATAGAAAGAAGGAAAGTTTTCAAGGCATACTTGCTGTATCTGCACTGAAGAAATAATACAGTATTGCTGCTGCTGCTGCTGCTGCTGCTGCTGCTACTACTACTACTACAACTATTAATGTTTATTTATATAGCGCCATAAATTTGCATGGCACTTTACTGCTTTAACTGTCATGGCTTAATGGTATGAAATCCTGGGATTTGTAGTTTTTTGTGGCACCAGAGATCTCTGACAGAGAAGGCTAAATATCTCACAAGACTACAAATCCTATAATTCCATAATATTGATCTATAGTAGTCAAAGTGGTATGAAACTGCATTACTTCTCAGTGTAAATGCAGCCTGGGATTCTTATATACGGTATCTTTCTGAAGCTGTATGGTTAAGCATAAGGCTGAATGACCCAATCTGCTGATAATTCAGTTAGTAAGATCACATTCAACAGGGCTTGCTTGTTTTTAAATATATTTTGATTCTTGTGTACTACTGTACTGGAGAGTTATGATGTATCTTCCAGTAGACTTCCACTTATGGCAACCCTATCATGGAGTCTTATTGGCAACATTTATTCAGAGGAGTTGTGCCATTGCTTTCCTCTGAGGCTGTGAGAGTGTGACTTGCTTAAGGTCACCCAATGGGTTTGTATGACTGAATTGGGATTTAAAATGTGCTCTCCCAGAGTCTTTGTTCAGTACTAAAATTACTACACCACAAAGGCATTTGCTAGAATTAGTATTTAATATACAAAAGAATTCACTAATTACAGTACTAGGAAAAAAGTTATTTTCTTTTGTGCTAGAGAATACCAAAGAAAATATCATTTTCTTCTAGTAATTAGTGGAATCTTTTGTATATTAAATGGTAAGTTATCTTCAACTCCTTTCAGCATCTCCAAATGATACAAATATTGCTAGTATACATATGTATATGTAGTTGTTTAGTTAAAGGGCAGATGATTAATAAAGTGAAATAGCTGAACTTGTTAGTTCTAATGAAAAGTCATCATATGGTGCTGCTTGTTGGTAGGAATGCTTCCACTGATTTAATCACTGATTTTGTTGCTGATTTTTTTTTAATGTCATCTGTTTTTATAATGTGATTGTGGGGGAGCTACTTTGGGTAATGTGGGGAAATGGCATAGAAATCCTTAATATAAACTTTTCCTTTCCTTAAAGGGGGGGGGATAGTGATATAACTACATCTTGAAAACTCTATAATAGGTGGGCAACTTTGCTTAGTCCTGGGGCAAGCTTTGCCCCTAAAGCAAGGACCTAACACAGACTGTACCTGTCAAAAACTAGGACTTTGCTATATTTTATGTAAAATTGGAAGTGCCTGGAGGTTTGGCCTTCATTCAATTCCTAGTTTCAACTAGAGTAGAACTATTGAATCATTGGAAACCTGTCAAATCAACACTTATGCTGTGAAAGTGGTGTGCTGTGTTTTTATCTTTTCTGTTTTCAGTTATGATTTAAATGTATTTAAACTGTTTTAATTATATAACTATATACTTTTTACAGATTGGTTTTTTTTAACTTCTGTAATATGGCATTTTAGCTAAAATTAAAATTGTAAATTATTGCAGAATCCTCAACTTTCCTAATCTGAAAGGGAAAGTCCTGATTAATCCTGTTGTCCTACTTCTTCAGCAGCTTTTCAAGTGTCCCAGTTTCTCCTTTTTCTTCCTATTTTCCCATTTTGTTTTCACTTTACTTCAATTGTTGCAAACTAGTAGATTGCACTACTTATCCTCACTTACCTGATTGCTGATTGACCCCTTTCTTTGGACAGTTACAAATTAAATGAGGGATCCCACTGACTGAGCATTCATGTTGAAACTTACACAGGTGGTCTGTGCAATCACCCTAAACCCCAAATTCACAGCAGAGTAACCTCTGGTGCTGTTCTTGAGTATCCTGAGACTGAAGTGTTTCAAACCCTTGGTCCCTTTTGTTCAGTTCGATCCCTCTGTGACAACTCACCCTGAGCCAGTCATGCAGGAGTCATCATATGCTTCCACAGCTGTGGTTGAATTTGATCTCATATGAGGGCAGATTTAATCACCACCCTTTTACAGAAGGCTGCATCATAAAGGAGCCAAGCGGGTCCTGAAAAATCTGCATTGGTTCAATAAATGATGTCCATGTATTGGATCAAGGACAAAGATCACAAAGGATGTGCCCTAGAATTAACCTCGGTATATATGAAGAATCCAGGCATCCAATTTCCTCAAGTCCCATCAACCCTAGCTTTTCCTTTTTCTTGTCATCCATCTCTTCCTTGTCTTTTTTCTACAAATCCTGATAAAGGAAAGTGAACATATCAGTGTATTCTCTCTGCAGTATCTTATCTCTCATAGACTATAGGAAATGATCACACAAAGGGACCAACTGCTCTTGTCCTGAACAGAGAACTATCTTGTAAGCACTGCTAGATGAAGGGACCATAGCTTTTCAGTCCCCACCTTGCCATGGCTGAGTAACTGCACTACAGGGATAATTCAACCAAGAAGCTCATCGAGGCTGTCCCAAGCCCAGACCGATGCAGGTTGTAAAAGTAGTCTTCCCCTCACTGCAGCAAAATCACTACTGGTATCTGGTGTACTAATGTCTCCTACAGGAACTCTCCAAGGTCCCCAAGGCCAACTGTAGCCTCCCATGACCCCACTAGGAGTCAGGAGCCTCATCTGAACCCACTGGAGCTGTCTGAGTCTGCCAGTCTTGCAAGGTCATCAGCTGCCACGACTGCACTCTCATCATTGCCTGCTACAGAATTTCCTGCAGAGTCCTCCTATTGTCTCTGCCTTTTGATTAGTGACCTTTGCCTTATTTGCTCCCCTAGCTGCTTTTAAGCAGGGGGAGTTGCCTGCTTAGGAGGAGTGTCAAAGCATTCAAAGGCCTCTAACTTGGCCAAAATGACTGCTGTGGTATCTCCTTCCCTATCATTTTCAGATGAAGAGGATATCCTTTGATCCATCACCCCTTTTTCTGGGCACATCACAGTGGCAACCCTAGGACAATGGTCCTACTCCAACATTCAGATTAAGCCAGGACTACAGGCATACAAGTACCCACCAGCTAGTAAAGGCCTGTCAAGGTCCTTTGGGTCTAAAAGGGGCCCAAGCAAAGCCCAGTTGGGACCTACAGGCCTACTCAGGCCTAGCAAAGACCTATGAGATTCTCATTCATAGGAAAGTCATAAGCTGAAACTGACCTGAGTACAATTAACAACATCAACTAGAAATCTTGCTCTAGAATGCTGGGAGGGGAAAAATTACTCAAAGATCAGCTAGAATGTACACCCCAGATGAGAACTGGTACCAGCAAATACACAAGAATACTGACATTTATTGTGAAGGAAGGCATGAGAAAAGAAGTCTTAGCAAATCAAAGAGAACAAAAAGGCTGTTAAGCAAAATGATCTCTGATTTCCTACATTCCTCATGCATAGATCGCTTTTTACGAATTACATGAAAGAAATGCAAGTAGACAATAAGCAATGCAAAAAAGAATTCTGAAGAGTATATCACTAACAATATTTTCAGGGGTAGCCATGTTGGCCATATAGCAAAGTACAACAGTCAAAATCCACAAAACAGTGATACCTTTATTCAGCCATTATGAGCAATGCTAATTAATTTTCTTAAATACTTCAGAAGCAGGAAGCAGATTAGGAAAGCAGTTGAACCAGTGGATGAGAATGGAGTTAAAAGAAAACTGAAGGCGGATGAGGAGACTGCAGAGGATTGAATGAATTATTTTCTTCTGTCGCTATTGGAGACTATATAGGGCATAAAACCATGCCTGTACTGACCTTTTCAGGAAAGTTTCCTAAGGAATTAAGCAGTTGTAAGAGATGACATTCCATACTTTATTGACAAACAAGTCTATCAAAGGGTTCCTAAAGAACTGAAATGTGAAATTGCTGATGTTCTAATAAAAACACATAACTTCTCCCTAAAAGCATAATCTGTCCCAGAAGTCTAGGAAGTAGCCAATGTCATGCCAGTTGTTAAAAAGGAATCCATGCATGAGGAATGCAGGAAATCAGAGACCAGTTAGCTTAACATCTGTTCTGCTTAAGTTGGTGGAAAGCATGATTAAAAATAGAAATATTAAGTGTATAGGAGAAATCTACAGAAGGACATTACTTTGAGATATTGTTAGATAAGGGAAGTGACATGAATATTGATTAAATAAATAAACAGAGGTTTCCCCTCCTGAAGAGTTTATATGGTTTTCTTAGAGTGACAAGAAGCGTGTCTCTTTGTGTGTGTGTGTGTGTGTGTGTGTGTGTGTGTGTGTGTGTGTGAAGGAGCTGATACTATTTACTTTAACTTTCTAAAGGCTATTGACAAAATCTATCATCAAACATTATTGAGCAAACATAGCAGTTCACAGGATATGAGGAAATGTAGTGTTCTGGGTCAGTAACTCATTAAAGAAGAGAGAGCAGGAATAAATTGACAATATGCCTTTTTGCTACAAAGGTAGTACACATCTCTTTTCAACCGTGGCTGTATAAAGATGTAGTAGATTCTTGTACTGTTGATAATGAGGAGGCACGTCCTAGGTCTTCTGAATGTAGGCCCGTTTTGACTGAGGTTGGATAACAAGATAGAAATTGCAATTCTGACCAATTTGGTTGCCATTGGTGCTTCCTTCAACAAGACACTGCCTTCCATCTCTCCTCTTCACTTTGTTCTCCATCTCCTCTGTCTGTATCATCATGAAAAAATGTGAACTGGGATCAGCAAAGGATTAGCAATGAGAGATCCATGTATACCATTAGCATTTTTGAACACCTACATAGTGGGCAAAGAAAGGCATAGCAGAGTTTTGATCAGAGCTTGGGGAAGTTATTTTTTGGATTGTACCTGCTATTGGAAATGCTGGCTGATGGATTTTGCGAGGGCAGGGAACCGTCTAATTAAAAAGATTGTATGTACAGTGCTGTGTAAATTTACAGCGCTTTATAAATAAAGGTTAATAATAATAATAATAATAATAATAATAATAATAATAATAATAATAATAATAATAATAATAGTCCAAAAACTAACTCCCACCAAATTCTGGCTCTCATTGATGGTGCCGAACATAGAAAAGTGCCCTTTACCTCTAGCAAAGCAGATGGAATCACTGGTAGTGGTTCTTCTAGGTCTCAGATGGAGAAAGATATTTACCTGTACCTCCAACATGATATTTTAAACTAGTTGTGCCAGTTTTCTCCCCCCAAGAAAGTAGCGAGCAACTGTGGAGCCATGATAGTTAAGGCAGTATCAAACTGCATTAATTCTGCAATGTGGCAGCAGCCTGTGCCATACAGCTATATATGTTACCCAGTGCAACCCCATCAAAACCCACCTTTTAAGTCTCCCAAGTGACCATTTGTCTGTTGGTGGAAAGAGAAGGAACATTACACATGTGTCCAGCTATTTTCTTTTAATTCGACACATTACGACGAGCATCCTACAGGCTTGATGCTATTTCTGTGTATCCAGCTAAAGGAAAATAGCTTTATTCATCTCTGCTGCTCTCCTTACATCAACATGAAAATGACCATCTTGGGGGAGAGGGCAGCCACACTAAAAAGGATTTTTTGTGGGGCAGTTGTAGTTTTTGCATAGTTGGAACAGAATTCCAACCTCTGTAATAATTAAAAAATGGGTTATAATGGTGCAAGTTGGATTTATGCCATTGTAACTCCCTAGTAGGATGCCAACCAGGCTGTTTTGATTTTACTTTATTTTTATTGCTATACATTGTTCTATAATCTGTTGTGATGAAGGGTAACCTAGAGGGATTTTTTAATTTAAAAATTTGAAGAATATAATTAATAAAATACTTTATGAGCTAAAATAATTTCCACATTATGAGCACAGAAAATTAAAACAAATCATTATAAATGCTTATCTATTTAGCTTATTCAGCTTCAGATTGCCATCTGGCTGGTAACTATGATTTAGTAGAGATTGCTTGAGCAATTATACTTTGTCTTGTGTCTGTCAGTGTCACAGAAGCATTTTGGAAGGAAGTACTTCTCTAGATTGGTGCTTCGGACCTTTAGAGCCATAAAAGAAGCAAGAATTAATCTTCCAAATCTATTCAGTTTTTGGCCTAACTTGCTAAGCCTGTTTGGTAAAAGAGTTTGTGCCAAGTGTGGTGCTGAGTCCATTTAGGACTGGAGTGAACCCAAGAAAGAATATGATGTACTCCATCCAACAGATAATTCTGTTAGAGAAAATGTAATTTCATCTTCTGGCTCTTTCTCTTGCTGCTTTTGTTTTCTTATAGGACAGTTTTGTTTCATAGCTTTCAGGACTCCCCCCCAATAAAAGCCACACATGCAAGTTATCTTATTTCTGTAAAATGAAATGTCCAGCATTAAGATGAACAGCAGAAGGTAAGAAGGGCCTTTATATTCCAAGGGGCATAACAAACACTGTCTGGGATGGTGGTGGTAGTGGTACTCTGGCAAGCAGGAGTGATGCAAGTTGTCCTACCATTCCAGGTGCAAGGTTGGGCTCCACCTATATCCTCCTCAAACATATCGCCTTTTCCATTTCCACATGCCTTGCTGTGAGAGATTCTTCACAGATGCATTGAGGATTGGGTAACCTTGGAGACTGCTTATGCCAAAGTGGCACAAGGAATCTATTTATCTGGGTGTTTGGGATGTTGTAGCCCAAAAAATAACTTTTCTAAGCTGTTCCGTTAACATACCACTCCAGCACTCATCACTCATCTGTTGCATTCAGAATGAGAAGGGTTCTGTGAGATATGTCACAGGCATTAATCTCTTTAGGGTTTTTTGCAGCTTTTAAAATTAAAACAATATGAGTTTGATAAATATATTCAACCAAGCTTGCAGGACTAAGAGAATTCATGGGGGGAAAATAGGCTCCAAGCTGCCCATTTTCATCCTGTTAATCAAATCTAAGAAAGATGCCAGAGAAGACCATTCCAATGAAGAGAATCTAATCCACTAAAGAGCTTCCCTGTTTTTATTGAGAAAATAGAAGGGCAGCCAAATGGAGATTTTCAGTTGGTTTTGATAGGATTAAGGAAATCCTGTTCACCTGTTGGGTAGTGACTGCTGTCTAGCTCTGCAGCCATGTCATGCCCTCCAGCTTTCTGGGACTGCTATGCTTAACATTTGCTCTCAATCTCTGGTGTTATATTGAATTAAATTGCCATAGTCTTGCACAATAAATTAGAGATTCCAAAAGCGAAAAAACAAACACGCTTCTTGACCTGCAATGGAATCCTTGGATATATTTTGCATCCTTGAATGGAAGAGAATTAAATTGCAAAATTAATTTCTAAAACCACTTATCCATTCTCCAGCAAACTGAAATTAGCCAGTGACCATAGGAATCTACATTCATCACCACTTTTGTTTCGCTTATACTTACTTGCTCTTTGCTTGCCAAGTGAATTCTTGAAGCTAATGAAGTCCAGCCAGATATTTTATGCCCTTCATCATTTCCCAGATGAAAATTGGGGCACTTATCTATTTGTACCACTCATTTTCACACCAGCTATCACTGCTTTGAGTGTTACCCTTCCATAACTGCACAGTGCTAAAAGCTCTTCTCTGCTCGCTGTACATTTAGTTTGGAAAATGATTTCCTGATCTTCAAATTTATCTGGATACCCTGTGATGCAATGTTATCACTTCCTCTGCCAATAGCAGAGGATGATATAGGAGAGGGAGAGTTAGGATGCCATGCCAGTCAGTTTGTTTTGTTACATTTTAAGCAAACCTCAGATATGTGAGATATCTTTTGGCTTTTATTAGAATCCCGAGATTGACCAATTTATTCATGACTGATTTCTTTACTTCTGCTCTGAGTATTATTAAATTGCAATGCCAACCCATTCACTTAGAACTGAGGAATTCTGAGCTATGTAACTTGCTTTGAACAATAGAACTAAACTGAATCATTCAAGAATTCACTTTTGGGGGGCAAGATTCCTTTTTTACTTTTCATCAGTCTAATCTGGGGTGAAGAGGGGACCCCTACTGCAAATCACACAGAAATCTATAAACTTCTCTTGACTTACCTAACACCCCATATTATATGCTGTGTTATATGCCTTTCTGGCAAGGACCAGAGAGAAAATTGCCATAGGAACTCCAGCCCATATCCCTGGTAATCCACAGCACCTTTCTTGGGTCTGGAAGGACAAATGCTAAATTTTGTCACCAGGTGTCACTACTGTATTTATAACCTGCCTCTTTTATTATGTGAGCAATACTGTGTTCTGTCATTAGATGTCACTGTTGGTTATTTAGATCTCTTGTTTGTAAGTGCTGATACTATTTTCTAACAACTCTCTTAATGTCTCTTCTTGCTCCCATTCTTCTTTCTCTCTCAAAATGTATATCTTCCCTTCTAGAAGGGGAAAAGTCACTTCCACTTTTACATTTTTAAAATCAAATGATCTGTGTCCATGTTTGGCTTCTCAGGTCTTTGATGCTGCCTTTTTTTAAAAAAGGAAAGGGTGCACACATCCTAGGACAATTAAAATTTAAAATAATACTTAAAAAAATATAAAACTATAGTTTTCTCTTCTCCCTGATGATTAACAAGTAAGGACAATTATTTGCCATACAATTTAAAGTCTGGCCATGAAATGGCTAGGAGCAGACAAATGTCTTAAATTTGACACTTAAAGTATAATATTGGAGCAGGTAAATGTCATTTGGGATAATATTCCATAGATGGGAAGGACACAACCAAAGAGGCCCCTTGTATTGGCATCACTTCCAGGCTTATCTTGGATCAAGTGTTTGGTGTTCAGATATTGATCTTAGAGTATGGACAGGTCCATGATGGGAGATATGAAACCATCCTGTATGTATTTTAACTCCATATTCTTATTTTAGAGGTGTGACTTTGGTTTTGTATGGCTTTTTACAAAAGCAGTCTGTCAGGCACTAAGTATCATATTTTGCTTTGATAGAAATGTTTGGCCTCTTACAAAACAGTCTCAGTAATTTCTCATGTCAGTGCTGTAAACAATGAGCAGAATTTACTACATGTAAGCACACAAACTGCCAGCAACATAAACAAAGGTGGGGAAATCAATGGCAGGCAGTGAGATCATTTCACAATCTCTCTTCTGTGCAGTATTTAAACACACAGAAGCACAATAGAGGATGTCAACTTTTAGTTTTTCACTGACAGTGTAACAGTGATAAATGGATAATGATAAAACAAAAAGGTAATGGCGGTTTGTTTTCAAGGATTAATTTCAAATAGAGTAAGAGCCTTCTGCAGTGCATTTAAGAGCTTGTATAATGATCTGTTTTAGATACAGAAATGATGGGAAAGAACATTAGAGCTACTGCTGAAATTCTGTCTCCTGTGCCCTAGGTTCTTGTTGAAACTTGGCAGACAGAAAAGAGGCTGGGAGTGAGAGTGGATGGGGATGCTACAGGGCAAGAATGGCAGGCGGGAGGAAGGTCAATTGTTTCCCCTTCCCCATATGACTTTATTGGAAACCATTCCTTCCCAATATTACTTTGCTGTGGGGAAGTATGGACAGGGATCTTGCAGCACCTTTGCGATAACTGTGGCTGCATCTGCACTGTAGAAGTAATGCAGTTTGACA
The DNA here is from genome assembly GCF_019175285.1 of Sceloporus undulatus. Taxonomy (NCBI): domain Eukaryota; kingdom Metazoa; phylum Chordata; class Lepidosauria; order Squamata; family Phrynosomatidae; genus Sceloporus; species Sceloporus undulatus. The sequence continues at coordinate 24,349,385 of NC_056526.1, read as the reverse complement.
CTGCTTTAACTGCCATGGCACAGTGCTATGAAATCCTGGGATTTGAAGCTTGTTGTGGCACCTGAGCTCTCTGTCAGAGAAGGCAAAATATCTCACAAAACTACAAATCCTAGAATTCCATCACATCAAGCCATAGCAGTTAAAGTAGTTTCAAACTGCATTATTTCTGCAGTGCAGATGCAACCTAAGAGAAAGAAGTTGGTAGCATTAGCTTTTGTAGACTTAAATCTACTTGATCAGATGCAATTTCATCAAATGTGGAGAGGTTGCAAGTAGAGCTGGAAAATTAATTTTACAACATACTGTGCAGTTTCAGCCTTACCAAGACATAGCAATTTTTGTCTTAAAAATTTGTTGCTGTAAAAGAATATATGCTGAGATTCCTTTAATGCTCTTGACATTTGGGCTCCCATGGGATATAGCAGCCTCTGGGGAAAGGACTTAAATGAGTTTAAGATGGTTGCTGCTTAGACTAATAGTTTCATTTCAATAAATTGAAAACGTAAGCTGGGAATTCTTATGCCCATGGTATATAACCTTTGATGGTAGGTATGTCGTTTATTCTCAGATCGCTTGCAATCCTGCTCCTATTGCTTTAAAAGAAAGTGAAGAACAGAACAGTTTTAGTGACTTGTTCAAATCTTAGTACAGGTGGCTCTCAAGGTTGCATTGTGGTTGCATTCCTGGTCTTGCAATGAAAACTGAGATTTAGGAGCTTAGCACACAGCAAAATAAAGTGACTTACTGCTCCCAAATTCAGGTCAAATTCAGTCTGTCCCCTGATATTATTGTATGGCTTTTGCCCCCAAAACACTATCTGGGTACAGCCCGGCTCCAATACTGGTCCCTGAACTTGCTTTGGTGGCCATTTTTCAAAGTCGGGAGCTTTCTGACTTTGAAAAATGGCCACCAAAGCAAGTTCTCAGACCAGTATTGGAGCTGGGCTGTACCCAGATGGTGTTTTGGGGACAAAAGCCATACAATAACACCAGGAGGCAGATTGAATTTGACCTGAATTTGGGAGCGGTAAGGCACTTTATTTTGCTGTGTCCTAAGCTGCTTACATATATGTAAATGGGGGAAACATTTTCTGTGGAGAATCATTAGAGATCCAGGGGATGTTTTATGGCAGAGCTGAAGTAGCAACAATGTTAGCAATTTTACTCAATCTGCCTCCAATTTTCAAGAGATTTAAAGCATAAAATACCAGGCATACCTTTTCCAGGCCAGAGAAATGTGTAGGTGCTCTTAGAAGGGAAGAGAGGATGCAGAAGATGCTGATCCCAAAAAGGTTTGGCCGGGGTGAACTAGCTGATCATTGGACAATAATTTCTCTTCAGAGGAGAAACACAGACACACAGATATAGGACAACTGGCAAATATAGTGTTCTTCTTTAGTGCCATCTTAGTACCAGCACATCTCCTGCTGTGTCTTCTACAACAGGTGCAGAGAGCACTTCAAGAAGGGAGGCAGCACATACCCTATACAGTAACCAGCTACAATAAAAAAGCAAGCAAGCTAACAAACAAATCTCTGACTGATTTCGCTCTTTTCACTCAGTCCTTGGTGATAAACCATCTTTAAGTTGCCACAAGGTTCTTCTCATTTTTACTGCAGCGTGCTGGGTAGAGTTGCCCCTTTTGGCACTGCTACTGTTACCCACCTAAGTAGGCAGAGGAAACTTTTACCTCCAGCCACTTGAATATTCCTAGATTCAAGTTTCTTCCCCCCCCCCACACACATTCCCTTATAAGCATGCAAAAGAAACCCTTTCGTTTCAGCAATGCCAAAATTGCTCTCTCTTTCTATGCACCTCCCCAGCTTAGTCAGATAAAAGAAACCCAGTCCAGTCAGCTTTTCATGTAACAGAACTCATACTCACCTCACCCTCTTCACTCTCTTGCCTTTCCCTCATTGTTCAATTCTATAGCTGAACTGGGAGACCAATGAGTTGTGGGTGAGACTTTCATTTATTTATCTCTTTCTGGAAAAAGGTGGGAATGTAAAACAGAATGTACCTTCCTTGGTATACAGAATCAGGTACCTTTGGGATGTACTTGCAATCACAATATGGTCTATGATATGCTATCACAGAACTGGGAAATTCAGCCAAATCATTCAACCATATGCATGAAGCTAGTTGTGTCAATGTCTCCTGTAGCACTGGCACTGCTATAGCAAGCCCTGTCTTTATAGTCGCATTATTCAAATGAACCCCATAGCTAGGGGTGAAATATGCCTCCCTTATGGATATGGTTATTTTTGCACAGATTTGTGTAAGCCAGAGCCAACATTTAGAAAGCTACTTTACAACCCCATGTTAAAATATAAGTTGCTTGCATCCTATGCTATCACAGCCCCGATTTAAAATTAAGCATATATGACTAATGAGAACGTTCATGAAATTCATTAGTGCTAGGCATCTTCTTTTGTCTGAGGCTTGACAAGTATAATTTGTTTGATTTCTCCTTCAACTTCTCCCCTAGTATGTATGTCATAGGTTTGCCAACTCACTATGATCACAGGCTTACTTGGCTTCATATTGTATTACTGTGTCAAATATATGTCTAGAGACTAGAGAAATAGCAATATTTCAGACTCTGGGACAGATGGACAATAAAAGATAAACGTGGGTGTAATCAGCACCTTGATGGCATCTCTGCTGAAATCTTTGCATGATACTACCCTGGATATATATGGAAGAGGACCAAGTATCAAACAGTAACATTTAGAGGAATCATCAGGGGGCTGCCCCACTTCTTCATGACTTTTCCTAACAGGAAGGCAGACAACTGTGCAAGAAATGACTCATAACAACTCTTCTGATATCACAATTATATTGCCAGTTCTTAATGTAAATTGGCATCAGAAATCTAATAGGTTTAAGGACCTTAATATGTGTGATAGTGTTGGCCATCAACGAGTGCATTTTCAGTGCCTTAGGTGGATAAGCCTGATGGGAAAGGATCCAGGAATTGGATGCTTTCCAAGGAATCAAATTGATTTACCTATTATCCTTAAAACATTATGGATGAAGATGGAATACAGTATTTTACATAAGTTACACTTTACAGGATCAGTCCAAAGGCTTATCCGTTCTTCCTTCACTGTTACTTATGGTGGATATCTAGATGGCCTGCAACCAGGACATGAGGGCAAATAGCTCTCCATTCCTGCTGTTTCCCAGCAACTGGTAATCAAAACCATACTGTCTTTGTGAAATATAGAGGAAAATATAGTCAGTATGACAAGAAGCAATTGATGGCCTTTTCCTACATGAATTTGTCTAATCCTCTTTTAAAGCCATCTAAACGGAAGGCTTTTCCTCCATGCATTTGTCTCATTCTCTTGTAAAAGCAACTAAATTGCTGAACATCACTGTATTTAGCAAATTCTGTAGCTTCATTATGTGTCGTATGAAGAAGAATTAGATGTTCTTTATCAAATACTTGTAAAAGATATCTACGTTCTAAAGAACTATATATGTAAAAATGAAATTCTAAAGCTTGATGCCGATAGAGCTAAATCTATTATTAAACAAAAAATCCTAGAAGCAGAAAGATACATGGACTCTGCTTCCCTCTCAAAATATGTCATGTTCAGTGTTCAAGTTTTGGTCCCCTCCCCAGCTCCATATCTGTTCCATGTTACCCTCCTGAAGTTTAGAAGGGCTTTAACTCTGGCACATTTCAATGTGTTGCCCACGGCCATGTTGGAAGGTAGATTTAAAAAAAAAAATTTATACTGGTCAAAGACCGAATAAATTTTATTACTTACTTACTTACTTACTATATATGTATAATTTTTGCATATTAAAGAGTAGAGAACAACAGGTGACTCTAAAAGAGAAAGAAGCACTTAAAACACAATTTTTAAAGGCTGGCCACCTAGAATGTATCTTTTGGGAACACTGTTGATACACTAGAAAAAGACCTGGTTGTATATCCCATTAATATGCATTCTAGCCAATGTTGCTTTTATACTTGAATTGCAGATGCTAGAAAAAGGAAGACAGATGTTAGCATTGCTTATGCAAATAGCCCTAGGAGGAGAAACTCTAGAAAAAAGAAAGAAGCCATCTATTTCCCATCATAGAGCAGAGTATTCTGTCTATTTTTCTCTTTTCAGCTTCAATTTAGCATGCTAAAGATCATTTGTTTGTTGTTCTCTTTCCTTTCCCTCAGTGCCTCTCTTTTGCTCCTTGTTTTCATTAATCTTGAGGTGCTAATCTAGCAGAAAAATTGCATGCTGTTTCTGCAAATGGAAGAATATAACATTCAGATTTTTGTGTTTTCACTGGCAGAGTCCTATCAAGAGACAGACAGATCAGATTATTTTCATTACCCTCTAGAACAGTGAATTGTGTGCAAAGTAAGTCTATGCTTTGTGAACATGTTTATGTGTAGACACTTCCATATGACTTGGAATCTGTTCAGGAAGGAACAGAAAAACCCAATTGTGAGGCTGGGCCAAAGCTTTGGAGAATTACCTTTTGGGACTACAGTTCTCAGCATCCCCAGGTATTATAGCTGGCCATACTGGGAGAATCTGTAAATTGTAGTCCAGTCATTTTTTTCACCTCTGCATTATGTATCTAACTTAATCTACAGTGGATAAATTCAGAATACTTTACATAAACTTTCATGGATTCAGTGATAAGGCAAAGGAACAAGAGTAAATAAATTAAATTAGCATCCAGTGTTCTCTTGGACATTCCCCATCAAACTGAGGAAGGTAAAACCAGGGTTTGTGTTTTAGCTCTGTTTGATCTACATGTAGATGATGGGGCAGTAAATAACAAAATTAGAATGCATGTTTTCCCCATTAGCTTTGTTACACAGTAAATATTCTGTTGTATGTTGTCCTCTGAACACACCAGTGCCATTTCAGTACATTTTGCTTTCTGAAGCAGAGTCCAAGTAATGCTTACCCATTTGCTGGACTTTTTGTTTTTGTGTGCCTTCAAGTAATTTCTGACTTATGGTGACCCTAAGGCAATCCTTTCACAGGGGTTTCTTGTCAATATTTGTTCAGAGCAGGTTTGCCTTTGCCTTTGTCTGAGGCTGAGAGTGTGTGACTTGCCCCAAGTCACTCAGTGGCTTTCCATGGCTGAGCAGGGAGTCCTAGTCCAGCACTCAAACCACTACGCCACATGTGCTCTCTTGCTAAATAAATATCGTGCTAGTTAAACACGTATAAAAAGTTGCTATACTCTCCAGACTCCAGTTTCTTCCTTTATCTACTCTCCACTCCAGATCCCAATTCCTTCCTTTATTTATTCCCCACAGCCTGGGGAAGGTTTTTTTTTTAACCCCAGTGCATGGCAGAGACCAATTCAAGACCAACAGGTAAGCGTGTAATGACAACGTATTATGTACTAAAATGCTAAATATAAGTGATATTAAAACTAAGGTATTTGTTTTAGGGAACTGTCCCGTGTCCTATAAATGGCTACTTGATGGCCAAATCAAGCATGGCCATAGTTTTAGTTGTGTGTGTGTGTTTGTGTGTATTTTATTTTAGAAAGAGGTCCATGGAGTTGAAACTTGTATGATCTTTGCAAGCTGCTCTTGGGTTTGCAAGATATAATGGGAAATCCATCTCTTACAATAAGTACTGTACAGGAAGTTACCTTAAAATGGTTTTTAGTGTCACATTTGGGGTTTGGCAGATGTAGAAGAACTGAAAGTCCTTGAAAACAAGACCATTAGTGGACACCGCACCTGGAACACTAGCAGTGAGCGCAATCATGCAGGTGGAATTGATAGCTATAGAGTTTCACATTCCTGTGTCATAGGTGGGAAACACTACCAGGGAAATGTCTTCTGGAAAAAGAAAAAGCAGAAGGTAAACACAATGGGACATTCCAGTGTCAATGTATGTTATTACACACTCAAGACACTGGCATCCAGACCAGGGATATATATATATATATATATATATATATATATATATATATATATGCGCGCACTGAGGGAATATTATTGTATTCATGGTTTGGAACCCATTTGAATTTCTCTTTTCATCACACCTCTATTAATATTAATCATATACTTGAGACCTGGTCTTCTGATTTCACCAGTTTTTTCTCAACGATTTTTTTTGGAGGGGCATTTAATTTCTAAATTATTCCTCTTCAAGTGTGATACCAGAAGATTTTAATTTACATATCTATGGAGTCCAGGCAATCAAAACAGTTTGTAATTATGCACTCAATTGTGTTGTAAATGGTGAAAAGTCATTGAGAAAATGTGTCAGAATCCAGGCAAGTAGTGTGCCCCAAACAGGCTGTTGGTCAAGTTCCTGAGGAGATGAGATCAGGAAAATCTGGTGAGTTCTCTCACAGGCATTCTGCTCAAATATGTCCAGATACCTAGGCTATTATGAAATGGGCCCTTGGTATCCCCTGCGGTTTGGTTGCAGAACCAGCTGTGGATACAAAAATTCATGGATGCTCAAATCCTATTAAATACAAATGGCATAATAAAATGCTGTCTCTTATATAAAATTTAAAAAAAAAATCAAGGTTTGCTTTTGGAATTTATACTTTTCATATTTTCAAGCCATGGATAACTGAGCCTGTGGATTAAAAATCCACGGATACAGAGGGTTGACTGTATAATACGAACAGTGCTTCTGTTGGTACTCTGTTTTGTTGTTGTGTATCTTCAAGTCATTTCCAACTTATAGTGACCCTAGGATGAACTTATCACAGTGTTTTCTTGGCCAGATTTGTTCAGGAGTTTGCCATTGCCTTCCTCTGAGGCTGAGAGACTGGGACTTGCCCATGGTCACTCATTGGATTTTGATGGCTGAACAGGGATTTGAACCTTGGTTCGATGGAGTCTTAGTTCAACACTCAGACTACTACATCACACTGGATCTCTGGTTCTCCATGTTATGTGCTTGATTCCAGGCTGGCTAGAGTAGGGCAGCATATTTCAGGCTAGCCAGTCTCTGCATAAAGCTTATCCTTTTGATCACAGCCCACTCTCCCATTTAGCAGAGTGAGATAGCTTCCTCAGGCAGAAGATACTAGAGGGCAGCAGTGGAAAATGCTCCATCTGATCTCCCTAACTGTTCTCTGCTGGAGCTATTGAGAACAGAGCTGTGTACAATATGTAATCTGTCCTGGATCCTCCTACGTATTGGGATAATTGTGGTCTCTGGGCCACATACAGTCCCAGGACTACTTTTGTAGTTTCCCTGTACCCTTTTAAGCCAAGCAGAGGACTTTTTTCCCTAACAGGAAGACACATGGTGGGTAACTTTATTATCACTTCTGTTTAGAAAAAAACCCTCAAACATTTCTAGGAGTTAACATGTCTCAGAGAGGGTTAAAAATTTAGCAAATTTGTCGTCCCCCCCCCCCAAGATTCCCATTTTGGGGAGAGTTCATTTTTTTTCAGAGGATACAGCCTTCCAAGGACCTTGTGGGGAAAAGGCAGCCCTCAACCGCCAACAGTTGTCCACCTCTTCTCTAAACAATCGGTTGCTTAGGTTGTACTGGGGAAACTCTAGTGTATCACTAGTGTAGACGTAATATTCATCTGTTGAGCAGAGTTTGGAAAAGTCACTTCTTTGGACTGTGCCTCTCACAATTCCCAGCCATCTTCGGCATTGGCTGGAATATTGTAATCCAAAAAGTAACTTTTCTAAGTTCTGTTAGATCAGATTGTGTATGTGGACTGGGGAGATGGCATCACCTTGTCCTTTGTTTAAGGACTTTATCACATGTGAGGAATTTCTCTTAATTTTGAATGAAAAGAAAGTGGGGCCAGAACGCATTTATGTGAACTTGCTAGTTCAGTGAATTTATGCGAATCTGAATTGCATTCGAACTGGCTTCCCATTGCTCAAAAATAGCATGCCATTGCCCGAATTTGTGTGTGATCACCTCTCATGCAATAACATGAAACCCCATGATTGCGCTCGGACTGACTTCCCATTGCCCGAATTTGCATGTTGTAGTCTATTACGCAATAACATTAATCCCCATGATTGCGTTCGGATTGTCATTGGATTATACTTCCAATTTCCCTTGTCTGATAACGTCCTCAGACAGTACAATACCTTCAGTTGTTTCCAAATTTGGTAGGTTGAGTCTACTTATAAAATGTTAAAGTGAGCTTGGCCAATTGAAATGACAAGATGAAACAGTTTATTTCCTATCCAGTCGAGAGACCTTTGTCACCTGCAGTCTTGGAAGATTCACTGTGCCTGAACAGAAAATGGGAATGAAATCTATTGGAACAAATACGGTGGAGTGTAAAAAGTGCAGAGGCACTGATATTCTGCTTTTCTTTAGAGGAAGTTTTAATGTTCTGGGTTTTATGTCATTAGTTATAACAAGTGTTGAAGTTTTGTGATGACCTAGCTGTTTATGTTATAAGCCTGTGATTATTCTCTGTGTATCTAGAGAATAAATGTATACTGCTGTAAATTGTTTTTGTCTCTCATTTTTCCACAGCCACAGTGAATTAGGAGTTTTTTTTTCATAGTTCCTTTTATTGTGTTTCTGGACTTGCAATGAGCAAAACAAACATGATTAAGGAGTCATTTTGAAATATGCCCAGTTCAAGGAACATCATGCTCTGTAGCCATCCTTGTCAACATGATTGTTGTTATTTGTTATCAAGGGTGCATCTAGATTGTAGAAATAATGTAGTTTGACCACATTAACTGCCATGGCTTCATCCTACAGAATCCTGGGATGTGTAGTTTTGTGGGGCACAAGCACTCTTTGGCAAAATAGGCTAAAGATGTTGTAAAACTACAAATCCCAGGATTCCATAGCTGCAACACTTTGTGCTGTCAAACTGCATTATTTCTACAGTGAAGATACACCCCAACTTATGCTGACCCTCTGAAGGAGAAACATCCAAGATTCTGGTTGTTAACTGCCCAGCTCAGGTCTTGCTCACTTGGGGCTATGGCTTCCTGGATTGAATCAAGCCACCTATTGTGTAGTCTCCCTCTTTTCCTATTGCCTTCCACTTTACCATGCAGTATCGTCTTTTCCAGTGAGTCAAGCTTTCTCATGATACGTTCAAAGAACCACAATCTCAGTTTAAGTATCTTTGCTTCTAGTGAGAATTCAGGGCTGATTTGCTCTAAAACCCATTCATTTGTCATTTTAGCAGTCCATGATATCTGTAGAACTCTCTTCCAGCACCACATTTCCATTGCATTGATTTTCTTCCTGTCAACTTTGTTCGCTGTCCAGCTTTCACAACCTTACACAGAAATCAGATAGGTTCATATTTGGATGGAAGACTGCCAAAGAATACCAAATGCTGTAGGCTATATGTCAGAGGGAAACCATCTCTGAGAATTTCTTGCATAAATTCCTGGGGTCACCCTGAGTCCCCATGCAACGAGTCTCCAACAAGATCATTAATATAAGTTAATTCTTTCATGCCACTGGATAGCTGTCTGCACTTGCCCAAGATGGACTCCAAAACCATCTGCCTGGTGGGAGAGGCCCAACTCATGGCACACACTGTGCTTTGTGTTCTTATTTCTAAAGTATTCTCTGATCACAACAATTTTAGCTGCATTTTTGATGCAGAAGCCCTCCCCCTTCTATGGAATTTGAGCATTCTGAGCACGCATCAGTTGATATGCTTTGGGGTGTAAATTTTTGCTCACAGAAATAAGAAGGGAGTAATTTCTCCCTGATGGATGCAGCTTTACACAATTGAATCAGCTATGCGCTAGTTTTGTGCATTACTTCTTTGAAAAAACAGATTGCCACTCCTAGGCATATTGTCCAGTGCTTAGGGCCAGAGATTACTGTTGACGGGCCAGTTGCTGATCAACTGTGACAGCTGCTCTGGACTTAAGAAAGAAATACAATAAACAGAAGCTAATTCTACTTAGGCTTCCACCTCAGAATTATAATCCTATTTATGACATCACAATTGGTTGCTGGGGAAACAATATTGGTATCATGAGGAGAGACTTACAGAGAATTCAAGCAGGGAAAGAAGCAGCTGGAACTGATGACCTTTATTTCTTTGACCAAGAAATTAAACATTAAAAAATCAAAATCAGGATCTGGTTTTCATAAAAAGGCATGCTATGGTGGGAACAGAAAGGAAAGGAAAAAGCACAACTAAGGAAAGTGCAGCAGAGACGTATTGTTGTTTCTAAAAAAAGATTGCTTGAGATTTTCCACCAGCCAACATGACAAGCAAAGCTGTGCATAGAAGGAATGGCTGCATGTGTGATTCATGGAGCTCCAGTTTGGTATGCTTTTTGCTTGCCTTCCACCTCAGTCCTGAATGAATCTATACTTTCTTTTCCTATAAATATTGCTATTCTTCTGTCACTCACTGTGACATTTTCCTTAGATTTACGACAGAACTATCCATTAGATGAAATAGTGGCCTGTCAGTGAAATCTGAAGAAAATATGCAGTTTTCCCTTCACTTCTGTTCATAATGTATAGTAGAGTCGACCCTCCATATCCACAGATTCAACTATCCACAGCATGAAATTATATATAAATTCCAAAAAGCAAACCTTGAGTTTGCCATTTTATATAAGGGACATGCCAAGACCCAGCATGACATAGTGGTTTGAGTGTTGAATTAAGACTCTGGAGACGAGTTTGATTCCCAGCTCAGCCATGAAACCCACTGGGTGACTTTGAGCAAACCACATGCTTTCAGCCTCAGGGGAAGGCAAAGGCAAACCCCCTTTGAACAAATCCTGCCAAGAAAACCCCATGATAGGTTCATCCTAATTTTGCCTTAAGTCAGAAAGGACTTGAAGTCACACAACAACAACAGCAGCAGCAGCAACAACAACAAACACCATTTTACTACACCATTGTATTTAATGGAATTTGAGCATCCATGGATTTTGTTATCCATGAGAGGTCTTGGAACCAAAACCCCAGCAGATACCAAGAGTCCATTTTACAAACGTACCTTGAATGCTTAAGTCATTACCTCAACTATTACCCAAGTCAGGGCCAGCTCAAGGCATTTACTGGTAGATGTCTGAGGAAGAGCAGTAAATGCAGTGAATGCCTTGAGCTAGCCCAGTCCTATCTCCAAATCAAGTTGCACAGAGCATCTAAAGCCAACCAAGTTATTCTAGCAGACAAGTCAGGAAATTCTACAAGCATCTCTCCCTATATCTGGCAGTAAAAATACAATGGCAAGAAATTAAATAGCTTACTTTTTCCTGTCTTTTCAAGTTGGTTTGTAAATAAAAAAGCAAATAATGGTCCATTCTCCTCTATCAATCCAAGACCGATAGAGGAAAAACAGTCTGCCTAATGGTAGGTCCAGCCTTGGAGCCATGGGAGAGAATGGACCATCAGTTGCTTTTATCTACAAGCTCATTTCGATTGTAACATTGCATTCAGCACCTTGGCCTACTGGTGAAAATATTTTGGTTATTTTAAAACTCCATTTTCCTTGGCGCGGGAAATAAAACTGGGAACTGGAAATGGTCCCAAGTTTATTCCATTGGAAAAACTGTATCTGGACTTGACAAATCACACCCCAGGTACAGAACTTGAAATAGCTAGGGTGTTTTTTGGACTGTAACACTTAGAATCCACCAGCCACAATGGCCATTGGCTATGCTGACTAGGAGATTCTGGGAGTTAACTGTCCAAAAAGTTGCTTTCCCAAGCTCTGCCAAAGTGTGGTATATGAGGGAAAGCCATTCCCAGGAATCCCAGGATCCAGCACAGAAGGGAGGAAAGGATATTTAATATTTTGCCCAGAAAAAAACCCAAGACATACAAATCTTGAAAATACTGTTTAAACATTATAAGATAAAATGATTCCATAAAAGGCCTAAGCATTCATAAGAATCCCCAAGTGCTGACTAGAATTATAAGAATATACTTAGTATGCTTTGTGCAAGTACCTTACAGGAAGGAATTATACATTCTCAGACCATGATACTTGAAAACCTTTCTCATTTAGAAATATAAATGCACTTTAGCTTAAGCGCTGTTCCCAGCTTGGCTCCAGTTCTGAAATCAGTTGGATTTGTCTCTGTACAAAATAATGACAGCTGCTAGTGCTCAAACATACAAGCAATAACTTTTCAAATTTTAAGATGATTGGAGAGAGTCCATCTTTCTCATGATAGATAAGTCATTGCCCCCTGCTCACCACAACTTTGTTTGCTACAGCCAGGCCTGGTGTCAGGGGTGGAATATCCAGATCTTGGAAAGTTAACATTTTAAGAAATGAATTACAGTTGTAGTTCAAGATACTGCTGTTTTAAAACAGTAACACTTTTGTTTCTCAAAAGTAATTAAAACATATACTTTTAGGCAGTGGCAGCTGGTGTCTTCAAGTCAGGGGGATTACGATTCTCCTCTGAGTATTATTTAAAGATGATATCTAAGATGCTCAATAAATTTGTGGGATAAAAATTCAGCACAATGGATAGCTTTTTTTGAAGTCTGGACTAAAACCTGGAGCAGAGTCTCTGCCCATCTGACATGGAAGCAACCAGCAGCCACAAATTTTCAAGCACTTCTGAAGACCACAAGCTGCTGGCCTGGGGATCAAGACATAATGTCCTTCTGGTAGAATCCAAAGATATAGCCATGTTAGTCTGTAAAATCAGTATGAAGAGAGATCTTGTTGCAACTTTGAGACTAACAAAGAAAGAAGTTGGCAATATGAGCTCCAAAAGCATCTGAGGAAGTAGACTGAAGTCTACAAAAGCACATATTGCCAACTTCTTTCTTTCAGTTAATCTCAAAGGTGCTACAAGATCTCTCTACATAATGTCCTCCTGCCCTTCTCATCATTATCTTAGTACCCTACAACAGATCATGAGGCATAGTTCTTGAACCATGTGATATTTCTCTCACCATTTGGTAATGTTGGCCCCTTCTACCATAAAAGTAAATAAAGCTATATCATGCCATTTAGCTATAAAATATTATTGGCAATAATAATAATAATTACAAATAGTTAGTTATTTTAATCAGTTAATTCCAAGTTTTAAAGGACCATATCTGAAGGACTGTATTCGCTGTTATGAACCAGCAGGATAGAAACAAATATGCTGCTGCTGCTACTCCTACTACTCCTACTGCTGCTACTAGGCAACAATGTTCTGGCACTGCCCACAGCTATTGTCTGCCTTGCCCTTCCTTAGGAAATAAAAAGCATCTGAGAGATGCCATGTTCATTTCCTATAATTCCTGAGAATGATGGGACATTGTGGGACTTTTAAAAAGTAGCTTCTATCAATGTAGCACCATGTCGGAGTGATGCCGCTGTACTCCTAACAGCTGTACTCATAAGGAAGGATAGCCCTCTAGAAGGGACTTTGCTCTCAACGGAAGCACTTTAAACCTGGAGTTGACCTTGTCGAAGAGGTTTTATAGCTCTGTACAATGAGCCATTATCTTTAAATTACAATATCATAAGGGGCTGCCAAAATGTTTTTACAGGTACACAGCTTTATGTGGTTAAAGTGAAAATTTGGTAAGGTACAATGTTATTAAATAAAACTCAAAAGGACTAATTAAAAAAAAACCCATGGGGCCTCTCTTTTAGCCACCCACTGGACCTTGCTCCACTTACGCCTTCTCTTCTGCTGAGCTCCAGGATTTTGAAGGGACGTGGGTGAACACCACACACATTTCTGCTAAAAGGCATTTGGGGAGTAGTGGTGTCACCAACCCTTAAGGTGTCACCCAGTGTGGTCCATACCACCTGAATCCCCTAATTGGTGTCTCTGACTACTGGGGCAATACTGAAGAATATTACCAGTTTAGTAAGAGCTTGTGTTCTACTGCAATAGCCTTTGAGAGCCCATGGTCACTTCTGTGCCATGACAAAGCATCAGAGCAGGATCTTGTATCTTATCATTCACGAAGGAAAATACTTTCTTTTCTTGTGACTTGTTAAGACTGCTTTCCAACATGGGGGGAAAATGTGATACCTGCAAAAATGCTTTGCCGGGAGACTTCAGCATATGACAGTCCAGTATTAATATTAATCAATGTAGTGCAATTAAAAGCATCTTAATCAATATCATTTTCCTGATGCCTATGTGGTGTGTGCGTTGTTTCTAGGACAGAAATATAACTTCCAAGTAATTTGTGTCCTAGAATTCTCATTTAAGAAATGAATCACTAATTTTTTTCCATGGAGGTTTGGAATATCACATTGCAAAGCTCCTAAGGGCCTGAGTGACATTTTCATATCTTGTCTTGCTTTTTGCTGGTCTCACAACTAATCTCAGGGGGAAACAACAACAACATTCTCCCATCAAAGTTACTGTGAAATATATTACTCTATGGTCCAAAACCAAGTGGTTGCTTTCCCTCCAGCATTTGGCTTTGCTTTTAAAATGAACTGTGCTTTTGTCCTGTGCCAGCTCCCCTTCTTTTATCTTCATTAGTAAGTGGAGTGAGGTGGTTATTGGTTATAGTGAGCCACAGAAACCAAAGTGTTAAAAAATGAGTCACAGAATACACTGCATAAGAGGGTGAGTCAGCTTTCAGTTTTTGTGAGCTGTTGGGGAACCCAAAAAAAATGCTGAATGGAAAAATTTCTGAAAAATCTGTATTTTTTTGACAAGGAGGTTTGAGTTGTCTATTTGTCTGTGGCTTTTAAATATAGTGGGGTTGTGTTATGAGGGAGATCTAGATAGAAAACTATAACATAGGAACTGTCACTTGACCAGTGGAGTGGAAGGCTCATTGGAGCAGATGTGGCACTTATTGAAGGTGAAAGAAAAAGATTAAGGTCAGCTCCAGTACTGGAGGTCTTGATGAACTTGGGGCAGCTGCAGCCATAAACGTGGTTGATGAGCCAGTTCAAGATGAGAAAGAAAATAAGTGCCAGCAAACTACAGCTGGGTCATTGGCCTTCAAAACGTCACTATTGTGTTAGCAGTTAGCAAGAGACAGATGAAGGTTTACAGGGTGATGGTTTGATGCCCTGCAGTTGTTTTTAATGTGGTGGGGATGCTCATGACTATTTTCTTGCTACTGTGCTATTCATTCATTGCAATGTACTTTTTAGTGCTTTTTGGGTATGTATGGATATCAGGTTTAGACACACATACATAATCTCTCTCTCTCTCCCCCCCCCTCTCTCTCTCTCTCACACACACACACACAGAGAAACATGCTTAAATGAGAAAATTCAAATACTAGAAAAGCAATTACAATAAACCAGAAAGTAAACATAATCTCTTAGAAAGAGAAAAAGGCAACAGTCCACATGTCCATGGCTTGAATATATCTTTACTGTTTCTTCTGCCCGAGTATAAAATGACATACACCTTTAGGGTTCCCCATTTTAGAGGCAGAAAGCAGAAAACAAAAACATCAACATGTGCATAAAATAACAGCACAGAAAAAGTAACACAGGAAAAAATATGTTACAATTTCAGATTCTGACTTCTTTAGCATAACAATTCTTTTAATGTATCAGAAAGTACTGTAGTATGAACAATGTGGAAAAGAGAGGGGCCAGATTAATTGTTCAGAGGGGGTTTGCCTTTGCCTTTTGCCTTCCTCTGAGGCTGAGAGAGTGTGACTTGCCCAAGCTCACCCAGTGGGTTTCCATGGCCAAGCTAGGATTGGAATCCTGTTCTCCAGAGTCATAGTTAATGCGCAAACCATGACGCCACACTGACTCTTCCCAGATAAATTAGTCCTACTCAAAACACTATACTTTGAAGATATATGGTGAATCTGAGAGATAATAGTATAAGACCATATAAAAGAAAATGCTACTATGCCAGTGTTGTAATGGTACACTTGGAATTGCAGGTCCTCATCATGACATTCCACATAGCTGTAACCCCAAGGGGAGTTTAAATGTACAGGCAGTTGTGTTTATTTTAGTGTTTTATATTTTAGTACAACACATAATAGAAAACATATATTAATAATGCATTTTCATGATATAGGGCAGAATTTAAACATTTTAATAATTTTCAATAATATATAACTATATTTATATCTATAATGCAATTATAATTTTTTTCAATTAAATTATATCCCATCTTTTCCCCAGAACTGGGAGTCAAGGTGGCTAAGGACATTAAAAAAAAGTACAGATCGAAACAGGTTAAGTATCTGTGAATTGGAGTATAATCATAGAATTGTAAAGTTGGAAGGGATTCCAAGGATCATCTAATCCGTTGATTCCCAAACCTTGGTCCTCCAGGTGTTTTGAACTTCAGTCCCCAGAATTCCTGATCATTGGCCTCTGGCTTCTAGGAGATGAAGTTCAAAACACCCGTAGGGCCAAAATTTGGGAATCACTGATCTAGTTCAAGCCCCTGTCATGCAGGAATATAAAACTAAAGCACTCCTAAAAAATATCCATCCAACCTTTGTTTAAAGACCCCAAAAGAAGGAAATCTTTAAAGAGTACCCTCCAAAGAAGTCCGTTCCATTCTTTAATCCATTGGTTTGTGTTGTAGTCTCTGGAGCAGCAGACAACAGGTTTACCCCATCTTCCACATGAGATCCCTTCAGATATTTAAAGATGTCTATAATATCACTGCACACCTCCCTTCAGGCTAAATGTATTTCAGTATGCTAAGTTGTTTCTCATAGGGCTTGGTTTGCAAACCTTGTCTCCCATTCTCTGGACACATTCCAGCTTGTCAATATCTTTCTTCAACTTTGGTGCCCTGAGCTAGACTCATTATTTCACTTTTACCAATACACATTTAACTGAGCCATGTGTATTATTTGTCCAGACCTGTTGTTATTCACTTCTAACATTAGGATGGTAGCAAAAGAAAAAGAAAACTGCCATATGTTCAAATTCCCACTTGGAAGATCTGCAGAATGTGGAATTTTCCTTATTAGACAGTTCTGATGGGTGAGCACCTTAGCAGAGAATTGCTGCTCTCTGGGGAAGAGTATAACTGTGTTGTATGAATAAGCAAGTTTTCTTTCCAGTTGTGCCTTCAATTCCCATATCAATAGCCTGCACCTCAATTAGCCTCACTTCTTCACTTTTTTGTCTGCAAAAGATACCTGAATAAAGGCTGAGTGATGAAAACTAGTAATGATAAAAGCTTGGGTGTGAACTCTCCAATCCACTAGAGTTGCCTGCCTCCTCACAGAGGGAGCTGTGAAATGAGACAAAGTAGAGCTGTGGTGTATTACTGTTAAAGCAATGGGTATGCCCCAACATTTGATTGAGCCTGATGTGTAACCTGTACTCAGGACAAAAAGCTATTGTTAGGACAAAATAAAGAAACTGAGTGGTTTCCACTTGGCAAACGGGTAAGGCAATCTTATTACCCTATCTATTTAACTCATATGCCAAAAATATCATATGTAAAGCAGGATTAGACTTGAAGGAAGGAGGCATGAATAATGGAGGGAGGAACATCAACAATTTAAGATATGCAGATGATACTATATTATTAGCAGAAAATAGCAAAGACTTTGAATGATTACTGAAGAAAGTCAAGGAAGAAAGGGCAAAGACAGTTGAGTGAAATAGTTCAAACTTTTTCATAACTAGACTCAATCATTAATCAGATTGCAATCAAGAAATCAGAATGAGACTAGGATTTGGAAGGGCAGCTATGAAGGAACTAAACAAGATCCTGAATACTAAGGTTAGGGTTATCCATGCCACTGTATTTCCCATTTCTATGTATGGTTGTGGAAGCTGAACAGTGAAGATAGCTGATAGGAAGAGAATTGATTTATTTGAGATGTGGTGCTAGAGATGAGTTCTACAGATACCATAGGCTGCTAAGAAGACAAACAAGTAAGTCCAAGAGCAAATCAATTTTGAATTTTCCCTGGATGCCAAGATGACTAAACTGTGGTTGTCGTACTTTGGTTGCATCGTGAGAAGATATAATTCACTAGAAAAAAAAAAGCTTAACAAAGTAGAAGGAAGCAAGAAAAGAGGAAATCTATATTCAGGATTAGTAGACTCAATCAAGAAAGCCACAACTCTGAGTCTGCAAGACTCAAGCAGGGCTGTTGAGAATTGGGTGACCTGGAGGTTTCTCATGTATAGGATTGCCACAAATCAAAGTCAGCTTGATGGCAGTTAACAACAAAGCATATCTACCTCAGATTTCAGGCATTCTGCCATTATGGGCAGAAAGTATTAACGCCCCCCCCCCACATAATCAATGAGGATTCAGTAGGAAGTTTGCTCTATTCATTTCCAGTAAGTTGTCTGTGAAAGGAAAGTTGTTATAGAATATAGACGAAAGTAATGGGGGAAATCAACAATTTAGGATTTGAAGAGTAACAGACTGCAATAGATTGTTCTTTCTTTTGTACTTGATTCACATGACTGGGAGCTGAGGAAGTATCTCAAACTGCATCATGCATGTTAACAATAAAGCCAGGGTAGCCATCCAGTCTCTGTGCCTGCCTTTGAACTATAGTTTGCATAATTTTTGAGTGTCCACCATCCTGTCTGAGACTGATGGGAACTGAAGTCCAAAAAATATGGAGGACACCAATTTGCCTACAATGGCAATAAAATGTCTGAAATTCCAAACAGTTTCTTGCTATGTCCCCAAATATAGCTTTTCTTGCCCATAGATGGAATGAGTCCAGGAGAGGAAAGTCATTACTCCTTAGAGCTCCACCATCTTCATGGATTTGCCTGTTCAGCCTAGGAATTGAGCAGTGTCTTCTCATTGCCTTGGTCTTTGTTTTCCAATGCCAAACTTTTTTTAAAAGCTGACCTTCCTTTCTCTTGCTCTCTTTCTACTAGTTCATCTTCTGTCACTTACACAGATACCTTTATTTCTTAATTAGCACACCGTATATACTCGACTATAAGTCGACCTCATGTATAAGCCGAGGGCAAGTATTAGAGCCAAAATTATGGATTTTGATATGACCCGTGGATAAGTCAAAGGTAAAACTTAGGGGTATGTAATGAAGGATATAAAGGACAAAGTAAAGGAAAACAATGTCAAAGAACTTACAGGATTCCAGCAGGCATAACTATTTGTGCACCTACTAAAGGCTGGATGGATTAGAGAGAGAAGGGAGTCAGTGCTTTCAGGACAGACTAAACTCTTGCCTCTCACCCTTTGCACTGGGTCTATATGAATGTATAAGTTAAAATACAGTACTTACTTTGACTCAGGTTTTTTGGATCTATTTTGAATCCTAAATTTCTAGACTTATACATCACTCCTCAGTGTTCAATGCATAGGTAAGCCTACATTTCACTTCTGAACATTCATGGGCTGCCTGCCTGGGCAGCTGTAGATCATTGGCAGCCATAGATAATTGATAGTGTAGGAAAGAGAGGGTTTTTTTTTTTACATCGAGCTAAGAACTGTATGGCTTTCAGATAGTACTAAACTGCAACTTCCAGATGTCCTAGCCAGTATATTTGATGGCGAGGAATGTTGTATATCAAAGTTCAACAGCATCTGGAGGGCCGCAAAGTTCCCACCCCTTTAAAAGCTGCATAGATTAGATAAGGCTTCATAGTATTCAATGTGTAATGTTAACCACAACGTCCAGCTTGCCCCCCTAGTTTTGCATTGATTCAAGCCAATCTGGGCTAACATATCAACAGAATAAGGTCTAAAAATGAATGCAAATGTATATTCCCTTTTTATTTACTGCTTGAGTGACTAAGCAATGTCTTAATCTGATGAGAGGAAGCAAACAATCACCACAGTCTACAAATCCATGTTTAGGTATCTTCTCTCACAGTAAAGAGTGTGTCCTAGTCACATTGAACCTATATATAGAATCCAGGAAAGGAAGTTGATTTAAACAACATCCACAACCCGTTTTTTCCATATGAGTCTTCTTTCCAATCTTTTTTTTACTCTCAAACTCCACTTGGCTAGCAGGAGGAAGGTCTTGGAGGGTTCCTGAGTGTGTTGCTTTCATAAGCACATGGACATTTCAGGAGCTTCATGGCACTTGTGGACAAGTAGAACAGGAAGAAGATGCCTCAGAAACAGATGGAAGGAAATGGGCGCCCAGCTCTGGGGACTGCCAATATTCCTGGTATGCTGGACCGATGGAAAGGCAAACATCCTTGGAACAGAAAATGGTGGGAGAGTTTTACGTTCTTTTTCTGCATTCATAGTGCTACATTGTGGTATGTGTGTGCATGTGCGAAGTGTCTGTCTCTGATCTAAAGAAAGGTAATTATACCTGGGACCTCTTGAACGCAATGGCAAAATCTATCTGTAAATCCCATTGATGCCCAAAGGCCTTGGGTGTGCTAAATGCCCTTTGCACTGATTATTTGTTTGATTTGTTACTGGTATACTGATCACATGATTTTACTACCATAAAGAGGATTCTATCTTCCTTATTTGCACCACCACTTTGAAATGTTTGTGACAAAAGATCTGTGTTGGAATGGTTTTGTGGATGCATGTATAAAGCATTGATGGTGTCTGTGAATGTCAAAGGACTCAACTGTCCTAAAAATTCTTCTGGAGCTTCCATATAAACAGATTTGTGCTGATCAGCTTTTGGATTCAGATCACTGATCACCCACAGACTATATAGTGAGGGAGGGAACTTCAGCTCTGTTTACTGCTAGGCCATATGGACTTGGATCCTGAGCTACTTCCTGTTGTTGTTCTTACTTTCTGAGCTGTTGTTGATCATCAAAATATTGTGTTGTAATGCCTATTCTTCCAAGTGAGAAATATGGCTTGATATTTGCAAGAGAAAAGAAAGTGCTTATGAGATTGTTATGTTGCATTTTGCTCTGAGAATCTGGAAGTCCATATGCAGCCTTACCTCTTTTATTGTTTCCCTTTGGTGACAAATAGGTTCAACTCCTTAGATAGCCTCTTTAAAGTTTGAACTAAAATCCAGACTGAAATCACTGCCCCACTAACACTGAAGTCATCACCCATGATATCTTTAGCTGGATACAGGTGCAAGTTGCATTCTCTATTAGTTTAAACAGATCTATTTTACTTTCCCAATGATCAAGTTTAACCTATTCATCTAAACTTGAACATTTTCTATAAATGTATAGAATGTACAAAATGTACAAAAATTGCTTGAATCCTGGTAAACTATCGATGAAAAATCCATCTTATTTCATGATTATGACTGGAAAGCTGTGAAATACAGCCTTCTAGAAAATAACCATGAAATTAATTTTGGGATATAGCTGTGAGGGGCTGAATTTTAGAGCTTCTGCTCATGCTCATCTATCTTGTTCATGGCCACAATTCCCTCACAGTCGGCAGTGAAATAACATCCAATATCATAGGTGTATATATTGCTTTGAGCAAAAATGTGACGGTTCAATTTATGAACATCTTTTTTATGAAAAGAATTATTCAGAAAAAGTAGTATGGCTTCTCAAAGCCAATGTGGACATAACTAATATTGAAGAGGAGGAATGGAAACTGTAAAAAAGTAGTAAAGTTTATTGTTAAAAGCTAAAAGCCGTCACAATATAAAACAGATCCAATCAGTAAATACAAAAAAGTATAAAAAGATCAAGGCACAAAAACCACAGATAAAACAACATAGTAAACATTAAGAAGAGAAACTGTTGGCACACTGGAGAATTACTGCAGTTTGACACTGCTTTAACTGTTATGGCACCATCTTATGTATTAGATCTGTAGTTTGTCGTGTTACTAGAGTTCTCTGACAGAGAAGGGTAAATATCTAAAAAAACTACAAACACCAGAATTCCATAGCATTGGGTCATTGCAGTTAAAGCAGTATCAAACTTCATTAATTCTGCAGTCTGTGTTCCACTCCAGCCTAGTCAGTACTGAGGAATGCTAGGAGTTGCCATTCAGCAACATATGGAATGCTACATGATTTGCACCCCATTCAGGAGCCTCTCATAAGTGTGAAACTAAATGGCTCTTGTTGGCTGATGAGTGAAGCAACAAATGGTGAATTTAATGCCTGAATAGATGAATTATTGCAGATTATGATCTGGATCCATTTGCTATTCCCCACTACAGTAGACTCTTTGGGACAATTTGATTTTGATAGGTCTTGATTTACCAGTCAGCAGTGGGTTCAATTGGACTACTTTAGAAGGAGTAGCGGCTGGATGTAGATGGATTCTATTTTTGGAAAAATTAAATTAACATATTAAAAACTTAAAAATTGAGCCTGGAACATCAAGCTCCTTATAGGTTCAGGTACTGATTAAATAATGGTTCTTCTGAGTAGTCCTTGTATTAGATATCTATTGTGGATTTCTTCTTCTTTTTCTGTATGCTGCAGTGTTTATGGTTTCTCTTTTCATTGCCTCTGTTACTTGAGGTGTTCCTTTTTCCAGGATGTGTTTTAAAATTTTGTATACTATAGTTTTGTATTGATTCTTCTTTAAACTGAAATGTTGTAACACATATAGTAAATGTTGGATTATTTAGTAAGTATGGTAAAATATATATGTTTTAAGATAAATAAAATATTTATTCTACTTCAAGGACCAAGGCAGCCCAGCCTTTCCCACTCTAGTGACAAGTATGAAAGAATGAGTTAAGGTGTCAATATTGATTCTTAGCTGTGATCTTGAGTAAACACTGAAAATCAAAATAAGGATGAGTTGTGCTTTCCCAAATGCCACATCTCAGTGATTTTAACAGTCTGAGTATATGAAAACTCCTTCTTGCAATTATTTAAAAGACATAGTCTTTACATTTCTGAATTTAAAAGTATTAAGCTTATAACACATTTCTTTCACCAATTGCAACTGCTTTCTTTAAATTTCAAAGTACTCAGTCATAGGTCCCATGAGATGGGAAGAATGAAACAAAATAGTCAAAGCAGAAATGAAGCATAGAGGAACTGAAATAAACATGACAAACTATGACACACTTAAAAAAAATAGTAGACAATCTACACATATTTAGCTTTCGTGACTACTAAGATGAAGCCCCACTTAAGGTACTACTAACTTGCACAGAGACAAAAAGATAAATCTTTAAAAACATCTCAACAACGAACTGTAGAATAGGTCCACATTTAGATATACAATTGTCTCTCCATTTTCGCAGACTTTGAGTCTGTGCTCTCGGTCTTTTGCAGACCGGCTAGTAGGAGGAATAAAATGGCATGTGCAGGAGTGCGTGGCCATTCGAACTAATGGGGCTTGAATATTTGTGAATTTCCATTTTTGCGGGGTGTGTGTGTGTGTGTCCAGAATGGATCCTCCATGAAAATGGAGCTACGACTGTACTCTAATATATCTAAAAATACAGAGATCATTATAAAAACCAATGAATAGAACGTGATTGACAGAATTGTAAAGAACTGTAAATTTAAAAACAATAGTGAAAAAAGGGTTAGGTGGAAAGATGAGTGAAGGCTGGGAAGAAAAGTGTTTTAAAATAGTTTTCCTGCTGACCATGATCCTGATCATGGTGTGCGCTACTTATTTTTGCTACGTTTTGGCAAAGCCATTAAAATAAATAAACAGAACACCAATAATAAAGAAAAGATCAAAATAAAACAACAACTGCAAGGCAAAACAAAACATTGAAGAGAGAGAGAGAAATAGTTTTTTTAAAAATCCTAACTGTTCAGGAGTTCGAAGTACTCCATGGAATTAATTAAATAATAATTAACCCTTAGAACAGGAGTGGGCAAAGTGCAACCCAGAGGCCAGAAGTAGCCTCCAAGGCCACAAGAGGTATAAAAATATGGGGGAAAATCCAAATTTTTGGCCCCCAAATGCCTTCTGGGACATGGGGACATTTCCATTACATTTTGGGTTTAGCTGTCCCACTTTAAACTGTGGGGAGACATTTCAAAACAAGAAGGAAGCGGAAAGTAACTTCCACTGACATCCTATAGTTTAAAAAAGACTTTAAGGAGCCCTGGTGGCACAGTGGTTAAAATGCTGGTACTGTGGCCACAAAGTTGTGAGTTCGATCCCAGGGCTCCAGGATCGACTCAGCCTTTCATCCTTTCGTAGATTGGTGAAATGAGTACCCAGCTTGTGGGGGCAATTAGCTTACAGACTGTAAACCACTTAGAGAGTGCTGAGTTCACTGTTAAAGAGTATAGAATGTACTTGCTATTACTATTGCTATTGCTTATCCTGGTCCAAAATTAACCAAAAGGCCAAAAAACAGTAAAAATGTATTTTGTGGGGTTTTTTTGGGCTATGTGGCCCTGTTCTGGCAGAGTTTATTCCTGATGTTTCGGCTGCATCTGTTGCTGGCATCTTCAAATCTTTGAAGATGCTAGCCACACAGGTGAAACATCAGGAATAGACTCTTCCAAAACATGGCCACACAACCCAAAAAAAACCCACCAAAAACTATGGATGCTGGCTGTGAAAGCCTTCAATTTCACATAGTGAAAATGCCCCCATCCCCCCCAGGGATGTTTGGGAGACAAAATACTGTTTGATTGTTCTTTTGCAGGGGTGCATGTGGTGGGGGTTGTGGCCCTCCAAGTTCTGGGGGACCAGTGTGGCTCCCTAGCCTTCCATAGTTGCCCTAAAACAATGGTTCTCGTATTTCGTCTCCAGGCATTTGTGATTTCAACTCCACAGAAAGTACAGTTATAGCTGAGGCATTTCAGAAGCTGAAGATGGAAGCCCAAAGGTTGAAAGCCACTGCTGTGTAACTGTCACTTTCTTAATACACGGGACAACTCATTTTACAGGAGTTCCCATTCACAGGGTCTGTAATCAAACGAATTAGAAACTTTTCTTCATACCTTCATTGGAGACATTCAAGGGTGGGATAATGTTGATACCAAATTCCTATCACCAACTTGGCCTTAAACAGAAGTAGGACTTTAGGTGTTGCCTTCCCATAAGCTACTTCTGTCTTCAATTTCCTGCAGATTTTGTCAATGAATAAGTGAGGAGCATCAAATGTGTTCATGGAATATGCCTACATAATTTAAATATGCTGAGAAATATCAAGTTAAAAAATCAGTTCGGGACAAGCATTCAAGACTCTTGGAACTAGAAAGGCATGCAATCATGGTTTTCTTCCTATGTCAACAACTTGGTCCAGATGGTCTTGTAGCAGAGACTTGTTTGTTCTGACCACCAGGCAGAAATGTATAGTTAAAGTGTCCCTTTTTGCCTGGCAAGAGTTCCTGGAAGGAAGTAATTAGCAAGGAATGATGAGCCTGCTTCCCAAGGGTCCATTTGTTTAGGCAGAAAGCACAGGACATCATGGACTCTGCTAATCACTCTTTTATTTTTTAAGTAAGGGACAAACTACTCTTAACAGCAGACAGATTCAAGCATATGAATAGTATGACGAGAAAATATTTGTTAGATGTTAGGTGCAGAGGTCCCAAAATTGGCCATCCTGGATGGACAGGAGGTTAGTCTCTCACAAGAGTGAGTTGCCTGGATTGGAAGACTGGGATAGATGTAGGAGCTGGATTGGCTCCTAAGATGCAGTTTCCTTAAAACTAAGACAATTCTAGGTTGTGTGGTTGGCCCGCTGTTTCCCTGCATCTACAGATTCAACCATCCACAGATTGAAAATATTTTTAAAAATCCAAAAAGTAAAGCTTGATTTTGACATTTTATATATGGGACACTATTTTCCTATGTCACTGTATATAATAAGGTTGTGGCACAGGGAATGAATTTACTGTTTCTGCCATCCTACCACCAGAGGCATTCACATCAGTGAGTATCATGGCAGAACCATTCCTACACTTCAGGCATCCTCATGAAGACAGACAGCACCCATGCAAACATGCCAACCAGAATCTAGGACAGAGAATGAGACAAGCAGACAACAATATCAAGCCCACAGCTTCTGCACCTGATAGGTGATAAAATTGTTCTTACAAGTTGGCAGGGTGATAATGAGTACCAAGTAGTTACTAGGGATGGGTGAGAAATTTCATTCTAGCTCTGTTCTGATCAGAACTTACCAAAATTCACAAAATCTGAATGTGGGAGAAAGTGAAAATGACAGATTTGGCCTTCTCTAACATGGTAATTTAACTCTTGGTAAATGGTTGTTTATATGCATCCACAGCTATAGTCAAAGGTGTGGTGGTGGTGGTGGTGGTGGTGGGAGAGAACAAGCAGTTCCAAGGCACAGATAAGGAATATTAAGCAGGAAGGATTGACTCACCTGCTAGATTTCTCTTGCTGCTTCTTTTTAGCAGGCTTGATGGGAAACTGGAATCAATGATCGCAGAGTTAACTTACATTCTCCCCACCAAAATTTAATCCAAACCTGAGGACCAATTCACAAAGAAATCATCATAGCTGTTGAATAATGTCACTGTTTGTGCGTGTGCCTTCAAGTCACCTGTCAATTTATAATGACCCCATAAATTTCATAGAGTTTTCTTAGGCAAGGAGTGTTTGTATTATCTGGGTACCATTTCATGGCAAAGAAATTGGTTTCCAGCACAATATCAAAATGCCTGGATGAGCAAATAAATAATCACCCACTCCCTCTGAAGTAGTGATATGTGTTTTGTTGGCAAGGCTCATATGCTCCCCATTCTACATTTCACTTCACTACATTTTTGCATTTTCTGCCCAGCAAAGGTCAGTACAAATCCATTGTCCTCATTAGAAAAGAATGATTAAGAATGAGATCTTTGGCCAAGTAGATCATTTGAGAAAGGCTATATGGCTGAAGTGCAGTTCATCTTTCATTGGGAGAGAGCAAATGCAATGACCCAAATCCTGTTGTTAGTCTTGACTAGAGGAGACCTATTCAATCAGTGGAATTTACCTATATTTTGATTCCCCATTCTATGGTGAATCTAGGTCTACTCTAGTTATAGCTAGCCAACAGAAAGCCGAACCAGGTTTGATTCCAGACACTGGAATTTCTCTGGTTTCATCCTTTCATTAAAATTCTAATTCAAGTGGACCAATGCAGTATGAAAGGCTTGAGGCTCAGGTAGGGTGGTGTGAACAGTAGTGTGAATGTCAGAGTCAGCAGAGGGGACTATACAGTCAACTAGTCCTAGCACATCATCACATAATATGTGTATCCTTCAAAAGGTTGACCCATTTTAAGGAGAATGATAAGAAGACTCCAGTTGCATCAGGCCAAATGTTAAAGAACATCAAGTCCTGACTTCCACTGTGTCTCTAGGTAAGAACTTGGGAAAAAAAAATCTGGACAGCAGGTTCCAGATTTCCCCCAGCCATCATGTCCAGTGACCCTTGCTCATGAATTCTGGGGGTTGTTATGACAAAGTGACATTCTAAAGTCCTGTTACAGAACTAAACTTTGAAGCTTGGATTTTGCGGGGAATTGTTCTGTTACGTCTTAGAGAGCCTAACAATGAAGGACATATCTGTTGCAGGACAGGTAAAAGAACAATGGAAGACCTTGCAGCATTAGTATGATGTTCCTTGAAGCGAGAGAATCCTAAAGCAAATGGAGCCTTAATCCTCCAACTGTCATGGCTGGCAGAGTGCTGGATGTGTGGGGGAAAATCACATTCAGCCCCTACATTATCACATTATTCACACACATGCCATGTGGGATTGCACTGCAGAGAACAGGTCCCACACACCTCTCTCTCTCACACATACACTCTTTGTTTCCTGCATATGCATGCAAGGTGTGGGCCCATGTAGAGAGCTGACTTCAGCAGCATGCTGCAGTGCACATTAAAAACTCAGTTTTAGTGCTACTTTCAGAACTTGGAATCTGATGAAGCCAATGTGGGAAGTGTCAGGTCGGGATTGGTAGTAGGAAAATAACTAGAGGCAGAAGGCATGTGGATACAAACGTATAGGTTATGCATTAAAATGTGTTAAGATGTAATATAATTGTGTTGGAGGTAATGAACTAGAAAAGTGAAGATGTAAGAGAAATCTGAGTCACTGAAAGAGCTGATGGCATAATGAGGGGGTGGAACAGAAGAGCTGCTCTCTTGGGACTCGTTTGCATATTACAAAATCGGTGGCAAATTACCATTGGTGGCTAATAACCACATTACATGATCAAAACGGCAAGAGCCATTACTATGAGATTTAAAACTTCCATTAGTTTTGGGATGTAATACATGAGATAATCATGACCTGCTCTTACTTTTAGAATAAAAAAAGATTGAGTTTCAATCAATTGCAAAAGAAAGACAGCTTTGGATAAAGGGGGGGGGGGGGAAAGAAGCACATATAGTCTGAATAAAAAACTCATCTATTCTTAGTCTGAAATCCATGGGAAAGCAAAGCTGTTAGGGAGCAAGCCTTGTAGAAATCATTGAAATGTGCTTCTCATTATAGGATCAGGCTCTGAAAGACATTATGTCTAAGAGAAGGACCAAACTGACAGGTAAGAATTTTTATTTTGAAAGTTATGCCATTCTGTGTGGCCCCATAGCCCTCTCACCATCCCTGGAACTCAGTTTCTTTCAGCCCTTAGGAACTCTAAGGGTCCTGGAGGTTTCTCTGTGGAGATGCTTGTAGGCTTTTCTGAGGAAACTGTGAGAAAGTTCCCAAAAGATTCTGAGGAGAGTTGACTGAAAACATTCAGAGAAGCAGAATTGAACATTTGAGAAAGGACAGCAAGGCTGAGGAGATTGCAGAGAAGGGCAATTAAAAACACAATGGTCATTCAGACCTTCTCAGCCAAGGAAGTCACAGAAACTGAGGTTGCATCTGCACTGCTGAAATAGTCTGGTTTGACAGCACCTGTCACAACATTGGTGTTCTGGCTCCACTCTGGTGCCATAGCAAACTACAGTTCCTAGAATTCCAGAGCATTGAGCCATGGCAGTTAAAGTGGTATCAAACTGGATTATTTCGGCAGTGTGGATGCAGTCTGAGACCTACAGGTGGATCCCAGCCAGTTAGAAAATTGAAACATTTCTGTCACTTAGATGTTCACCCAGTTATTTGGTCTCTATGCCTTTAGTTATTTTGTTCAGAAATTTACCTTAATTCAGTGCATCTCAGGAGATCTGATGTGGGACATTGAGTTTTTTTTCCTAATGTGCCAAGATATGGTACCATATTTGTACCCATTTGCTATGGTGGTTTCTTTGTTACTGGGAGATCACTGTGGACCAGCAGCTGATGGCTCATGAACTAGCACTGGTCCATGGACCACTACTTTTACTGACTTAAATTATGTACCTGAGCCGCTTAGTTGTAACCACTTGAATAGTGCTTCAAAGGAGGATTAAAAGAGGATACAGGCTAGCTGAATGTTTGTATTTGATAATAGATAGGTACCAATGCACATTTGGAAGCAACTTCTATAATTTCAACAGAAATATCATACTTTTCAGAGAGACAGTGTGGCAAAATGGTTTGAGTGCTGAACTAGGGCTTTGGGAGAAGAGGGTTCGAATGCCTGCTTGGCCATGGAAACTTACTTGGTGATCTTGGGCAAGTCACACTCATCCTCAGAGGAAAGCAAAGGCAAAACCCCTTTGAACAAATTTTGCCATAAAAGCTCTGTGACAGCTGGAAATGACTTGAAGGTACACAACAAACAAACAAACACAAACAAGCAAGCAACCTTTTCACCATGTCTATTAAAGGAGGCATTGAAGGAAAACAGTGAGGGAAGCTGCAGAAAGGTATTCTCTCTTTGTAGGACAATGCACCTGCTTCCAGGGCTGGCAAGACTATGGCTGTTTTGACTAATTTGGGGTTTGAGTGCATACATAGACCATCCACCTTACTCACCAGATCTTGTTCCATATGACAATTTCCTGTTTCTAAACCTTAACAAAAACAGTTTGAAAAGAAGGAAATTATGAAATTTCAGGATGATAGCAGTAACAGAGTAGTTTTTCAGTGACCAGATAACAGATTTTTTTTTTTTGGAAGGGTTAGTGAAACTTGAGAAATGTCAAGAGATCAAACTTCAGAGTGAATATGTGGAATAGCATGGCTCTAGGTCATTCCCTTCTTGGTCAGACTGAGAACTTTTCAGCACCCTATCATATTTGCAGTGCTTCAGAAAGGAATTGTATTGCATTGGATAATGTCAAGGTGATTTGGGGATAAGTCAATAGCTATTCCATAAAACTGAAATTTTCCCTACAAATTACCAGGAATCTGAAGCATTTCTTAGCTGAACTCCTTTTAGTTAGAGATTTCAAATTTTTGTGGAAAAAAAGGCTGAAAAACAAAGAGGGTCTGAGCAATGGAAAGCCAGACAGAGATTTTTTTTTCTGGATCAAATGCAAAACAATTTCTATTTCTTTAATAAGGCACAAGCTTTCCTGTGTGGGGAACATTTTCTTAAATTTAGCATCCTGCCTTTCTCCCAATCAAGGACCCAAAATGGTTTACAATACAAATTTAAACAAACTACAGATTAAACACAGTAGGTTATCACACCAACAAACAATTTAAAAAACAACTAAAGATGTTAATTCAGAAATTGCACAGTTTTTTAAAATGTAAAAATAAACAAATCTCTTTGAAGTCCCTGTGATTAGCTGCTGAAGCCTGAAATGTAGTGGAAAAATGTTACTGTTCTTTTGACAAGGTTCTGGTATATGTATGCCAATTGTAGCCAATCCATATACTCCATATTGTGAATATGTTGCAGGGGTCCATATTGCTTAGTCTATAAACCCTTATGTGCCTAATGCATACCCTCCAAGGCGGGTTACAGACCGCCAAATAGTACGTATACAATACGTACTAGGGTTAGGAAGGGGCGGTGCTTCCGCACCCCCTAACCCTAATACGTATTGAATACGTACAAGATGGCAGCGCCCTGTTCATACGGGCGCTGCCATCTTGACGTATCGGACGCTGAGCGTCCGTACGCGTCGCGTCCTTTGTGACGTAGCGAGTGCGCCCCTGGCGCCTTGCTACGTCACAAAGGCGACTCAAAAAGAAGCTCCATTTTGGAGCTTCTTTTTGGGTCCACATGGGAGCCGCGCCGTGTAGAGGCTCCGGCTCCCCCGCGGACCAACTGGCGGTGGCGGCAGACCGCCGCAAAGCGGCGGTCTGTAACCCGCCCAAGTTTCCCAGTTTGTCAGGAACAGTCCTGATTAATCCTTTGCATTCCACTTTTCCAGCTGCTTTTAAAATCTTCTAGTTTCTCTCTCCTCAATCCACTTTCCCCCATCAGCCTCAGCTTAATTTGTTTGCTGCAGACTGAGCTTGAAGTGCAAAAGTAGTTTGCATTCTTTTAATTCAGTTGCAAAAGGCAGGAGGGGGCAGAATCTTGCTCTTCCCTGTAGAAAAGCAAAAGGCTGAAGCCTCTCATAGCTTGTGTTTTCTTCCTCATTAATAACCTTCCCCAACTTGATCACATTCTGATGTTCCTTGGCCACATGTATTCTGGTTTTCATCTATTATATGTTGGAGAGTATACTAAAGAAGGTCCAAAGGAGTGGGCACACATAGTACTAGGTATCTCACTAAGCTAGGTTCCAACTTTAGATCGTTGGAGAGTCTTGTATTGAAATGTAATACACATTTCATCCCTTTTCATTTATCTGATAC
The DNA here is from genome assembly GCF_019175285.1 of Sceloporus undulatus. Lineage (NCBI taxonomy): Eukaryota > Metazoa > Chordata > Lepidosauria > Squamata > Phrynosomatidae > Sceloporus > Sceloporus undulatus. The sequence goes on along the minus strand of NC_056526.1, from coordinate 24,318,017 downwards.
TGTCTCTGTGTAAAATATCTGCTTGTCTGTATGCAGCTGAATGCTGGAGCTCATTTCAGTTTTCTTTGTTTGGGTAAGGTTTCAAGAGAAAACTTAAAACAAAACAAAACAAAACAAAAATAACATGGAAGGGAATAGTACCAATTGGGATATCTTAGCTATGGCATGAAGTGATAGCCGTGCTTCTGTTGTGACCAAAAAACATGAGAATTGTAGGACATTTCTATGTTAAGTGAGTGATGTGAAGAACATCCTGAAGTGTCCATTAATTATAATCAGTTGTTTACATTGCAAAATCCAGAGGGAAGAAAAATAATGTGAATAATTATGCATTTAAGAGCTCTGTTGGTACTCTTAATTGTAGTTATGAATGTGACCTATATCTTGAAAGAATACAGAACTGCTGCTATTTATATGTTTAATATCCAATGATAAATGTAATTCTAGAAACAGGCTTTGTTATTTCAGCTTTGGCCTTCCCTCCCCTGGGATATTCATATACAGTACAGGAAAAGTACTCACATGCTATCACAATCCACTCCCTGTACTGGGCTATTCTTGACTTGTTTGTTCTCATTCCTCACCTCATTTTGTTTCTTGTTCTGCTGCAGCAGGACTAGAAACTTGGTTTCTTGGAAAATTCAAGGACATTTTGCACCAGAAATCCATGCCACAGAAATCCATGCTTCTCTGATGATCATGGGCTATTTATTTATGTCTATAGGTTAAGGACTGGGACCTTGTGGCCAACTGTCATCTCCATTGGCCAGATTAGTGGGGGGAAGAATCACAGAATCATAAAATCATAGAGCTGAAAGGGGCCCTTTGTGCTATCAAGCCAACCCCTTGCTCAATGCAGGATCTCCAGCAAGGTCATCCCCAATAGGTAGCTGTCCATCTGCTTTTTGAAGACAATCAGAGGAGACCCCACTACCTCTCTAGACAACTGATGCCACTGATGATCCACACTTACTGTCAAGAAAGTCCTTTTAATCCTTATTTAGAAGGACCATCTCTCTATATACAAGCCAGCCTGAGTATTACGATTGGCAGCAGAGGGCTTTCTCTCATTTCCACCACCTTTGTAGGCACAATTGGTTAAGACTTGGGAGAGAGTCTGTATCTTCCTCTTTGTGACAACTCTTGAAGCATTTAAAGAGTGCAACCATGTAATCCCCTATTCTTCTCTTCACTGAGCTGAACAAGCCCTGCTCCTTCAACCCTTGCTCATATCTTTTGTTCTCCATACCTTTTATCATCTTCATTGCCCTTCTCTGAACTCACTCCAGTTTGTCTATCTCCTTTTTAAAACATGGAACCCAGAACTGAACACAATACTCCAGATGAGGCCTCACCCTTCCCTTGACTTGGAAACAATGCTTCTATTAACACAGGCTAGGATAGCATTTGCCTTCTATGCTGCACTATCACACTACTGGCTCAACTTCAATTTATGGCCAACAATAATACCGATGGCCTTTTCATATGTAGTACTGCTAAGCCATGAAACCCTCAGCTTATACCTGTGCATTTGTCTTTTGTGGTCTAAATGTAGAATTTTGCATTTGTCTTTGTTAAATTTTATTTTATTAATTACTATTATTAATTTATCAAAGTCATTTTGAATTCTGTTACTATCTTCCAATTTGTTAGCTTTCCCTCCTGGTTTTTTATCATCTGCAAATCTGATAAGGATCCCTTCCAACCCATCATCTAAAGTATTGTTTAAAATATTGAAGAGTATTGGTCTTAGGGGGGGGAAAACCCTGTGGTGCTCCATTTGAGACCTCCTTCAAGTTTGAAGCACATTTACCAACAACAACTCTTTGAGCATGGTTTTCTAAAGAGTTATGGATCTATTTGATGGTATTTCCTTGTGTTATGCACATGTGCTTATTTTCTTACTTGCTTCAGGTTTGTGTGGGGTATTGAAGGAGAGTATCTGTAGACTGATCAGTTACTGCTGAGACAGTGTTTTGCTTTCACCTTGCTGATCATAACCAACAAAAGATAGCCAAAGATAGGCATCATGCATTGGCTCACTTCAGTTCAAAAACACAAGCTTCAGAAGGTTCAGAAAGCTTTCTTCAGAAAACTAACATTGTTCATAGCCTAACAGTTTTGTTAGAGCTGAGGCAATTTTGGTTACACAGTATATTAAAAGCACATAGCAATTCAAACATTTATGCATGCTCACCTTTGTCTTCTAACTAAAATATTCCTGCTCCCAGGACTGTCTTCCTTTCTTCTCTGTACCAGTCATTCCCACTGAACTGAACTTGACAATTCAAAATGAATTTTTACTTCCCTCATGTCTGCTCCTTGGCCAGCTTTAAGAAATATAAACAATCTTTCCACCCAGCATAACCCATCAGCTAGTATTACCAAGCATATACAAAATATATAGCCAGCAAGCATGTCAGGACCATGATCCTGACATCTTTTTCATTTTGTATTACAAGCTGAATGTGCTTTGAAAGGGGAGGAAACATCTTATGTGTTTGCTGTTGGTCAGACACATTTTTATCCTATCGCCAATCTTGACTTGTTTTAAGGGTATTGGACTAGGACTGTGGAAACCCAGTTTCAAACCCCACTTTTCCATGAACCTCTCCAGCCAGATCTTATTGCTGGTTGTTATGCTCCAGCTAACCCCAATTTATAGCCACCCTGACATAGGATTTTTTCAGCAAGATTTATTCAGAGGAGTTTTCCATTGCCTTCCTATAAGGCTGAGAAAGGGTGACTTGCTCAGGGTCATGTAGTGGGTTTTCATGGCTGATTATGGATTTCAACTATGGTCTCCTGGATTCTAAGTCCAACAGCCAAGTCTTTGTACCACAGTGTTCAGCTTTCAGCTGAAACTGACTTAAAGGTAATGGGAGAAAGAATGATGTATGGCACCATGAGCTTTTTTGAGAAAGGTCAGAACATAAATCAGAGATGAGAATCATGTGCCTTTCCAGATGTTCTTGAACTACAGCTCCTAGCATTCTCCACTGTCAGCTATGTTGACTAGGGCTTCAGGGGTTGCAGTCCAAAAATACATGGAGGGCTGTGTGTTTCCCATTCCTGGTATAAATGAAGCAAGCAAATAAATAAATAAAATAGTTTATGCCCACCAAGTAGTTTTGGGAATCTGAGAAAGGTAAAAAACAGGTTAGGACTCAGCAATCTCTGTAGTATTGCACAAACACTTTTCTCATGACATTTCTGACATTTCTAGCATGTCTTGATGTTTATTTCCCTTGGCTTACCCTTTAATAGTTCTTATTTGAGTACATGCTTCATGGCTCTCCTCTCTCTCTCACTCTCTTTTAAAATAAAACAATAGTTAATTTTACATTTAAGAGTTTGGGACAATGCAAAACCTGGATGCAGTGCTCAGAGGTAACAATGATAGAAAGTGACTGACTGCCTTTACCTGGAAAGCTGGCATTACATACTTAGAGAAACCTTGCACGTCTTCTGCTGCTATGCTGTTTGGTTTCTAAACAGCCAACCCTTCTGTTCCCGTCTGACCTGTAGCCCCTTTCAATGTTGGTGAAACCCTTGCAGCACACAAATTGAACATACTTCATTGCTCAGCCTTGGCTGTTGAGAGGTCTGAGTCTTAAGAGATCTGATATTTTCCAAAGGGGGAAGGCAAGGAGGATGGCAGGCAAGGAGGGGGCAGAAAGAGATGAAGGTAAACTGCTGTATTCCATTCCTGGGGGAGGAAGAAGGTTAGAAGAAGAGAGGAATGCAAGAAAGATGAGAGAGGATGGCATTGATACTAGATCATTTAGCAAGCAAAGCAGATAAAGATTAGGGTTCCTATGGCAACTGGCGCAGCCTCGGTGGGGATTTGGGGAGAGGCAAATGAAGAGTGAGCTTGTTTAACACATACCCCAACATGAAAGAAAATAGCACTGACCTTTTCTGAGTTTTATAGCCTTGGTTCTCCTTCATTGTTGGAAGTCTTTCTTCAAGACTGGAAATAATTATCCAGCCTGAATCCAGAGAAAACGGAAGTACTCATGATAGGTTCCCCCGGTCCAGGGATGGCTGTGGCTCCACCTGTCCTGAACGGGATCATGCTTCCCGTGAAGGACTCGGTACGCAGTCTGGGGGTGCTCCTTGACTCCTTGACTCGTCGCTCCACCTTACATCTCAGGTGGATGCGACAGTCAGGAGCACCTGTTATCAGCTTCGGCTGATACGCCAGCTGCGTCCCTACCTGGCCCGGAGGGACCTTAAAACGGTGGTACATGCTCTGGTAACCTCTAGACTGGATTTCTGCAACACGCTCTACATGGGGCAACCCTTGTACCATACTCAGAAGCTGCAATTAGTGCAGAATATGGCAGCCCGACTGGTCACTGGTACATTCAGGGCCAGTCATATAACACCAGTGCTTAAAGATCTTTACTGGCTGCGTATTCGCTTCCGGGCGCAGTACAAGGTGTTGGTTATTACCTATAAAGCCCTAAATGGCTTGGGCCCAGGGTATCTGGAGGACCGCCTCTCTCCATATAATCCGCCCCGCACACTCAGATCATCTGGGCAGCAACTTCTAAGAGTTCCAAAGGCTAGATTAGCTTCCACCTCTAGGAGGGCTTTCACCATCTCGGCCCCCAAACTCTGGAACTCGCTGCCCCTTGAGCTTCGCTTAGCCACCACCCTAGCCCAATTTAAGAAGGGGCTGAAAACCTACTTCTTCGAGCAGGCCTACCCCTGACTATTTCGCCCCAGAATGCTCTTCCCGCCCATCCATCAGCATTGTCAAGCTGGCACGAATTTTATTGTTTTTATTGTACTGTACTGTTTTTAAATTATGTTTGTATTATTATATTGTTGTATGCCTTTTGTTGTACACCGCCCTGATTCTAAGAAGGGCGGTATATAAATAAATTTTATTATTATTATTATCATCCTAGGTGTTCTTATTTGGAATGGGTGAGTGAGGGGTTGAGCACTTGTTGGTTTGGCTTCTCTCTAAATTTCTAAAATAATTTACCTTCCCTTTTGTTGTCCAAAGTGGTCTATAGCAAACTACAAAATGAGCAATAAAACAGTTAAAACATTGAATGACAAGGAATGACCATAAATGAAAGCTTTTTCATGTAGAAATTGCCAGGTTGATTTCCTTGAATTTCCAATTGTAACAGTAGTTGTGCAAGATCCTGAGAAACCCTGAAGAACTTCTTGTACTGAATTATACTGGGCTAGTTATGGACAAAGAGTCTGGCCTAGTATAAGGTTTATTGTTGTCAACTGCCATCAAGTTGATTTCAATTTAAGGCAACCCTATGAATGAGAGACCTGCAAGTCTCTCAACAGCCCTGCACGGGTCTTGTAAAATCAGGATTGTTGGCTTCCTTGATGGAATCTATCCATCTGGAATGCAGTCTTCATGGATTCTGAATCCATGGATTTAACCAACTAAAGTTCAGAAATATTCACACAAAACTTTTCAAAAAGCAAACCTTGATTTTTCTGTTCACCACTTTGCTATGCCATTATTGTTTAAGGATGAGGGGCTCCCAGAACCAGACCATCCAGTCTCTGTTTTAAACCCTTCAAAGAATGAGACTCCACCACCGCCACCACAACTACTACTTTTGAAAACTAGTTGTGAACAACACAACTGCTTTGCAAAACATATGTAAGGCATGAAAGCCCTAACTTCTGAATGCATCTCATCTGCTTTTCAAATATCTGCCACCGTTACACATGTTACAACCTCAGTGGATACTGAGGGCCCAGTGTATTGTCTTTTCTAGTGAGTGATGGCTTCTCATGATATGGTCAAAATAAGACAGCCTCAGTTTGATCATCTTCGCTGCTTCTATGGAGAGTTCAGGCCTGATGTGTTCAAGGACCCATTTATTTACCTTCTTAGCACTGCATGGTATCTGTTTAACTCTCCTCCAGCACCATATCTCAAATGAATCCATTCTCTTCCTATCCACTTTCTTCACTGTCTAGCTTTCACAACCATACATACAAATTGGAAATGCAATTGTATGGACCATCCTATCTTAAATATTCAGTTATATGTCTTTACACTTCAGGATGTTGTCTAGTTCCTTTATAGCTGCCTTTTCACAGTCTAGTCTTCTGATTTCTTCAGTGCAGTTTGCATTCTGATTAATGACTCAACCAAAGTATGGAAAATCTTGAATTATTTCAATGTCTTCATCATCTGCTTTAAAGTTATATAAAACATCTGTGGTCATTATTTTTGGATTCTGAATGTTCAACTGTAAACTTGCCTTTTCCCTTTTTCCTTGACTTTCTTCAGTAATAGTTCCAAGCTTTTTGCTAGTCATCTGCATATCTTAAAATGTTGATGTCCCTTTCTCCAATTTAAACAGTTTATTGATTGATTGATTTTAATTGTTTTAATTTCTTCCTCCAACTTTTATGCCTACTTCCTCCAAATCTGATCCTCCTTTACATGTCATATATTCAGTATACAGGTTAATCAGTTAGACCAGGGTGATAAAATGCAGCCATGCCTAACCCCCTTGCCAATTGGAAACCATTCTGTTTTTCGGTATTCTGTCCTAACAGCAGGACAATCAAGTGTTGTGGCGCACCCATTTCTTTAAGAGTCAGTCATAGTTTTTCATCATCAATGGAGAAGTGGCCTCTTGTCCTAAGTACAGATTTCTCATCAGGACAATCAGATGTATTGGCACTCCTATGATTTTAAGAGCCATCCATAGTTTTTCATGATCTATTAAGTCAAATTCTTTGCTATGTAGAGATGTACAGTTGGAAAGAATTACTATAATTTAAATACAAATACAATACATTGCACCATAGTGGGAAAGATTTGTACTGGGAGACCTGTGTGAACATTAAGTTGGATGTCCAAATTGGATTGTCTTGGATGTTGAGAGGTCCGGCAACCTTAAGGCTCTGTTCTCATTTTGCATTAATTAATTAGAGTTTGGAAAGATAATTTTATCATAATAGCAAACTCCTAGAACCCCTGATCCAACATGAAAGTTGTAGTACAAAATCCTCTAATGCTTCTAAGTTTTATTACCCTGAAATCAGGCTTGGACTAAAGGGTCCTTCAAATGGAGGTCTGTTCTCTCCACAGTAGAATGCATGGCCATTCTACCTTCCATTTATGCTAGCAGGGCAGGCAACTGAATGCCTACCTACCTTGACTCTGTTCCTTTTGTTCCTGGTGTAGCAACCCTGCATTGCTTTATTTTGCAAGAAGGTGAGGTTTAATCTTTCACTGAGAGTTTTCAGATGCTACTGTCATAAAAATAATGAAACCTATGCATATTCACGTCAGAACTACCCTCAAATACACCTACATCAGTTCAACTGCTTGGATCTCAGGGTCTTTTAACAAGAGCCGTTCAATTTCTATACATTGTTGTATGAGGACTGTGCTTCACACAATTCACTGAAATGAGCCACTTCATTTTCTAAACTGATATTTTAAAATGAAATTATGAAAGCCTAATGACTTAGTCATTTTTTTTCTTCTGAGGGCGAGAGAAGGACAAAGGAGATTAAGTATAGTTTATTGTTGTGATCAGAACAGCATGGAAAATAACCAGATTTTCAGTACAGCCTCCACAGTGTGTGTTGAGAGGCCCACTAAGTGGCACCTTCTCCAACCTTAACTTTGAGGTGTTTGAGTGAGCAATTTCATTAATTGTTTGTTCTTGTTGTCTTGCGTCATTTGGCATAAATAAATCAATATAATCCCATGCATTTAAATGTGTGTGGGAAAATCCCTTGAAAGGTGGGAAAAGAGATTCGTCCTTTGAAGAATTTGTGTGGATTTTAAAGCCATTGGTGTGAAATTTAAAGGGACATGTTTGGAGTTGCTTTTAACTCTGGTATGCCACACAGAGTAAGTGAAGATAAATGGTTAATATGCTATCTCTTGTCCAGTGGGAACTGGTGCTCCAGTGTTAGTGGGATAGTAAATCCATTCTGGATTTTAGTCCAAACTTTAAAGGAGCTAAACAATGCCCTGAACCAATTTGAAAGATTGTGTGCAACATCTCAGTTAATTTGTTTAATATTGAACCTGAAACCTAGAATGAATTGCCTTCCTCATACACATTGGAGCTCTCTTTGTATTTTCTTAAGCATTGCTGCCCCCATTCCCCCAAGTAAGGGGCTTTTGGTGGCTCCTTTTTCTACTGCAGAAAGGCCAGATTGGGACCGCAGCGTGCTTTTGCTATGGCTCTGATCTGGCAAAAACGGAAGCAGTTGCAGGCCACCTCATAGGGCTGGTCTGCACAGCCTCTGTGTAGTCTGTTCCATGAACCCAGTAAGACAATGGAAAAAAGAAAATCTATATGCTCTGACAGCAGGTAACTCCCAAGTCCGTGGAGCAGTGAATCTGCTCTGAGTTTCAGAATGACTATTTAAAAAGCTATCCAAGGTGCTTGAGAGCTAGTGTGGTGTTATGGTTTGAATGCGGGACTTATGACTGGAGACCAGAGTTAAAATCCACAAAAATCCACTGGGGGAGTTTGGACAAGCCACACTCTTTCAGCCTCCAAGGAAGGCAAAAGCAAACCTCCTCTGAACAAATCTTGCCAAGGAAACCCTGTGATACATTCATCTTAGGGTCACCATAAGTCAGAAATGACATGAAGACACAAAACAAGAACAACCAAGGTGCTCAATTGTAGCCCTAGAACAGGTGCAGCTGTTTGAATAGCTTCTTTGAAGAGCAGACTAAAAGCCTGGGTTGAATCACTGTCCCAGTGGCATAGAAACCACCAGCTGCCACTGGCTGGGGTAAATTTCTTCCTGTGCATTGGACAAGGCCCTGGTGGACATTCCTATGCTAGGATTGCCCCCTTTTCTTTTCTGCTGGCTTCTTTTCCTGTTCTTTTAAGACAGGCATGTGTTAATGTTAGCAGGTGATAATGTTTATATGCATGCATTGAAATCTGACTTTCTGTAAGTGTCTGTTGTCTAAAAATACAATAGGGCAGGCTAGGGTTTTCTGGACAGCTGACCACGCTGTGACCTGTTTGGAAACTTGCTCTGTAACACCTCTGATGAAGCTAGAGTGAACTGGAACACAAATGAGGATCTGTTTTCTCATGAAAACTGCAAAGGACAAGAAGGCCAATCTGATACTGTGAACCTTTGCTAGCAGCTGTTCACCTGTTTCTGCTCTTTAAAATTTTGCCTTAAATCACCTTCTGTAAGAGGATTAGGCAAAGACAAACAAGGTCAAGCATTTTCTCCCTTATCTCTCTGCTCAACTATCCAGATGAACTTGCATTGTCTGATCTTTAATGGGCTTTTGCTTACTGCTTATTAGTATGCCTGACAGTAAATAAACCCATTTGTTTTGCCCAGAAACAATTTAGGATTGCTAGAATATACAGAACTGATATTTTTGTGTGAAGGAAATTATAATGTTGGCTTTTAAAGCATTAAATATTTAATGCTTTCATTCTGACATGCATTTGCTTCACTTACAGAAAACAAATTAAGGTTTAAATTCTATCTTTTTTCATTGTTGCTTTCATTTGGCATCTGGAGTATTTAAAGGGGTGAATTCTTTTCTTTGAGATTACTTTCTATTAATTTTTAACACAAACAACCTAATTTAAAATCAAACATAAAGAAACTGAAGGGGAGAAAAAAGAAGAAGGCAAAAAAAGAGAGAAGAGAAAAAAAAGAGAGAAAAAGACATTTAAAAAAACAGTAGGGCACTGATCTCAGGTCTGAGTAATCAATATTTTTCTGTTGTTGTCATATATTGAAGAAGTGATCCATATATACTATCCAATTCTTTATCCATAAAACCCAACAAAAACATTTTGGTAACATTACAAAGTCTAGCTTTAATTTTTTTTTGATTAACATATAAATCTTTGGCCCTGAACAAACGGGCACCCAAGTATGTATTCTGTATGTACTAGGGTTGCCTGGGGGCGTCACTTTTAGATGCCCGCAACCCTAGTATGTACAGAGTACGTACAAAATGGTGGTGCCCTGTTCACATGGGCACCGCCATTTTGACATAGTGGACGCCTAGTGTCCGCACATCGCGGTGCCCAGGTGACATCGCGAGTGCACCAATGGTGCACTGCAGTGTCACTTGTGTACCACAAAAAAAAGTCACTTTTTGTGGCTTGTTTTTCCTCCGCCGGGAAGCCTCGCCATTTGGAGGTTGAGGCTTCCTGCCAGCTGAAATGGAGGTGGCAGCAGACCACCCTTTTTGGGTAGTCTGTACACCGCCTTAGACTGGTAACCTTTTGCCTTCTTACAAGTCCACTACATATGAAAAAAGAGCCCTTGTTATCTTGACATCTTCCTCTCTTTCTTTCATCCCTGCTTGACTCTAGAGGGATCAATCCTTTTTTTATATATACTCAGGTTTTTTGGGTCAATTTTTTGACCTAAATTTTTAGACTTATACATGAATATATACAGTAATCCAGTTTGAGACCGTTTCAGCTGCCCTGGCTCTGTGCTAGGGAATCCTTGGAATTGTAGTTTATTGTGGCACCAGAGCTCTGACAGAGAAGGCTAAATGTCTCACAAAACTACAGTTCCTAGAATTCCCTAGCATTGAGCCAGGGTAGTTAAAGTGGTCCCAAATTGGATCATTTCTACAGAGCACTTTTGACCTAAGTCACTGAATTGATATGTGAGTGAGGCTTCAGCAGCTGAACAAAATAAGGAGGAGGTGGTAGTGGTAGCATTGTTCCACCAGCAGAAATATTATCTTGTGGCCTTACTGTGATTTTGGCCTTACTGTGTAATCTACTAAAACCCACAGATCCTTTTTCATAAGTCTTGCTGTAAGATCAAGTACATTTGACTCCTCTGATCTAAATGCAGAAGTTTATATAACAGGAAGGTTCACGAGTCATGTTGCTGGTCATTTCACTGGCTTGCTCAAAATGGCATGATAAGTCCAAGTGCCTAGGTTACATACATGCATTCTTTGGCACTCTTCCCCATCCACTCTTATTTTGGGTGCTTTGGCATTGTGCAGGTTCTATACACATACAAACACCTTCAAAGTAGGCCAAGGTGATGATAGCTGGGAATGGGAGGAGATGAATGCCTGGGCTTTAAAGCCACCTCACAGAGAAAAATCAAAATTTAATTTCTCCAGTACTGCTCACATTGAGATTAATCTCCCTGCCTAGAGACATGGGAAAATACAACAAATCCCTGAGACTTCAGCAAACATCCTCATACACTCCAATATTCCACAGAATGTGGTCAAGATGACAAAAAATTTATTAATGAGAAAGAACACACAAACTGGGGGAGGCTGCAGCAGTTTGCTTTTGCCTGAGTCTATTGGGAAAGGCCATAATCCACCCTTCCTCTCCTATCCCACTGCTGAGTTAATTGAGTACAGATTACTTTTACATGGAGCTCGCTTTGGCAATTTACACTCACTTTGCACTTTGTTTACTTTGGCACTATGAACTCAGTGTGCAGCGACTAAAGTAAGGTAAAGACAAAGGATGAAAGTGGGGAAGAGGTGAGAGAAAGTGGGGTGATAGAGGATTAATAGGGATAATTAGATGGTATTCACTCTGAAACCTGACCATCCTCTCTCAGTTGAAAGGATGTTACTGTTACAAGTTCTGATGAGCACCTCATTAAAAATATATAGAGAGATTCCTAACTATCAGAATAACATTTTCTTGCCAATGGCTCCTATTGGAAAAAAAAAACCCTAACCAACCATTCTGGATGATGATGATGATCATCATCATCATCATCGTCATCATCTCTTATTTCCTGCCTTTCTCCCAATACAGGGACTCAATCTCTAACAAAATGATAGTCATTTACATTCAAATAGGTTTCAGGTATCTTAAAGCTTTCTGGCTAAATGAAGGTCTGGTTGGAACTTATGCAACCCCAAATTCCTCACATTTCTTCCCTGATCCCTGAAGCATGGCAGTGATACTCCTCCATGCATAAAAAGTTTGGCTGCATTAAGTTAAAGGGCCCTCTCCACCAAAGTGATTAATCTTGTGTTTGCTCTGAAAATGCACCAGCAGAGTTCTAAATGCACCAACAGAGCTAACCTTAAAGTTTAATAGCTGGGAATATTTTTAGGTTCATCTATAAAGAATGTAAACTCTCAACCTCCAACAGAATTATCTGGTGGCACGTATACCTCACTCTCCATTGCATCCACAGTGGCTGTCAGAAAACAGCTTGCATTAGGACCCAAGGGAAAGCTGGAATAAGCTACTCATGTTTTGAGTCTATTTATAGTAGGCGCGTGTCTACTCTCCTTGTCATTCTTTTCTTAGCATCAGGCTGGACTGGCTCAGCTATCAATTATCCATGAAGCTAATGACAATATGAGCAAAACTAAGGGAAGCAGGTGCTTAGAGGAGGAGTGTGTATGTGTATCTGTGTGTACATGTGGTAGAGAGTTTAGAGAGACAAAGGGAGGAAAATCTGTTGAGGAAGACAAAGCAAAATGCATTTTCTTTCCACGACTGATGCTTTCATTGATTGCCAATCATGATTACTAATTTGAACAATTGCAGTGCAATGTCGCCGTGACTTTCTCTGGTTTTAATTTCCTCCCTTTGGTTTGAAATTTCTATCATTTATTTTGAAGGTGAAAAGCAATCAGGAGATATCACCTTTTAGCTCCCACTCCACCTACCTGTCCCATGTCAGATTTAAATTCAGAAAGCCTTCAACAACAGCTGCAGACCCCCTCCCCTTTTCCTTTCAAATTTTGCTCCAGCATTTTAAAAATCAAATTTCAGTGTTTGATTTGCTTGTGAGCAAAGGCATGTTCAGGTTTCATTCTATGCCAGACACTGTGTAGAGGGAAGGTGTATCTGTTGGTTCTGCTAGATTAGTAGGTAGATTTCCATGTGATCAGTCATGCTACCTTTCAGAGATGGAATTTGCAGGAACCATTTTATGGTAATTCTGGTCTTACTTGGGCTGCACCTGCACTGCAGAAATAATGGACTTTGACACCACTCAATGCTATGGAAATCTGGGATTTCTGGTTTTGTGAGCTATTTCATTTTCTCTGTCAGAGACCTCTGATGCCACAACAAACTACAAATCCCACAATTTGTAGTTCCTGCCCTGTTTACGGTTGCCCACCTCTGGTTTAGGGTATTTTCAGGTTTAAGGTTAACACTTCAGTTTGGCCTCCTGTGGAAAGCAATGCGCGGCCAAGGCAGGTCTTTCAATATTTGAGTAATATGATATTGGTATTGTGTGCTGGTTAGCTTCATTTAGCTTAGCGCTTGCATTTTGTACCATTTGTTCTGTTCCCAGGCACAATTAAAGGTTATGGCAGAGCCATGCACAAATGGGACCAGAGGCTATTTGAAATATGTCTTCCCCCACATGAGAACTTTGAGGAAGATTCTTCTTTTGATATCTCCACTTTCAGAAGTGTATTTGGTAGGGATGTGAAAGAAGGCTTTCTTGATGGTTACTCCCAGGCTATGGAAATCCCTGCTGCATTAAGTTAGATTGCCTCTGTGCTGTTGTCCTGCTGCAAGCAGACAAATATCTTTTTATTCAGATAGATAGACCTCTGGTAATTAACCAGGGTTATGGAAAGGGCTTTTAATTGGGTTGGTGCTTTTATTTCTTTTAGCAATGTGTTTTTAACTGTTCTTTTAATGGATATGTTTAATACCTTATAACCACTCAGTTCCCTATTGAGTTCTATTGAAATAGAAAAGACTTCACCAGCAACAGAAAGACATGGCGGAGGCGACCAGTCTAGCTTGTCTAGGAATGAAGTTCCAGAACCTGGGAACAGCCACTGTCCCATGTTTCCACTGGATATTTCCACCTTTCAGCTTGATGGAGCAGGGCTAGACAAGACATTTTGCTATCTGAGGTGGATAGCTGACTAAATTGATAGTTGGATTTGTAAGATGCTCAGCTTGCTTGCCCTACTATTAGGCGAAGTGAACTGAATACCTTACATATTCAACTTACACTCTAGTCGAAGGGGTAGAGTCAGCTAATGGTAGAACCAGGTGGGTTGTATAAAAGTTACAAACTTCCATTACAGTAAAGGCAAGTAGAGTAACATGTACCTTCAGGATGATCTTGGTTCAAAATGCCCTTAGACCCTTATTCATGCAGACTACCAAAAAACCAAAAGATGAGGGTAATGCCAAGAAAAATGCAAAACCCATTATGGCTGAGTTTCTCAGGATCAGGAGATTGGGGCCAGTGAAGAAACTTTCTCAGCAGTGAGTCAAAAGCAATTTTTGCCAGTCAGTTTCAGCTGAAGTTTGGAATTGGTTCACAAAAGGAATAACAAAGTGGACTTCTGTTGAGGCTAGTAACATTTCATAGGCTCTATACAGACAGGCTAAAATAACGCTGCTTCAGGTCACTTTGGAGGTATGGTGTTTCAATGATGCATGAGTCCTAAGAGTCTGGAAGCTGCACCAAGGTTGCACTCCAGTCCTTAGGACTGGAGCGTGGCTTTGGTGCGGCTTCTGGACTCTTAGGACGCATGTATCATTGAAACACCATACCTCCAAAGTGACTCGAAGCAGCTTTATTTTGGCCTGTCTGTATCAGGCCTTAGTGTGTTGGTTTAGCTATCCTTTTTTTAATGAGCCCCTCTGTTCCTATTATCACTTTTCTTTGGTGAGAAATATTTTAATTTGGTAATTTTAGGGGGGGGGGAGGGTTGGCTTACCTTTGTGCAGCAAATTCTTTTAACCGAATTTGTACTGATAGTGATCAAGAGGGATAGACATTTTAATATAATTAGTACAGTTAAAGAGATTTCAGAGAGATAAGGAAAGTGAGATATCAGCAGGTCAGTCAGAACTAATTGTGACAAGTATTTATCACTTGGACACTTTCTTTTTTGCTGTGGGGAGTCTTAAAAGAGATGCGCTGTAGAGGTGGAAACAAAAGATATCTATGGCTATGTTTTTCTTTTGACAGCAGCTCAGGTTCCATCACTACCATCTGCTACTTTAATCTACTTTCCAAGTGAAGGATTGTGACTGACATACATATACATGGAACACTCACTGGGCATGCATCATTTAAAGAGAATCCTTGCTTGCACCTGATCAGCTTGCATGCTCTTTCTTCCAAAGGCTGGCCTCGGATGCTCTTTTGGATGACTTGGGAGAGTTTTTGTGGTCACTAGTTTTTGCTCTTGTTTATGTCATGGTTGCTAGTTCAGTCTGAGTGTTAATCTAGGGGTGAAGCAAACATAAAGGAGAGGCACTCCATTTGCCTTCTATTACAAAGCTACCCTCAGTAGGAACTTTTGAATTTTTTAAAAATACCTACTTGCAAGATATGAATGCAGGGTGCTTGAATTTTTTTCACAAACATGGAGAGAAGTCGAATGACTCCAAATTTGCCATGTCAAGGTCTTTGGATGGTTGGTAAGTGTCAGTCTGTCTCTCTCTCTCTCTCTCTCTGTATGTATGTATTCTTATCATTTGTCACTCAATTTAATGACTTGTATGGTTGCCAAAACAATTAAAAATATAGCACATACTGGAAGTTCTAAGAAAGGGACATTCATTGTGTTTTAAAGTGTGGCAATAGAGGATAGCAGCTAGCTACTGTGGGACTGGAATGTTGGCATAATAGCCAATGTGTTGTAATGTAGGGAATTCTTTGGAAAACAATTGTGAATAGGCTTAGAAAACATGATATTTTTTTTTACATATTCCTCATAGTAGGAAGAAAATTGCTAAAATTACTTTTTGATTCCTTTGAGAAGAAAATTAGTGAAAAACAGAGAAAATTAGTGCCAAAGAAAATTAATAATATCCTTAATGGTATTGCAACAATCAGCCCATCAGAGGACAGGGGATCTAAGGAGACGAAAAAGTTCTCCTCAGTGCTATAAAGTGTCTTGTTTCCATCCTGACTCTTCACTCTGACTTGTCCATCCATCCCTGGCTGCTTCTGTCTTTTTTGGCTTAGCAGCTAGCTCACTACTAGATGGCCTGTTCTTCTGGCATATCTAAGGTAGTGCTGTTGACTTTCTTGATTAATGGTGAACCCTTTTCGGTTGAGATTTTTAATGAGAGGCTGTATGGTCATCGGTCAAGTATCTTCAGCTGTAAATTTCCTGCCTTGACAAGTGTTTGCATGAGATATCCCCTGATGTCCCTTATAAATACTGTATGATTTTGTGATCTTTAGGTAGCAAATTTGATTTGTCACCCTTCTGCTTTATGAAAGCATTGTTGTGAGTGAAAAAGCTGAATTGTGTGATGTAGTTAAATGTGAGAAGTGATTTTCAGAAATAATAGAAAACCCACAGGTTCAACTGCTCCTATTTTGTTTGCATACTCATTTATTCACATGATTTCTACATTGAGCTCTCTGCCAGAGACATCCAAGGTGATGTATAGTCATCAGCCAACTTATTTTAACAATTTTATTTTACACTTCTTTCTAGGTTGCCAGGAGCTGTGAAAATAGATATGATTTGGGTCAAATAAATTTATAGAATCATTGAATTATAGAGCTGGAGGAGACTTCAAGGGCCATCCAGTCCAACCCCCTGCCATGCAGGAACTCACGATCAAAGCACTCCTGACAGATGGCCATCCCGCCTCTGTTTAAAAACCTACAAAGAAGGAGACTCCACTATTCTCTCAAACAGTATGCTCAACTGTCAAACAGCTCTTACTGTCAAGATGGTTTTTTCCCTAATGTTGAGATGGAATCTCTTTTCCTGTAATTTGAATCCAGTGTTCCTAGTCTTATTCCCTGGAGCAGAAGAAAACAAGCTTTCTCTATCCTCATTATGACACCCCTTCAAATACTTAAACAGGGCTATCATATCACCTCTTCACCCTCTCTTATCCAGGCTAAACATACCCAGCTCCCTAAGTCTCTCCTCATAAGGCATGATTTCCAGACCCTTCACCATTTTGGTCATCTTCCTCTGGACATGTCAGCATGCTTTTTGAATTGTGATGCCCAGAACATTTAACATGAGAAGGACTTGAAATTCAGAGGAAGCTTAATTCCTCTTCTTGTCTTTTTATCCTGGTTATCATAGGCCTGGTAGAAATAGGCACTATGTGGCCTGGCAGCAGTGATTTTAAGTTCGGGAGTGTGCAGCAACCACACACTCCTGAACCCTAATAAGTATGGACGGTGCCATCTTGATGCAGTGCCATCCATATGGTCGCACGTCTGTGATGTGTCTTGTGCAATGCATCCTAATGGTGCAGCACACAAGATACATCACTGCAATGCCCCAGGGTGCAAATGGTGCCTTCGTGGCTTTGCGGGAAGGAGCTCAACTTTGGAGCTATTTTTGGGGGAGGATCATTGCTGTGGCCGTGCGGTTGCCACAGCAATGATCCAGATGAGAATGGGGTGGCCTTTGCCCGCCCCTTTCTTCTAATCTGTACCGGGCCATATATTTTTTTGGAGATTTGAGATCCAGATAATATTAATAGTCCAAATGGCCAAACTCTGAATTTAAAACAAACAAACAAACAAACAAACACCAGTTTATATTTTTGGATGATAATAATAGTTGTATAGGATTATTGGAAGAGTTCTTATTTATGAAACAGTTAAAATAAGGCTGGGATAGAAATGCTAACACATTGATGTGTCATGCTATAAGCCTATAAGGGAAGATCTTAGGGTTAGTCTAGTCCCTGTTTGGTGAAGATGCACAGACTTTTTGAGTTTATTTATTTTCATTTGTATCCTGTCCTTTACCCATAAAGCTCAGAGAGGTGTATATGTGATTCCCAGTTTTATGCTCACAATGGCCCTGAAATATCTTCCCTATCCTAAGAGACAGCAAACACTTTGGCTATCAAATGCATTTTTGTAGTTTATAGGGATTTGAATTCAAGTATCTCTAGTTAAAAGTCCAACATTCAGATCATTATACCATTCTTTTTCCTTCATTAGGAGAGTGACAAAAATGTAGGCAACTTTGTGTTTTACATCCTGACTAAAACAAGGTCAAGTTTCAACATAGGCCCTTAGGGGAGTTTCATGCAGTCACTCATGCTGTTGATTTTTAAAGACCAAAATACTGCTCATTGTTTCAGGTCAACAATGGCCAAATCCAGTCCCCACTGTGAATCTGTATCATTGTAACCAAGTAGGACATGAGGAAATAAATATGTATCTACCAATATTTATCTTAAATTTTCACACATCTGGTTCACTGGTAAGCTACATGGTTGGGAAGATACATTATTTTACAATCATAACTTAACAAGAAATAACTTTATTACTTTTGCAGTGCCACTGTAACTTTTTATTTAGTTTTACAGTTAGGGTGTATGGTAGGGTGTATACTAAATGCTGGAGGAAGAATATCACATGATTAATAGAATCATAGAGTTGGAAGGGGCTCCATAGACCATTGGGTCCTACAAACTAACTTATGTGCTATATATGGTACTTTGATTTCTGGGACTAAAGTGATAAAGTGAATGGAAGTGGATACTGAACTAGAGATCAGCAGCTTGCAGCAGTTACATTTTTTATGTACCGGTAATTAAAAACAACAGCTGGAATCTTTCTGGGGACTTACTTCTTTGTAAGTGAATGTATGTCTGCAGGAATTAGAATTCGGCAATTCTGTAATAAAAATCCAGTAAGGGGTTGCTGTTACATTAGTACATAGGAGACCTCGCAAAGTAAGTGTTGGGACCAATGCACTACAGGAACCAATGTGAATTGGAACTGACGCACACTGGTCCCTTTGTGCATCCAGACACCAGCTAAGGAGTGCTGATGAGCATTAGGGAATGCAATGAGCCTTAAGCACATAAGAACACACTTGCTGATGTCATGTTATGCATCTTTGCAATTCACTAACAGAGTTTCCTAGCACTTCTAAGTATATGTAAAGTTACGTAGCAAAGACAATGATAGAGAATTATGGTTAACTACAGGCTGGTACAGACTGGCACAATACACCAGCTTCCTGGTGGTTTGGGGGCATGGCGTATGGACACCCCAATGCTGCCCCAAAGCTGGTGTCATGCTCTCTCTGCCCACACTGGGGGCAGCTTTTCAGTGCTCCAGAGGTGCAGTGTTTACATGCTGCATGCTGCAGGAGCGCTGAAAAGCCATGGTGGCGGCAGTAAGTGTGCTTTTTTTCTGCCCCAAAAAGGAACAGCATTTTGAGCTGGAAAAATGCCGGATTGGGGCCATGGCATGTGGTTGCTGCAGCCGTGATCTGGAGATCAAAGGGGCTGCTTCAAGCTGCCTCTTTAGGGCTGACTGTACCAGCCCTACATTAATTGCTTTCAAAATCAGGAAAGACCTTTTAAAATGGCAATGGTAATGGTAACAAGCTACTTTTGGAGCCTAGACTAAAATTCCAGCTAATTACTTTGAAAAGTAACTTTGTATGCTCTTGTGTACACAATCTTAGATTGCTCAGAAGGAAGAATATTCTTCTTTCTCTTCATTATTGGAGAAAGGAATTTGTTGCATGTAACTAGATATCTATAATCATTGGTTGGTGAATGTGCATAATCCCTGGCTGCTGAAGTTTGCTGTTGCTCATGTACGTTGTTTTTCTCCTTCCGCTTCTTCTAAGAAAGGATTTTGGAAGATTTGGAAATATCTTACAGGGTAAGCTGAGATGTTCCAAGACAGTAAATCAGTAGGACTGGGTGATCTTTATGTGATGCTTCCACAGAGAATAAAGTGTGAAATAGCTGAAGTACTGATGAGGCAATGTGATATAACCTGACAAACAGCAGCTGCTCCTGATGACTGGAAAATTCAAACAATAGCCACGAGAGAACTTGGAAACCCTATACAGGGAATTCTTTTCTGCTCTTGGCTGGCATTACAGTTGTGAATGAGCTGAAAAATGCAGAGAGGGCAAAACTAATACAATATCTCAAAGAAGGGATTTCTGACAATCTTGGCTTCTGTACATGGCTGTGATTCATGTACCTGAACAAGAATTAATGCACTAGAGGAATATGCATGTTTTTGAATATTCATGAGTGTCCAAGATCATGGAGTCCAAAGGGCCAAAAGAGCACCACAGAATTTTGAGCCAAAATATTGAGCTATGGCAACCCTGTAAAGCATAAATTGCTGCAGGGAAAATTACCACTTCTTTTCAGCAAACTCCACATTGCAGTGCCCAATCAATTCCAATCACATTCTGCATCTGCTGAAGATACTGTGTTTTATTATGCTTTTTTCATGCATCTGAGCTTCAGCAGAGACTCACAATTCTTGTTCTATCATCCATGTTCTCTTTCACTTGAAAGAGAGTGCAAGACTTCATCCAGTTTACTGGGGAGAGGGAAGTATCCTGCAGAGAGGCTTGCTGCCAAGGTCCTTTCAGCTTTCTGTCCTTCCCAGGTGAACTGCCACTGGAGGACATTTTTCCTTTAATAACTCCAGATAGCTCAGAATGTATAGAAAGGCTGAGAAAGCTTTCCTCTCCTTATAAAGGCTTGCATCTTACTGCTCCAGAACCCTTTAAATTGATGGTAGTACAGGACCAATTGAGGAGAGTGAGGACAGAAAGAGAACACTGATGGTGTGATAATTACATGTAAGTGTATTTGTAAATATGTGCTTGTGTGTCTGATGTGTACACACCTAGATGTATAAAGAGAGTGAGAGAAAGGGATGTCATGTTGAGGAGGGGGCAAGCTTATTTTCTGCTTCTCCAGAGAACAGAACCCGGAGCAATGGATGCAAGCTACAGGAAAAGAGATTCCACCTGAACATTAGGAGGAAATTCCTGACAGTAAGGGCTGTTCGACAGTGGAATGCACTCCCTCGGAGAGTGATAGAGTCTCCTTCCTTGGAGATCTTTAAACAGAGGCTGGATGGCTATCTGTTGGGGATGCTTTGATTTAGATTTCCTGCATGGCAGGGGGTTGGACTGGATGGCCCTAGTGGTCTCTTCCAACTGTATGATTCTATGAAAGAGAGGTGGTATATATACATATATGTATTTTTTTTTATTTAGGTATTTATATCCCGCCCTTCAGCCCTAATGGCTCTCAGGGCGGCTTACAATTATTATTTTTAATCAGACAGTTCCCTGCCCTCAGGCTTACAATCTAAAAGACACGAAACAAAAGGAGAAGGGAATGGTGAAGGGAAAGGGGATGAGGTCCAGTGGTTCTTCTCTCCCTCTGAGGCCTGGACCAAGGCAGATGGATTGGAGGGAGGGCTCTTCCTTCTTCCAGGCTAGCCTGGATAGCTGGAAAGTATCACATCCCATATGATACAGGAAACTAAGCAGGGTCAGGATTGGTTAGTACTTGTATGGGGAACTGACAAGGAAGACCAGGTGCTGTAGGTTATACTTCAAAAGAAGGCAATGGGAAACCAGCTCTGAGTATTCATTGTCTAAGAAACCCTTTTAAGTCAATGAGTGACTTGAAGTTGTACCTCCCCACATATGCACTGAAATCCATAACTCACACACACAGTTTCTGCAACTCCTGCAGTGTGGATTCTCTGATATGAGATGTGGCATGTGAGTATACTTTTCTTGGTACATAAGGTACCAGAATACAGTGGCTTTCAAGCCAGTGAAAACATGGTGTTAGCATGTAGCTTTCTTGGATAGCTGCTAGGTCTTCTAGATCTGGTAGGGCCACTGCACTGTACCCTGTATGCCATTTTGGTGCTTTCATGCCACGTGTTTTCCCACCTCTTACATTTAAAACAAAAGAAGGTGTCAGTTTAGACAGGTTGGAGAACCTTTAGCTTTCTAAATGTTTTGGACATCAATTCCCCACAAGTCACAAACACTATGACCAATGGTAAGCAATTGTAGGAATTGTAGTTGAAAACATCTGGAGGGCAAAGGTTTACTCACCTCTGCTCTGCAAAATAAGCTTCCATGTAAACCTATGGAGGTCCATACATGTGGGAGCATTCTAGTGAGAGCACTTTCCCTCTTGAACATGGAGCGAACCATGCACAGTGCAAACCTTGGTGTTCAGTAATTTGCAGATTCAAAATTGAAATAATGCTCAACTGCTTGTTACAGTGGCACCAAAGAAAAGTACTTAAAATGGAAATAAAGTTTGATATCAGCTGATCAGCAAGGCCTTGAACTATGTATTACAACTCGTTAAACCTTTATTAAAACCATCTATTAATCGCTTATGAACTATGCATAAGCTGGTAGAAATGAGATCCTTCAGACAAAAGTGTGACCTTAAATAATTCAGTGAGCAATAAAGAGAATTATGGATGACATCTACAAAGAGCTAATGTGGAGGAAATGTTAGTGAAGTTAGGGGATGCTGGTGCAACTGTTCTAACACCACTTCAGTCTCATTGTACTTGTTATATCAGAATCTCACTGGCACCTCCATTCTGTTTTTGTTCTCTATGGATTATGAGACTTTCTCCCCTTTTTGTATAGAAATTAGTGCATATTCTGTGCACATTTCCCCCCCACAATAGAATTTTTACACAGTTTTCTAAGGTACAAATTTTGTAGTCACTGGTAATTTAATGTTTGTATTTTTAATGCACTGGCAACTTATGTTTGTGCTCATTTTTCAAATGTTTGAATTTTTAAGTTGTGAACATTTTTGAAATGTACAGCTTCTACAGTTCTAGAGCAGTTCAAACCAGAAACCTCCATGGAAGCCAAGATTTATTTATTTTATTTTATTTTTATCCTTCCTTTTTCCCAAAATGGGACCCAAGGTGGTGAACGTATATAAACTTAAGTTAAAACTGTACATTAAAATCATAAAAATATAAAAATTACAATATAAATTTTTAACATACAGTTAAAATTAAAAAGTCAAGTCCAACCCTCTCGTCTCCCAATAAACCAATAAACACCAAGCTCCCAGATCTCAAAGAGCTGTTTAAACAAAAATGTCTTGCCTGCCTATGAAAGGCCAGCAGTGAGGGGGGCAACCTAGTAGAATGACTGGCCGCGCCATCAGGGCTAAGCCTGAAGACGGAGGCTCCTCCCTCCCTAACTGTCATCGTTCGGCCTCTGAGGGAGAGAGAAGGCTGGCCCAGTACCATCAGGGGCTAGCCTGAAGAAGGAGGCTCCTCCCTCCCTAACTGTCATCTTTCGGCCTCTGAGGGAGAGAGTAGGCTGGCCCAGTTCCATCAGGGCTAGCCTGAAGAAGAAGAAGAGCCCTCCCTCTGATCCATCTGCCTTGGTCCAGGCCTCAGAGGGAGAGATGAATGCTGGACCTGATCCCCTCCCCCCCTCACTGTTCCCTTCTCCTTTTGTGTCGTGTCTTTTAGATTGTAAGCCTGTGGGCAGGGAACTGTCTGTTATCCCCTCTAATGTAAACCGCTCGGATTCCCAGTGATTGGGCGGTATATAAATAAAACCTATTATTATTATTATTATTATTATTATTATTATTATGAGGGAGAGAATAGGCTGGCCCAGCTCCATCAGGGCTAGCAAGAAAGAGGCTCCTCCCTCCTTAACAGTCATCGTCCGGCCTGCGAGGGAGTGACCAGGCAGGCCCAGCTCCATCAGGGCTAGCCTGAAGAAGAGACTCCTCCCTCCATAACTGTCATCCTCTGGCCTGCGAAGGAGTGACCAGGCAGGCCCAGCTCCATCAGGGCTAGCCTGAAGAAAAAGAGCCCTCCCTCCAGTCCATCTGCCTTGGTCCAGGCCTTAGAGGGAGAGAAGAACTGCTGGACCTGATCCCCCCCCCGCCATTCCCTTCTCCTTTTGTGTCGTGTCTTTTTAGATTGTAAGACTGAGGGCAGGGAACCATCGTCTATTATCCCCTCTGTTGTAAGCTGCTCGGATTCCCAGTGATTGGGTGGCATATAAATAAATCCTATTATTATTATTATTATTATTATTATTATTATTATTATTATTAGTGTCCCGTGGAAAGGAGTTCCACAGGGAAGGAGCAGCCACTGAGAAGGCTCTCTCTCATGTCCTCACCAGGCGAGCCTGGGATGGTGGTGGGACTGAGAGAAAGCTTTCTCCTGAAGATCTTAGGGCTCTAGGTGGTTCATATGGGGAGATATGGTCTTTCAAATAGTCTGGACCTAAGCCAGGTTATAGGTCATAACCAGCACTTTGAATTGTGCTCGGAAACGAACCGGTAGCCAGTGAAGCTGTTTCAATACAGGAGTTACAAGATGACCAAACTGAGGCTGTCATACCTTGGACACATTATGAGAAGGCAGGACTCACTGGAAAAGATAATAATAATAATAATAATAATAATAATAATAATAATAATAATAATAAT
>NC_056526.1:24250960-24293801 GCF_019175285.1 Sceloporus undulatus | reverse complement strand
TTTTATTTGTAGACCGTTATTCCGCAATGATCATAGCGGTGTACAGTAAAATTGCAAAACAATACAAAAAATTGCAAGGCCTCTCTCCCCCTCAAGATGGTGGTTGGAGGAGGGCTCTTTTTCTTCCAGGCCAGGCCTCTCTCCCCCTCAAGATGGTGGTTGGAGGAGGGCTGGGAAGGTGGAGGGAAGTAGGAAGAGAGGAAGGCCAAATGCCAGATGAATGGGCTCTATTAAGGAGGTCATGGGTTTTATAGGGTTCCAGGAATTAAACAGAACAGTGGAGGGCAGGGGGTCTTGGAGATGTCTCATCCATAGGGTTGCCATGAGTCGAGATCGACTCAAAGGCAGTTAACAACACACACACACACACACACACACACACACAATTCTGCAGTCACAGGCCCAACAAGTTGCCTTAAATTTGAAGAATATAGATCTTGTAGGGTGATAATATACCTTATTTTATAGGGGATAGTCCTCCTCTGTTTGAAGGGTTGCCACAGTAGTCCTCTCTGTGAAGGTGTCCTCTTCCTGCAGTTGTGTGCCTTCAAGGCATTTCCAACTTTTGGCAACCTTAAGGCAACACTATCATGGGATTGCTTGACAAGATTTGTTCAGAGGGGGGTTGCCTTTGCCTTCCTTTGAGGTTGAGGGAGTGTGACTTGTCCAAGTGAATTTCCATGGCTGATCAGGGACTGGAAACTTGGTATCCAGAGTCACAGAGTAATGTTCAAAGTGCTACACCACATTGCTTCCAGGGTATCCTCTATCCAGTCCAAACTGGATTTGAAGATAATGAATTGCAAGAATGTGAGAAAAAACAGCCTCCTTGAAGTTGCCCTTCATAAGCAGACTAGGCAGGCACAGGACTTATCTAGTCACATTCTTCTCATATTGGTGAGATGTATTTTATTAACATTTAAATTATTGCCATGTTTTTTTTTGAGATTCGTGTCCCTGCCATTATACTGTACATCTCTTAGAGCTAGGGTCAGTAACATCTTCGATCAGATCTCCTACAAGCCCCCAACCAGCATAGATACTGGAATCTGTAATACAGAAAAGTAAAGTTTTGGCATCTCTGTATACGCATTATCATATGGAAATATAATGCAAATGTGTCCTTTGGTAGTGCATTTCCATTTTATTTTAGTAAAGAGGATGAGGCTGCCCTAGATCCCTCTTCACTTCAGGTCTAGTCCCCAGTGCTCTGTTATCTGCTGGTTAGACTTTTCTTTGTTGCTACAGTCAACCCACCTGAGCTGGTTTGATCATGACAGTAATAGCTTTGTTGCTCATCTTGATACTTCTTTCCTCAAGGAGTTACAGGATGCTTATTTTGTATCAGTGCTGTGATTTTTCAGCTCTCTTCAGGTAACTACCATCTGCAAGTGTTTCTTTCAGAGAAACTGTATGCAAAGGGGTCTTGCGACACCTTTGAGATTAACTGAAAGAAAAAAAGTTGGTAGCATTAGCTTTTATAGACTTGATGCATCTGGTAGGCTCAGATCTATTAAAGCTCATGCTACCAACTTCTTTCAGTTAGG
Source organism: Sceloporus undulatus (assembly GCF_019175285.1). NCBI lineage: Eukaryota > Metazoa > Chordata > Lepidosauria > Squamata > Phrynosomatidae > Sceloporus > Sceloporus undulatus. The sequence continues at coordinate 24,292,254 of NC_056526.1, read as the reverse complement.
CTCAAAAGTGCTACAAGACCCTTTTGCCTACTGATTTTTCAGACTAACATGGCTATGTGTTTGAATTCTACCACCTTTGGGAGAAACTAAAGGTACTGTGCTGGTTTAAGGCTGTGTGAACATCTCTGTTGTTCCCACTAAATGAGCCTGAGAGGGTGGGAGAGAGAGAAGGGCCTATCCCATTGATCTCAATACTCTGATGGGCTTGTACAGGGAGATACAAGCGGGTTACAGACCGCTGAAAAGTGGCGGTCTGCTGCCGCCGCCGGTTGCTGCATTCGGGAACCGCAGCAGCCAAACGGCGCGGTTCCTGGACGCAGCAAAGAAGGAGCGCGAAAATCATGCTCCTTCCTGGGCCCCGGATGTGACACCGTGAGGCGCTAGTTGCGCACTCGCGGCGCCATATCCGAGGCATGACGTGTGGACGCAGAGCATCCTCTACATAAAGATGGTGGCCCCCATGTGGACGAGTGGCACCATCTCTTACGTGCTCCACGCGTACTAGGGTTGGGGGCCGTGAGGAAGAAACGGCTCTTCCTAATCCTAATACGCGCTGAGCGCGTACTATGCACGCATTTGTAATGTGCCACAGTACTTTAAATAGCCTGGATCCAAGGTCAAAACCAGCACTTTGAATTGTGCCTTGAAATGAAGTAGCAGCCAATGGAGCTGTTGCAGCAAAGGAGTTGTATGCTCCCTGTAATCAGCTCCAGTTAACAACCTTTGGAACAGAACAGTTTCTGAGCACTTTTTAAAGGCAGCCCTACATAGAGCGCATTACAGTAATCCAGACAGGATGTTCCACTGTGGCCAGCTCTGACATCTCCAGGAATGGGTGCAGTGGGCACACATGTTTTAGCCCTCAGAAGGAAGGGAGGGTGCTCTGGGCCATAAGTTGGAAACAACTCAGAGGCACACAACAACAACATAGTAGAGGAACACCTTGTTAATCAACATGAATGTAAGTCTCCGGGACCAGATGAACTCCATTCAAGGGTATTAAAAGAACTGGCAAATGTAATATCAGAGCCATTGGCAATAATCTTTGAAAACTCCTGGAAAACAGGAGAGATCCCAGCAGACTAGAGGAGGGCAAACGTTGTCCCCATCTTCAAAAAGGGGAAAAAAGAGGATCCCAACAATTATCGTCCAGTTAGTCTGACATCAATACCAGGAAAGATTCTGGAGCAGATAATTAAACAAAGAGTCTGTGAACATCTAGATGGCAATTCCATAATCACAAAAACTCAACATGGGTTTCAGTGAAACAAGTCATGCCAGACAAATCTAATCTCTTTCTTTGATAAAATTACCAGCTTGGTAGATGAAGGGAATGCTGTGGATATAGTATGTCTTGATTTCACTAAGGCCTTTGACAAGGTTTCCCATGACATTCTTGCAAACAAACTTGTAAAATGTGGACAGGTAACTGTTACATGGATTTGTAACTGGTTGACCGGCCGAACCCAAAGGGTGCTCAACAATGGCTCCTTTTCATCCTGGAGAGAAGTGACCAGTGGAGTCCCACAGGGCTCTGTCCTGGGCCCAGTGCTATTCAACATCTTTATCAATGACCTGGATGACAGAATTGGGAGCATACTTATCAAATTTGCAGATGACACCAAATTAGGAGGAATAGCTAATACCCCAGAGGACAGGATCAAGATTCAAAATGACCTGAATAGACTAGAAAGCTGAGCCAAAGCTAACAAAATGAAATTCAACATGGAGAAATGTAAGGTATTGCACTTAGGGTGGAAAAATAAAATGCACAGATATAGGATGGGTGACACCTGGCTGAATGAAACTATGTGTGAAAGGGATCTAGGAGTCCAAGTAGACCACAAGTTGAACATGAGTGAACAGTGTGATGCGGCAGCTAAAAAGGCCAATGCAATTTTAGGCTGCATCAATAAAAGTATAGCTCAAGAGAAGTAATAGTGCCACTGTATTCTGCTTTGGTCAGGCCCCACCTTGAATAGTGTGTCCAGTTCTGGGCACCACAATTCAGAAAGGACATTGAGAAACTGGAGCGTGTCCAAAGTAGGGCGACTAAAATGGTGAAGGGTCTGGAAACCTTGCCCTATGAGGAACGACTTAGGGAGCTGGGGCTGTTTAGCCTGGAGAAAAGAAGGTTAAGAGGTGATATGATAGTCCTGTTTAAATATTTGAAAGGATGTCATGTTGAAGAGGGAGCAAGCTTGTTTTCTGCTGCTCCAGAGAACAGGACCCGGAACAATGGATGCAAGCTACAGGAAAAGAGATTCCACCTGAACATTAGGAGGAACTTCCTGACAGAAAGGGCTGTTCGACAGTGGAATGCACTCCCTCGGAGGGTGATAGAGTCTCCTTCCTTGGAGGTCTTTAAACAGAGGCTGGATGGCCATCTGTCAGGGATGCTTTGATTTGGATTTCCTGCATGGCAGGGGGTTGGACTGGATGGCCCTAGTGGTCTCTTCCAACTGTACGATTCTATGATTCTATAATAAAGCACAGAAGGCACAGCACAATAACAAGAACAAAGAGAGCCAGGGGTTTGAGCATGCGACTCTGGAGACCAGGGCTCAAATCCCACCTTGGCTATGAAACCCACCGGGAGACCTTGGGCAAGTCACACTCTCTCAGCCTCAGAGGAAGGCAATGGCAAACCTCCTCTGAAGAAATCTTGCCAAGAAAATCCCAAAGATGGCCTCATTACACCTTACAAAACTGCAGTTTCTAGAATCCTATAGCATAGCAAGGTGTTTTCCTTCTGGACAGAAGGGGTGGAGATTCTGCCCAGGCGACTTGGAGCTTCTGTCCAGAAGGGCAGAACTTCCACCCAGAAGGGCTTGCACACTGCCCCTCCTTCTCGCAGCTCAGTTTTCCATTGGAGAACCAGGCTGCAGCAAGGAGCCAGGTTGGCTGCACGCTCCTCCCCGCTTCTCCTTGCCGCAGCCCAGTTCTCCTGAGGCAAACTGAGCCATGACAAGGAGCCAGGCCAAGCATGCATGCCCTGTCCCTACTTGCTGTGGCTGCTACATGCCCTCAGAGATGGCTTTGCATGCCAGCCAGGGTATGCATGCCATAAGTTTGTCACCACAGCTATAGTCTGTGCTCATGGTGGCCTCTTGTCCTGGCTATATCTTTTGCATCAGGCTTTGCAATCAAAAGTTGTGCACATCCATTTCTTTAAAAGTGATCCATATTTTCTATGGATATTCTACACAATAAAAGGCTTTGCTATAATCTACAAACCACAGGCTGAAACCAGCACTGGTTCCATATGTCTGAAATAAGTCTTGTCACCCCTGGTAGGGAAGTACCGATTTCTTATTTCTTTCTTGGACATGCCGTGATTCTTTGAACTTCTTTCCCCTTTAAAAGAGCTCACCACGTACATCTTTGGTCTGGCAGGTGGCCATCATTTAAGAGAAACTCATTTAGAATTTGGTAACTTCTGAAGGTGTGTAAAGATCTCACACAGATAACTTTCCTGACTTTGATTTATCATGTCTGCACACTGTGAAGCTCCAGACATAAATAACCCCCATAGAAGGGGAAAATGAATGTTCAGACCTAACAGCAGAGACTTAAACTGTAGTGAGAGGTCTCAGGTCTGAAGCCTTGGAGGAGTGGATGCTTTAATATCTTGAATAAGCCAGTCTTTTAATTTCTCTGTGAATGTTTATTTATATGTGTTCAGAGAAGGACTAATTCTTGTACTACTTACAATTTGAAGATTTAGGGAATCTGAATAAGTGAAGATTTATGAAGTATGACAAGTTGCTTTCTGGACTAGAAATTTGTTGAAGGATACATGTGTGCGACTTGGCAAGAGAAATTGATTTGCCTCCATTATGCCCTTTTACATATTTGCATATCTGGGAAATATTACAAGGGCATCACAAGTCTTCAGTTGTCTCTTATGTGAAAGAACAAAACCCTGTAGGATTGACCCTGGAACCTCTCACTACTAAGTAAAGTAATGAATACATAACAATATTCACAGAATAGCATTCAGATAAATAATCTTTTCGCTTGTTTGTTTAGAATTAGCAATTTTCTTCCTTAGGAAAAAAATTGGTTGATTTGCAAATCTACTTTTGCTCAAGATAAAAATAAATCTGCAATTCTCCTCTCTTTTGACACAGCAGGACCTGTCTGGTGAAATTCAAAGCTGCATCAAGTGCATTTTGTTTCTTCCCTAAATGCAGAGGGCAACAATACATCTTCAGATAGCTTGTAATTTATGTCCTTTTCTCTATTTTTCTCTTTTATGCATCTGTAAGCACCCAATCATTAAAGTCATTTGTTTTAAGGGGATGAATTCTTATTTCCATGGGAACACCATAAAGGCAGCCCAAGTTTAGATGTCCTTTATTTATCTGGTAACATTTGGTATCTTATTAAGCTAATCTTTTAAAGAGCAAACAAACAATAGAGGGAAATAGTTTTTTTTTGCTTGTTGGCTTTAATTTAATAAAACATTACATTAAATGATGTTGGTTACAGCCGTGATGTTTCATCCATTAATCTGTAACACTGATTTTTTAAAAACCCTTTAGTTGAGTAAAACCGCTAAAGTCCCATGGGAGTACAACAGTTCAGTGAGAGAGCACATACTTTGCACCTGGAAGGTTTCAAATCCAATCCCAGACTACCCCAGTTAAAAGGATTTCAAGTAGCAGGGATGGACAAGATCCTTCTGCATCTAAGACCATGAAAGTGCTGGTCCAAGAGCTTGTACAAAAGATAAAATGGTGCAAGCGTGACATGGAGAAGCAGTTGAATCATATATCAAGTAACACAGTGGAAGAATGATTTCTGCTACACCTGATAGTCCTTGAAGACACATAGGGCATGTTGCAAGGCACACACACCTTTTCTCCCTTTGTTCCCTTCTTATCATCTGGCATCTTGTGGTAAGGCTGGCCCTGAAGAGTTGCTTTTATGTCATTCAATGCAAATACTACTACTAATAAATTATTATTATTATTATTATTATTATTAATAATAACATTTATTTATAGAGCACTGTAAAGTTTGCACAGCGCTTTACATAGTAGGGTCAAATAAAATAAGGGGGGGGGGGAGAATAAAAACCTAAATCTAAATCTAAATTACAATCTAAAACAACAACATTGCATGATTAAAATATCTCTAAAATAATACTAACTAGTATACAGTAAAGACAAAGTAAGCAGCAGATTAACAACCAGTAATTTGGAATGCCTCCCTAAACAAGAGTGTCTTAAATTTGGCCTTAACATTAGCCAAGGAAGTAATAGTTCTTAGTTGTGTGGGAAGGAGATTCCAGGCATGAGGTGCAGCACAGGAGGAGGGGCGGATTTGAACAGGGGAGGAGGAGATCCTAGGCTGGGTCAGGAGACTGGTGTCATAAGATCTCAGTGCACATGGAGAGTGGTAAGGAGAGATGAGTGCTGACAAATAAGAGGGAGTCAAGCCATGAAAGGCTTTAAGGGTCAGGAGAAGAATTTAATATTGGATTCTGAAAGGAGTGGGGAGCCAATGGAGGGATAACAACAAGGGGGTAACATGATCAAAGCGACGGGTGGAGAAGATGATCCTGGCCGCTAATCATTGCACAGAGATTAGGAGACTATGGTGGGAAATAGGAAGACGCACTAGCAATGAGTTGCAATAATCCAAGCGTGATATCACTAGTGCATGCACCAAAGTCTTCACCTTCAAAACAGAATGAAATGGTCGAATTCTGACAAGATTATAAAGAAAGAATCTTCATGACTTGGTTGTAGCCTGGATCTGTGGAGTATACAGAATCTGCTGGATAAACAGGCTGGCCTTTTATTAGGAAGCTTCTATATGTAACTTTCACTCAGGCTAGTATCCTCTCCCACAAATTAACTTCTGCTAATTCTTTGAGTAAGTTTGCTTTATCAATATTGAATGGGTTTGATCAGAGAGAGGAAACCAAACATGTATATTCTGGGGATGAAGATGTAAGCAAACCAAGACAAAAAAACCAAACACTTCTGTATAGAGAACTAAGTTCTAGTTATACTCACGAGCATCTCTGTACAGTGATGATTCAATTCAGCACACTGTTTATCTTTTCCTTTTGTTTTTTGAAGATAGCTTCTTTGGAAACAACCATCTCAACCAGGTTTTTACATGCTATATATCTACATCTGCATCTATATCCATATCTGTAGGTAAATCTGCTGGTAACATCCTCATTTTATCTCCAACAATGCATTTTGCAGTACACAAAGCAATAGAAAGAGAATGGCTGCCAGCTCTTTCTATGCTGGGGTGTGCATGCAAGTTTTGGTTGTATTTAGAATCTTAATTTATAAGGCATTTTTGTGATAACGTTGCCTTTTTAGACGCTGTTGAGTAAAGCATATACCTGACTGTAATAGAATGAAAGAAAGGGAGAGACTAATATTAGGTTCATTTATTGTTCTGCTAACCCACACCTCAAGATGGGTGATTATATATCAGTAAATCCAATGTGGAAGCCAGCACGGTGTAGTGAATAATGGACTACAAGTCTGGAGTCCAGGGTTTTAATCCCCACTTGACCATGGAAACCCAATAGTTGATCTTGGGCAAGTCACACTTAGCCTCAGAGAAAGGCAAAAGTAAAATCGCCCTGTCAACAAATCTTGCCAAGAAAACACCATGATGGGTTTACCTCATGGTCTCCACAAGTGGGAAACAATTTGAAGGCATGCGATGAAACAACAACACAAAATGCAGGATTATTTAGGTGATTAATGGATTGACATTATCCTCCAATACTGCATCTGCACTATACAGTTTATATCAATTTCATACCACTTTGTCATAGATCACTTCCATGAATTCTTGGGCTTCGTACTTCATTGAGATGTTCAAAATTTTCTGCTGGAGAGCTTGAGTGATCTCTTCTGCACTATATATGCTGTTGTTGTGCATCTCTGTGAAACTATGGTTAATATTTGATGTATCATCCTTACTGATATTACCAGGTGTTGCTCCTTTTAACATCATCCTTGCAATATCACCAGGTACTTAATTCACCAGGTCTCAGGTTTTGGCCTGAAATCTCAGGTTCTCAGCTTCCGGCCACTCATTTCACATAAAGCACAAATGTGTGAAGTAGAGAATTTTCTCTTTGTATGGAGGGTCCCTGATAAGATCCAGAAAGTCAGGATTTTGCCTTGCATGGAAACCTGCTGTGGGAAAGCTAGCTTTCTCTTGCCATATTTAATCTGTTAACAACTAGGTGACTTTGAAAGGGGATAAGACTAATTCATGGCAAATGTATCCATACTATATGTTTGCAGTTTCCAGGTTCAAGGGCAGTGTACCTCTGGCTAACAGCTTCTGGGAAACAAAAATGGACTATTATTCTTTCATCGTACATTTTGCCTGCCCTTTCCATTGCAAGAAAGCAATTCCAGTATCTCCAGAACCTTTACTTTGCTTCTGCCACATCCACAGCCATTTATTTTAATGTTAAAACTCTTTCATTCTCCTCTCTCTTCCTGTTTCCTACAGATCTTTCCTAGTAGGTTCTGGCAAAAGCTAAATGCAGCTTCTTTTTGCTTGTGCCTTCTTCATCAGTAGTGATTTTTGCCTTCTTGACTACATTCTGATGTTAGATGGCCACATGTGTCCCAGTTTTCCTCTCTGAAATGTTGGAGGATATGTGACGAGAGCAGATGATGCTAGCATTTAAAATCACACAGACCCCGTGGCTGATTGGAATAACAGCAATGAAAATTTCAAGGGAAAAAAAAAGCCCTGTGCCTGAGTGAAATGTGAATAAAACAAGTCCCTTTGGATCATTGCCCAATCAATCAAAAAGGAGGAACTATTCTGTTTGCTATGGAAAATAAAATTGCCATGAATTTGTAAGCAAATACTGAAACTGATTACAGAGTACTGTCTGACAACCCTGGAAACACATTTTTTGACAAGATTATGTGCTCCCTGCAGAGGACTGTCTGCAAACAATCTCCTCCTGAAAGAACATAAGAAAGACAGCTAGGATTTTGAAAGCGGTCTTGGTAATTTTGCTGAGTGACAGACAAAGGAATTCAAAGCCAGAAATCAGCTTGAAATCGGTAGGAGTATATCGAAGAATGTATGGAACATTTAGCTAGATCTGCTTTTATTAATAATAGGAAGTTACAGTAGTCAGAAGCAGAGTTTTGAAAGTTACCTCTAAAAATAACTGATTACACTTGCAGATCAAGGAACAAAAATATAGTAGTTTTGTTACACTGAAAAACACAGTTTACTGTTCCCAGAAGAAGCCAAATATTTATCTTTTTAGCTATATTTCAAAATAAAATCTGAATACCACAAGGCACTGAGTCCACAGTAAAATCCACACTCTGTTCCTGTAAACCTCATTGTCTTCTCAACACCCACCACAAAGCATGAGGCAGATGTACAAAGCATAGCAAAAACCCACACTTGGACCAGGTCACAGCCCCTGCGCCTACAAAAATAACAAAAAATTACAGTTGTTTTCCAGATGAAGAGAAGTGTTGTCTTATGACTGTATACAAATGCAGCTGCTTTTGATTTTCCAAACTCAGTGATACACCTTTACGATGGGATATGACTTAGGTGGCTGTCATTATTTGTTGCTATGTGCTTTGGGAGTTTATTGCACCACTACAAAATCCCAGTTTACCTCTCCTGAGTTGAATTCTAATTTGGGAGGCAGCAGGGTTCTATCTCATGTAATTTGCCACCGAATCCAGCCTGGATGCAGCCCGGGTCTCAGGCATGCATAGCAAGGGTTTTTCTTCCCTAAGTGGCTTGCTGAGTGCTACTGCTTTTCAGGTAGGATTTGAAGCCCCTGAGTGTCTAATTTATTTGAAGCCAGATTTTCACTAGAATTTCAGACAGTGTAATATACTCATTTGAGCATCTCATTTTGAGTTGACTCAACATAGAGATTTGCAGGTGAAAGGTTTACCATTGCCTTCTTCTATCCAACACTAGCTCTTTCACAGTAAGCTATGGGGCTACTGCCATAGCTAATGCAAGATTAGCAAACGTAAAACAGTTTCCTTTAAATCCAAAGATTTTGGGGTAGCCTTATTCGCCATGTAGCAAAATACAGCAAAATCCAAAATCCACACGGTGTCACTCTTTTCTGTATTTTGTACAGTGGGTGTTTTTTATCCATTGGGGTTTATTTCCCAGACTCCCTGTTGATACCAAAATCTATGGTTGTTCAATACACTAAAATGGTATTATATAAAATGGAAAATTCAAAGTTTGCTTTTTGGAATGTATATGTTTTTGAATATTTTTAAGCTGTGTATGGTTGAATCTATGGATAACGTATCTGTGGATATGGAAGGCCAACTGTATTTTCTTGTAAAGCAGGTTAATATTTTTGTACTCTTTTACTGAGGCACTGATTAATTGCAGGTAAGTGCATTCGCTGAGAGAGAAAGAAGTCTTTATTGAAATCTAGAAGGCTTGGCTGAGAGTTCAAAAAAAGCGTTGTTGTTGTTGTTTTTTGGACCACAACACCCAGAATCTACAAAGTAACTTTTTCAGGCTCTGGATTCAACTCTTGTGGTACTGCTATGGTGTCAGCTTTAATGGAAAGTGCCGCCTCTGAGATCACTTCTGACTTTGGCTTCTGTCCAAGCTGACTATTACTCATTTCACACAGTTTTAGAATTTTGCTAATAGGTTATTCTGTTTGTATAGCCTTCTGAATCCAAGCCAATCCATTTATGAAATCAGAGGCTTGAAAGTGTAATTTGGTCCAAAATACCCAACCTAAAACATGACAACATCCTTGAAGAATACCATCATATCAACCTTTAGGCTGGCCTAAGACATATTGCTACCTGAGGCTGTGGAGCAAATGCAACCCTCGCACAACCAAGTCCTATTGTGCAGTTCTCAAAGGTGAGGCAGAAAACCCCACAAGCATTTTTTTTCTGTGCTCTGTGGCAGCAAAAACTTACCAAAAAAGCGAAATAAAATCAATTGATTCAGCTTTTATGACATCCCAAATCTGTTGCCTGAAGCAGCAGCTTCATGGGCTAGTATTAGCACCAGCCCTGTTTAGTTGCATAGAGCTCAGTGGAGAAGTGTACCTTAGGATCAGTCTTTTTGCATTGGTTTTTGTGGCCTAAATGCAGAATTTTAAATTTGTCTCTGTTGAATTTCATTCATTTAGTTTCAGCCCAGTTTTCTAGTTTATCAAAATCCTTTTGAATTCTGTTCATGTCTCCCAGTGTTGTATCAGTTGCAAACTTGGCAAGAATTCCCTCTAACCCATCATCTACTCAAAAGTCATTATAAAAACAAGTCATTATAAAAACAGTGTTGGCCCCAGGACAGAACCCTATGGCACTCCACTTGAGACTTCCCTCCAGATTGAACTGTAGCCATTGATGATGTTTCTTCATGTGGACTGCATTGGTGAAAGAGAAGGACAAGTCCTTAAAAGGGAGTCTGGAAGAAAAGGAAGGAAGGAAGGAAGGAAGGAAGGAAGGGGACAAGAAAGAGTTGGCCCCTCTTAAGCCTGGAAAGAGATCGTTCAGATCATCCTATCATAAGATATAGTAGATACTATGAATCTCCAGACGTTGTTTGACTCCAGCTTCCATAAACCCCAACAGCTTGGGCAATGGTAAAAGTTGATGGGAATAATTGCATTATTTGCATATGATATAGACTCTTTTTGTTGGATGGAAAATAAGACAAGTAATTGTAAATTTATAAGATCAGTGATTGGGACAACTTTAGGAAGTAATTTATGTAGAAATCATACAAGGATTATGAATTTCAAAACGTAATATGGAATGTAATATGAAGATGGAGTATAGTAATCCTTTATGTAGAATCGATTATTTTAGGATTTGTTATTATAATAATAATTTTTAAAAAAAGTTGATGGGAATCATTGTCCCAATATAGGGAAAGCCTATATACCCACTTCTGGTATACTGCTTGTGACATTAACAGTACAATCCTATTCACAGGCCCAAACAGACAGGCCAAAGTAAAGCTGCTTCAGGACACTTTGGAAGTATGCTGTTTAAATGTCGCACACATCTTAAGAGGCCAGAAGCTGCTTCCGGCCTCTTAGGATGCATGCATCATTTAAATAGCATACCTCCAAAGTGACCCAAAATAGCTTTATTTTGGCTTGTCTGTTTCCACCCCACATTTGCTTAGAAAGTATGTCTGACTTGTGCTCAGTGTGTCTTACTCTGAAATGAGTGTGTACAGGACCACAGCCAAAAACTGCATGGAATGCAATGCAGTGGGTGTTTCAAAACCTTTGGGTATAATCCTGATTCTGAGTCACTGTGAAAGTGAGGATAAATAATTCTGATTTGAGCTTTATAGATTGAAAACAATATGCCGCCCTGATCAAATGCCAGGCCCAGGAAGCAGATGCTGATATCCTAGGCTGTTTTGGAAGGAGCTGTTGCTGAGCACATAATGTCGATGCCATTTTGCCTACACAGGGAATTTTATGCCAAAATTTGACTCATTTTATTAACTCTCCCCCCTGAAAATATTAGGCAGTGTGATATCAGCAAAGTGCTGGAAGAAGTGAATTCTGTCCCAAATGGGACAAACCCCCCAAATTCCCCTCCCTCAAACCTTCAGAATGACAATGATTAAATGATGCAAGTTAATATCTAATTAGCTCAAGATGAATGGCATTTCTAATTAGTGCAAAATGAATTTCAGCAAGAGGATTGTATTCAAATTTACAAAATTACATATATCAAAGTGTCATTTAAAAAACATATACACAAACATCAACAGATTCAGTCAAGTTAATCAAAATAAGCTCCCAAATAAGACAGCCAGCTGTTTGTTTTTCTGCTGTAGAAATTAATGTTTTGCTTGTGTAAGACAAAGGAATCCTTCTCCCTCAGGTACATTTTTATAGTACTACTTGACATTGCAAATGAAACCTTTGATATATAGAGCAAAGCCTGAATTTTAGGGCATGCTTAAAAATACATATTTAACACTTCCATTTACATACATAGGTGCACATACGCTGGGTAAAGCATTTCCCAGTTCTGTTAAAGCTAGGTGATAACTCAAGGAAGCCAAAGTAGAGTAATGCTGTAGAATCTGAATGCTCTTTTGCTGTTATTTATAATTTAATCACATTTTTGGTATGTGAAGTGTTTGCTACTGCTTATCTGTAGAATTTAAATATTCTGTGCGCTATCTATGCACATTTGTAGCAGATTTCAACATACAGTTCTGATTTTCACCCAGCAATTCTTTGCCCTCTCTGTCTCTCTCTTTTTTAACAGACTGGAACAGCTATTTTAGATGGTACATGTGCCATCTTCAGGAAAAAAAAATAATATGGGAATTCTGTGGCCCTCCAGATGTTGTTGATCCACTGATGGCTCCCAACATTTCTTATCTGTGGACATGTTGGCTAGGGCTGCTGCTGAGTACAATAGTAGATGGAGTGTTCCTTGATGTCCACTGTGGAAGTATAAGTTCTTGGAAAAATTAAGGTGTTGTTAGGAAGGATCGAATTAGGAGAATTTTAATTAACTCAAATTTAGCCAAGAGGTGGCCCTAACAACACCACGTGCCAGGATCAGGTCCCTATGTGTATACCAGAGGTCTCCTAGTCCACCCCCAAGAGAAAGAGACTCAGATACCGATTAGGTGCAATTAATCTAATAGCATTTATTAAAGCACAAGTAAGACCACACAGCAAAAGGGGACACACACGCGCACACACATTCAATGCTATAGCAGGGGAAGGGTGAGTTTGGGAGGTAGCTTGAGAAGGAGAGGCACCACTGGGGAATACTACCTTAGACGTCTTCTCCTGGAAGTTGGATGCAGCTTGGATGGACTGTGGTTCACGGCTGCGGGAGCGGGGAAAGGAAGGCCGTGGAGACTTGGGAGTAGAGTTCAGATGGGTGCCGGCTAACTGGCAACCTGGTGACAGTGATTTCAGCGGAGCTCAAGGCTCAGAGAACTCAGTGCTAACCAAAACCCAAGCCCAAGGAGGGTCTGAAAACCAGGGGTTTATATAGGGCCAAACATATCTGGGGGCTATGGGACTTGCTAGACAAAGGCGTTGATTGCCTGGGCATTGTTAAGCCAAGAGCAAGCAATGGGTTGCACAATGCATTAGGTCAGGACACCATTCGGAAGGGCAGCTGACTTGATTGCTGAGCCGTTAAGCTGATCACTGGCTCATTAAATGAGAAGTCAAGGCTATTGTCTTTATTTGGGCTAGCAGAGGCAAATCTGGTTTGGCGACTCCAAGACTTCCTGTGGAATTTCCCAATTTTAGTTCTTTCTCAAGGTGCCTATGTGGTCTGTCCACTTTTAGGTTAATGGCGGGTCCTCTATGGGGTCAGTCAGGGGTCATAGCACAGACTGCATGTACCCAAAATTTGATATAAAACCAAACTTGGTAACAGAGTGTGCAGATGTTCCACATCAATGAATGTAGGGGTATAGCTATGGAGTGGACAAGATGAGGGCATTGTCCCCTATCCAGTAAGAGTTTTGCACACCAATGAAAGTTTCCTTCACTCCCAAAATTTCTAGCACTGCAGTGATTTAAACTTCAGCTGAACACTTAAAAGTAGAGCCTAGGTATCCAAAGAAAAGTGGCAGGCAAAGTTACCAAGTTTTAAGTGTTTTACTTTCTGTAATGCTAGAAATTTGGGGACTGAAGGAAATTTTTATTCTGGATGGAAAATGTGCCTTTGGAGGGGCAATACCGCATTCTTTATCCCCTCACTCAGTACCTACACCCCTGAATATATGATTCAAAGACATAGCCATGTTAGTTTGGAAAATCAGTATACAAAGGGGTCTTATAGCACGCACACACACACACACACACACACACACACGAGAGAGAGAGAGAGAGAGAGAGAGAATATATGGTTTGGCAAGACTCTGGCAACACTCCAGTGTGCTTGTTGGCCATCCTCCCCACTTCATGTCAACATGAGAGGGTTCTATATTAGGGCTCATCCATGTGATTGGGAAATGTGCTGGCCCAGGATTCCTGATTATTTAATATTATGAATGCTCAGTTAAAGTCTGTATTAATCATTTCTCTTGCACAGCTATCACAGGATCATGAGAAAAAGACTCCATGAATCCCATTTTAGGAGAAAGGCAGGATATAAGTCTCAGAAATAAATAAGTAAATACCACATATACTTGACTATAAGTTGGCCTCATGTATACATCGAGCTCTGGTTTTGGGTCCAAAATTATGGATTTTAATATGACTTGTGGATAAGTCAAGAATAAAATTTAGGAGCATGTAACAAAGGATGTAAAGAATGAAGCAAAGAAAAAACTATGCCAAATAACTTATAAAATTCCTGGAGGCATAACTGTTTGTGCTCACACTAAAGGCTAGATGGATGAGAATGTAGAGAGAGTCAGTACTTTCAGTGCTCTTGCCTTTCACCAGAAGATGGTTCCTTTTTAAATAAGAGTTAAAGTGAAGTACTTACATTGACCCATGGATAAGTCAACTAGTTTTTAGGTCAATTTTTGACTAAAATTTCTAGACTTATACATGAGTATATAAGTCCTATATTCGCACAAGTTTTAATTTTGTTAATATAACACTACTAACATTCAACAAATATCACATCTGCAGAATGGAATAATCATATCTATCTATTAAAAGGCTAAAAGGAAAATGGGGAGGGGGATAGATCCTGTGAAATTCATTACTAGTGTCTGGCACTGAAATGGGTTTCATGTAAAGTTCTGACTGCTTCCAGAGGTCCATATAGGCGGGGTACAGACCGCCGCCGCCGGCTAGTCCGTGGGGGAGCCGGAGCCTCCACAAGGCGCGGCTCCCCTACGGACTGAAAAAGAAGCTCCAAAATGGAGCTTCTTTTTCCGTCGCGTTTGCGACGTAGCGAGGCGCCAGGGGCGCACTCGCTACGTCACAAGGGACGCGACGCGTATGGACGCTCAGCGTCCGATATGCAAAGATGGCGCCGGCCATGTAGAAGGGCCGGCGCCATCTTGTACGGACGGAGTCCGTACTAGGCCCAGGGGCGTCTAAAAGAGACGCCCCTTTTTTAAAATGGGACGTCCTCCGGACGTCCCAAATGGCAGTAAAGAAAGCCCCATAGTGAGTTCAACCTAGTTACTAAAACCTAGTTATTCCCTGTAAATCTTTGGATTTCCTAGTTAATTTCTCTGCCAGTGCAACAGTTTAGACTCTGTCTATCCCACCCACACAAGGAAAATCCTTCCAAAGTTTTCCATCATGCAGTTATCTCATGACTTGCAGCAACAAGGAACAGACAAATTAATTCTTTGTTCTGTAGGCATGAGCTACTACCTTGAAACAGTGAGGTTTCTCATTAATGCCTTCCGTATAGTTGCCAGAGAGAAATGTCTAATGGATGAGTCATCAAAAGCAAGGCTGACCCAATATATCCAGTAAATATATGAGGGGAGTTGTATGAGCACTATTCTAGACTAGATATGACAACCTGTGGCCTAGAGCTGTATAGGTATCTGTCAGTCTGATGCATACCCTCCATACCTAGTCTGGCAGGGACACTTCAGCTTAATCCCCCGTCATCCTACTTTTCCAGCTACAGTACTTTTAAAATGTTACCCTTTTTCTCTCCTCCTCCTTCTTTCCCACTTTGCCTTCAGGTTATTTCAGTTGCTACAAAGTGAGGCTCAAATTCCAAAAGCAGTTTGCAATCAATTTACTCAGAAGAAGGGAAAAAGAGATGAGGTGATGGAGTATTGCCTTTTCCAGTAGGCTCAGGCAAAAGCAATCTGCTGCACCCTCTTTTAACTTGAGTGTTCTTCCTCACTGGTAACATTTGCTCTATTGATCACACTTTGATGTTGCATCATCACATGACCCAGTTTTCATCTGTGAAATGTTGAATGGTAAGGATATATGCTTACCAGAGTACTGGGATCTGCTCCTTGTTTCACCAGTGTGAGCAACATCTGGCACAAAAACATGGGAACAGGCCTTCTACAGCATGGCATACCACTTTTGGGATGACCTGTCCTTGGGAGCCTGATTGGCTTCATCCCTGGTTTTGTTCTGATGCCAAGCTTAAACATGGCTTTTTATAAGAGCTTCAGGCCCTTAATGATTTCTTCCAAATCTATATACATAATATATACATAATGAGAGCCAGTGTGGTGTAGAGGTCTGAGTATTGGACTATGACTCTGGAGACCAGGGTTTGATTCCTAGCTCAGCCATGAAATGCACTGAGTGACCTTGGGGAAGTCTCATTCTCTCATCCTTAGGGGAAGGCAATGGCAAACCTCCTCTGAACATATCTTGCCAAGAAAACTCCATGATAGGTTTGAGTTAGGGTGGCCATATGTTGGGAATGACTTGAAGGCACATGGCAACAACAGCAATACAGTTTAACTTTTAAAACTGAGCAATTGTTTAATAAATGGAATGTTTAAATTATTCTTATTGTTTACATTTTTATTGTGTTATATTTTACATTGTTGAAACTGATTTTAATATAAACTCTTCTGAGATCTTATGATATGGGCTAAGATATGTTTTAAATATACAAGAACTTATTTATTTGAAACATTTAACAGTTATCTGCAGGTTTCTGGGCTCTGTAAAGCAGTCCACTAGGTGAGGTGAGAGAGGGAAAGGGAGAAAGAGGAGAAGGGCAATTGGTGTAGTGAGTTTTAAAATGCAGTAACTCATCATGATAGCAACCTTCAACAGAAAAGTCCAAAAATATAGATGTCTGCATAATCTCTATGAAAAATAAAACAATTTATACCAGTTTTCACCTTTAGCAAGAACATGTCTTTTGTAAAGCTAATGAGTCTTCTGCACTCAAAACAAAGCTACAACTGGATACTTTATGGTACAGCAGAGGTAGCTCCTGACAATGTTATGTTGTGGGAAAATACTTTCCCTCCTTTAGCCTTTCAACCCTGCAGCTAAATTCAGAGGGAAGAGGGAAGTCTGGTTGGAAGGTGATATCCCAATCCCTGATAATCCTAAAATTTTGTGGCATCAGTCCTGCAAACTCTAGTTCCAGCACATCACTGAAGAAAGAAAGGAGGGGGGGAAGGAGACAGTCATGTTTATTTTTGGTTCTTCGCACACCTACTGCTCATATGTGGCCTGCATTACGAAAGTGTGGCTCATTCAGGATTCTGGATTTTACCACATCAGATTACGGACAGTATCACTCGATTGTTTCACTTACACAGACAGACAGACAGACCCATATGAAATTGGAAAGCAGAGACTAGATTCCCATCTGTACAGAGTGTTTAGATTGTGTGTTTCTCCATGGTAGAGAGTCACACTGGATGGCCATTGTGGTTTTTTCCAACTCTATGGTTCTATGATTTTATGAAAGCATGTCAGGAGGAAATCTTTGGCCTTCCAAAATGCAGCATACAGTGCTGGGCATGTCAAAACCTTAATCACTTGAATCTGTGGAATGTTCTAAGTGGCTCTCCAGTAATTGGACCAGTGGAAGATATCTACCCAAACCCTTAGAGAGTAACTGTCTGTCAAAAAACAGAGAATACTGCTAGCCTAGATGGTCTATTGGGCTAACTAAGAGCCATGAAGCTCCCTTACATCCTTATTATCTTCATATACATTTGCAGCCACTTTTGTGGAAAGTCTTCAATATCTCTTCAGTCCTAATGAGCTAAAGTTACTGTAAAAGTGGCTATAGTTGTCATGACAACTGTGCCCAATGGAGATCACTCAGGGATGGATGAATCTTATGGTGGTATTGGGTCAGGGAATGTTTGGCTTTCAAGAACTGAGAGGGGCAAAAAAAGGTTCTGATACAGATGTAGCTGACATTTATCTCAAGCATATGCATATTATACTATTCTGTGTTAATTTGGGTCACACTTTTCTAAAGCAGCCTATTCTATGCAAGTGATAAGATATTTTGTTGTATGGAAGCATATCCATTTCTGAACCAAAAGTTCATTGAAATGCGATAGGCAAACTGTTGTATAGTGTGTCATGATGCATTCTGTCAGATTTAGGGAGGCCAGAGTTCAAAATTTTGCTCAGGCACAATGCTTATTGAATGGCTCTGTCACAGCCTAACCTATAGATAGTGGTTTGAGCATTGGACTATATCTCTGGAGACCAGGATTCAATTCCCCGCTCAGCTGTGGAGACCCTCTGGGTGATCTTGGGCAAGTCACACACTTTCAGCCTCAGAAAATCCCAGGATAGGGTCACTGTAGTGGATTGACAACTATATTGCTTTGCATATTTTGGAGGAGTGCAAAAGATGGTTAGAATACTTAAGAAGCAGTGCTAGGTCAAGACATTTTGCTATCTGGTGAAAAGGACAAGATAATGACCCTTTTAGACATTCAGCCTATTGTTGTTGTATGCTTTCAAGTTGTTCCTGACTTCTTGGAACTCTAAGGCGAACCTATCACAGGGGTTTCATTGGCAAGCTTTGTTCAGAGGTAGTTTGTCATTGCCTTCACTTGAGGCTGAGAGCATGTCACTTGCCAAAGGTCACCCAGTGGGTTTCACGGTTGAGTTGAGAATCAAACCCTGGTCTCCAAAGTCGCAGTTCAACATTCAAACCACTACTCCATGCTGGTTCTCATAGAGTCCAGTAAATCTAGTGGTTCACTCTTAATTTTCTTTAGTGTTTTCAGTAGCACGTGGATGGCAACAGCTGGGTGATATCTGTGCAAACTGAGGTCTCAATATGTCCCAGTTATCATTTGTGGAAAATGGGAGGGCCAACTTGTTTGTAAATGTTTCCCCTTTCCTCTTAACTGTTTTTCTGTCATCAGGATGGCTTAGAATGTCATCCAAGACTAGGGAACATTAGTTTCCTTTGCCATACATTAATTACTTAGATGGAATAGAGGTGCCCCCCCCCCCACCTTTCTTGAACTGGATTACATCACAGCTAGCATGAAGTGCTCTTCTTGAAAACTGAGTATCCATATATCTTCTTTACAAATGACAGTGCTATATCTGAAGGGTTGTTGGAGGATGGTCTTCTATTTGAAGGTGTCCTGTACTGGGACTGTCTGGGTCAAGCCTGATTTGAAATATAAAGAAACATAACATGGAAAAGCAAGAATCATGAAGCTGATCCAACATTGCTGTTGGAAGGCCAGATGAATGCTACAGCCAGGAGACCTTTACTTTTGCACATATTTAGGCTGCTCTCCCTTCTAGGGAAGAGGAAATCAGCTCTAGTGACACATGCCTTAATGGCCTTTCAGTAATGGTGTTCTGTGTGAGGCTGCCCTTGAAAACTGTTTGGAGGCTATGTCTAATGCACAGTGCAGTGACTAGACTGTCGTCTGTCATTTGCTTCAAAGATCATATGTCCTGAAACAACTGCACTGGTTCTCAATTTGTTTCTCAGCTCATGGCAAGATACTCTTATTGTTCATTGTTAATTGTCTTCGAATTGGCCTTGACTCATGGTGAACATGTGAATGTGACACCTTCAAGCCCCTCAGCTCAGATTCTGCAGGCTCGTGGTCTCCTTAAACATGAAGGTCTCCTTAATTGAGTTCATCCATCTGGTATGAAAGGTGCACTCCACCTTTCCTAACATTATTGTCTTTTCTAGTGAATCATCTCTTCTCATGATATGGCCAAAGTATGACAACCTCAATTTAGTCATCTTGGCTTCCAGGGAGCATTCAGGCTTGATCTGTTCTTGGATCCATTTGTTTGTTTTTTTGGCCATCCATGGCACTCTTCTCCAGCACAACAACTCAAATAATTGTTAGTTTGTTCTTTTAAAGCTCTTAATGGCTTAGGACCCGCCTATTTGAAAGAACACCTCCTCCTTTGCAATCCTGCCTGGAACTGGTGATCTTAAACAGAGGCCCTGTTATGTGTCTAACCATCCAGAAAGGCTAGGCTGGATAAACCTCTTCAGTTGTGGAACTGTCTCTCAAGGGAGAACTGAAGAGGGCTCTATAGCAACATTGAACTGAACACTTACAATGTTTCACGAGTGCAAACCCAACCTTATCAGGGTTCCTGCTCATAGGAGCTTTGTATCCACATTCCAATTAACAAGATACAATATTCATGTTCAGTGTTTAAATGTTTAAAATCTGGGTATTTGAGGTCATTGGGGGGCAGGATTTTTGTGCCACACACATGACCATCCCCAGTTTTAGGCTGACACATAGCCAGGAAAATACTGAATAGTAATATTTGGTTGATTTCCTGCTCTATCTTCTTGATACATTTCAGTATTCTCTCTTAATCCCATCAGGGCTTCCTAGTGGCTAGGTTTCCAAGCATAAGAAGGCATAGTGGGAATATGAAATGGATGTCTCTTTCCTTTTTCTCTGCAGATGATGTGGGAGAATAGGGCAGGGATTGGAGGCAGGGCAGGTGGAAGCAGACAGTGTCCATTGGCTCTCTTTTAGTTCTAGCCACCTTGAATCCCACTTTGGGAGAAAGGTGGGATATAAATTCCATAAATAAATTCCATCAATAAATTAAATAGTCCCATGAAAACTGTGCCAGTGTCTGGAATGTTCCGAACAGAAGGGGGAAATTCCAGTGAGATTCTGAAAAGAAAGTAGAGGGCGTATCTTCTACTTAAGTTTAAAGACAATATATTTTAGTACATTATTTCTTTCTCTCTCTGTGCATATGTGTCTGGAAGGGAACCAAGCAGACAGGAGGGAGTTGAGTGTTGAAATGTGTGTGAGCTAACAGTATCAGCAAGTACAAAAGTGTCTTTGTCTACAGAATTGATACTGGGCAGATTATTTAACTCTCTATTGGAGTATTAAATGGTATCTCTCTGTACTGTAAATGAATGTTACAAAATGCCATAAGCTCCCAGTGACCTCTTTTGAAAGCAGAAACTGAGCTTAACATTGCAGTGTGAAACTCTTATTGCTTAGGGACCATGTTATCAATGAATAACTGCTGGGAGAACTTCAGGCTTATAGAGGAAGTTAAGTGCTATCATATTTTGCAGATGTGTATCAGTGTATGTTGACAGATACATAAATATGACTGTCAGCATTGACTGGTCTATGTCCCCAAGACGAACAAACAGAATATCCAATGTGCCCAGTTCCAACTCTAGCGGCTAACAACTCTTCATGCCTCTTAGCAACTGTCATTACTGAAGACATTAGAAGAAGAAAAAGCAATAACCTCCATCTGGTTCTAGCTGAGAAACTTGCTTGAGGAGAAACATTTTCTTTTATTTTTAAAAATTAGTTTCTATACTTACTTTAACTGTTCTTAGCTGCTTTGGAAGTGAGTTTTGGCCTGAAGGACGGAATAAAAATCCAACAACCAAACAAAGAAAGTTTTAGACATCCACATAATTGATCTAGTATTGTCCATATTAACACATAGATTATCACACCAGGGCCAATTCAGCAACGATTGCTATAGCGACTGATATTTTCACAGAATCATGTGACAATGGCAACATAAGAACCAAATAATATCCTGATTGCTTTCTGCAAACATCCATTAATAAATCATTATTACATTGCAATTGATTATTTTGCCCATGTGCTATTTTGACGCTGCAGTGCTTATCTGTTATTAATGTTTTGGTCCCACACAGAATAAAATAAAATAAAATTTATTACTTTATCACATTATTTTTATCCAGTGTAAACAAGATCATGTCCCATACCTCAAAATAGGACTGAAATCCACTTCAAAACCAATCCTAGCAATGAAGATTTCATAGAAGGGGAGAATTTTTATTTTGGGCTATATCTCTGTTTTGCCCCTTTCTCATTTTAACCCTATGTGGAAGATCAGGGTGAACAACTAGCTCAGGGCTACTTCAGTGGGGAGTAGACTCTGGATGTCCCAAGTCCCCATCTAATAAGGATTTAAAGCCGGATACCACTCTGGCATTATAGCTATGATAGACATAAGAAAACATACAGAGATATGCTGATGAAAATTGGTGATGATGGGCTGAGCAAAGGTGAAGACAAGAGATAGAAATATTTAGATGCAGAAACCATGAGCGAAAAGGAAAGTTTTAGAAGAAATGCAAATATCAGGGGGAAGTGATACTCAGGAAAGTTTTTATTTTTGAAAGAAACAATGGAACATAATTTCAATTCATTTACATTAATGATATCCATGAAGGATTTGACCTGATGGTCTCGAATTGCTACTAGTGGTAGGAATTTGAAATGAGAAAGGCAAGGGCATTATTAGAATGCTGATGTCTGAAATGTAGGTAGGGAAGCATCTTTAATTAACGTATTTGCATTCCCTTCTCCCCAAGTTCTTTTTTCTTTGCCCCAGATGTTGGATGATTGTATGTCTCATTCTTTTTAATCTTGTACAAAGAAAAGCACAAGTGAAAAAAAAAGAGAAAAGAAAAATCTGGCTAATGCTGTTACTTCCCCCCTCCACATTTTAAAAAAAGTGATTGAAAGGACCATGTTATATTTGTCTTTGTCTTTTGCACTGAAAAATATCAGGTGCTTTGTGGAATAACAAAATCCATTTGCTTTTCTCTGTCATGGCTAAAGCAATCAACCTCAAACAATGACAAGAAGCAAAAGCAGAAATTACTGGGGCTAAAAGAATCCAGTCCAGGACCTTAGCTGTATCTGCACTGCAGAATTAATGCAGTTTGACATCTCTTTAACTGCCATGGCTGAATGCTACAGAATTTTAAAATCTGTGAAATATTTAGCCTTTTCTGTCAGAGTGCTCTGGTGCCACAGCAAACTCAAAAGGATTCCAAAGAATGGAGTCATTACACTTAAAGTAGTGTAAAACTGCATTTATTCTGCTGTGTGGCAGCAGCCCTGGAATAATATGTTTATGTATGAGTACAGTCCACCCTCGCCATACATTCCCTCACCATACGTGGCTTCAAGCTTATGCAGATGGTGATAGGCGAGAGACAAAGTGAGCATGCTGCCGGAGTGTACCGCCATTCAAATGAATGAGACTCCTGCATACGCAAAATTTGCCTTATGTAGGGGTAGTGGTCCAGAACGGATCCCCCTCGTATGGCAAGGACGGACTATATATATATAAGTATATGTATACATCTATACTTTTCTGTTGCAATGGGAAGTTACTAATGGAGTTGAAATTTTAATGGTCACCTTAGTCAATGATCTCTGTCTGGGTATTGACAGGGGAAGTGTGACCCTCTTGGTGCTCTTGGACTGCCCTCCATGCTATTTAACATTTACATGAAGCCACTGGGTGAGATTATCTGGAGACATGGGGCACAATGTTATCAGTGTGCTGATGACACTCAAATCTATTTCTCTATGTCTCCGACTGATACAGTGTCTAAGGACGGTATTTCTCCCCTGGATGCCTGCCTTAGTTTGATAATGGGCTGGATGAAGGAAAACAAACTCAAGCTGAATCCAGAGAAAATGGAGGTACTTGCGATAGGTACCTCAAATCCGGGAACAGAGATTTGTCAACCAGTCCTGGACGGGGTCACACTTCCCTAAAGGGCAAAATTTGCAGTTTGGGAATACTCCTGGATCCATCTCTACATTTGTTATCTCAAGTACATGCGATGGCCAGGAGTGCTTGGTACCAGCTTCGGTTGATACACCAACTGCATCCCTACCTGGACCAAAAGGACCTTGAAACAGTGGTACATGCACTGGTAATCTCTCATTTAGATTTCTGTAATTCGCTCTACTTGGGGCTACCCTTATACCAAGTTCGGAAGCTTCAGTTGGTTCAAAATGCAGCAGCCAGATTGGTCACCGGTACATCTAGGTTTGGCCATATAACACCTGTGTTGAAATCTCTTCACTGGCTGCCAATCAGCCTCTGGGCGCAGTACAAAGTGTTGGCTATTACCTTTAAAACCCTACATGGCTTGGGCCTGAGTTACCTGCGGGAATGCCTCTCCCTACATAATCTTCCTCACAGAACATCTGGGAAGAATTTGTTGGAATATTGTAACACTAGATGAACCATAACTTCCCATAGAGCATTTACTGCCACAGCCCCTAAATTGTGGAATAATCTACTGGAAGAGATCCGTTTTATCACCACTTTAGAGGCCTTTAAGAAAGCATTTAAGACGGATCTCTTCTGGTGGGCCTATCCACCTGATTCCGTATAAGAGACCGTGATCAATGCTCCACTTGGCTATGACAGTATGACTGAAACTTTTTCTGATGATTGCATTTTAAGGAACGAATAGGAATGAGTAATTCAGTATTCATATTTTATAGATTGTCTTGTTAGAATTGTATTATGTTGTTTTAATGATGTAATCCCACTTCGATCCTTGGGAGAGGCGGGAAATATAAATAAAATTATTATTATTATTACCTCTTTTTATTGCCCTATAATTTTGGTCCCCACATGTCCAAGAAGGGGAGTGGCTGCTCTGAGTAAATTGACCATCTTGACTGGCAACAGAAATAACATCTGAGATAAAATGTAGGCCTGTGACTCTAATATTGTCACTTTTCTTCTCGTGTACTTTTAGCATCTTTGCCAGATGAACAAGCCAGTAAAGCTTTGACAGCTTCTCTGATGTATTTTCTACATTTTGTCTGGTTTTGCTTTCCAGTGGAGTTTTGATTCTCTCTCTCTCTCTCTCTCTCTCTCACACACACACACACACTGAATGAATATGAAAGCCAGTGTGGGTGTAGTGGTTTGAGAACTGAACTACAGCTCTGAAAATCCCTACTTGGCCATGAAAATCCGGTGACAACCTTGGGTAAGCTGCATTCATTCAACCACAGCAAACCCTCTCTGAACAAATCTTGCAAGAAAATCCCATGATAGGTTCACCTTAGTGTTGCCTTACATGGAGAATAACTTGAAGGCGCATAACAGCAGCAACAACAAATGTGTGTATAGGTCAGTGTATGTGCTATGCATATAGGGCTGCTGCTGCACTGTAAAATTAATGCAGCTTGACATCGCTTTCACTGTTATGGCTCCATAACAGAATCCATCTCATGGATTCCTGGGATATGTAGTTTGTTGTGGCACCAGAGCTCTCTGACAAAGAAGGCTAAGTAGCTCACAAAGCTACAAATCCCAGAATTTCATAGCATTCAGCAGTGGCAGTTAAACTGGTGCCAAACTGCATTAATTAAACCCAAGGCTAGACATGCACAGACCTGAATACTCCAGGAGTAGCCTAGAGTATTCTGACCCTGGATCTGTCCTGACATCCCCTCATTGCCTGAGAACTCCATTGTAACGCTGGGTGGCTGTCCGCATTGTGCCACCATCACTAGTGTGTATCACTCACTCTGAGGTCAGAATGAGGCGCTCAGTGTCAATCACATGGCTGGGCACCTCATTGTGACCTCAGAGCACCATGCCATAAATACTCTAAATTACATGAATGAAAGATGCCATCATCTCAGAGTAAACTAGCCAGATGTCATCCGGACAATGTGTTGCCAGGACTACTCTCCATGGGAATGGAGGTGAGGGGGATGTTTTACTGTATTTGAATCATATTTGGGCCCAAGAGACTATGTATGAAGTCTTTTGCATGCACAGCCTTGGTCAGAATGTTTTAAATGGCATCAATTGTACATTACTTTTTAAAAACATACAATTGATGTCATTCAAAACAATCTGACTGAGGCTGTGCATGCAAATACTTCACACATAGTCTCTTGGGCGCTGTCTGCATGGGCCAAATAAAACATCCTTCTCCCATTCCCACTCCTTATATACCATTGGTTCTGGCCTGGCGTCTTTGCTTCCTGGGCTTACACAGAGATGCAATTGTTCTGTTCATTCAGAGATTGGTGATCTTATTCTTAATTTGATCACATGATTGAGGCATCTTTGTTTTTATTCAGGGAGAACAGTGAACAGTGTGTATGGAAATGCCAGTGGGAACTTTCATGATTTCAGCCCCAAACTACAGGCAGACATTATCTTCAGCAGATCAACTCTCGTACAGGACTGAGTCTATAACCATATTGATGCTGTGAAGCTAGATTACTCAAGTCCCCTTATCACAGCTTGGAAAAGTTACTTTTTTGGACTACTGTTTCCAAAATCCATTGGCCATGCTGGCTGGGAGATTCTGGAAATTAAGATCCCGAAAATTAACTTTTCCAAGTCCTGGTCCTAACTGACAGAAGACAGCCTTCCATTTGAAGAGCTGCCTAGTCCCAGTCTAGTTTAAAAAGCAAAAGAGGCTGGTAAAATCCCATAGATGTGATGTGGAAAAGAGACAATGTCTCAAGATATTGAGAAGAGAGATGATTCTATTATTGAAAATAGCCTAAAATGTCTCTGCCTGGAAATATTTTTATGACCTTCTTCCAGGAATTAAAACTTTAAAATCAACCTGCGGGGATTCTAAAAAGAGTATCTCCAAAGATTATAACACTATTTTTAGAATCTCTGCAGGTTGATTTTCAGCATCCTTCGACGTCATCTATTTTCCATATCACAAGTCCAGTTTAAGCCATAAGAAGAATGAGATTCTTCATGGATCTGGAGTGTCAGGCATAAAAATGGCTTTGAAATATAAATTTATAATGTGCCTTGATTTCAACAATAGCTTGCATTACAAATACCCTGCCTCTGTTTTCTCTTGCTTATTATTAGCTATTAAACATTTATATAAGACTGAATGATAGTTTCTCACTCCCAATTGATTTCAGTACTGTACACTGTTTGGTGGATGGAATTTTGGCTAAGGCTTGACAGATGAAATTGTTTTAATGGCTTACAGAGAATGGTACTTAGAATGGCAATAGCTGCAGCCCATTTATTATTTAAAGACCTTTAGCCATGTTAAATTTTATGACAACTCTGTTACCTCAGTGATAAAGTTCACTTCAGATGCCACCATTTGGCACCTTTCTTATCTCACTCTGTTAGAATGCTCCAGATAGTTCTGGGAGGGAAATTGTGGTTGGCACACAAAAAATGGCCATGCCAACTATTGGCTGGCACCCCACTGCCTGTGATGGTAACAAAAGAAAAAGGGGAGATGGAGACAGAAGAATAAAGCTCCTATTCTACCATCATTTAACAGTAAGGTGTATCCTTATTTGTTACAGTGGGCCCTTGGTATTCACTGGGGTTTGGTTCCAGGACCACCCCTGCATGTCAAAATCCATGGATGCTCAAGTCCCATTAAATACATTAAATCCCACCCAGCAAACAGTGTATATAAAATGGCAAAATTAAGATTTGCTTTTTGGAATTTATATACAGTATTTTTTTTGGAATATTTTCATGCTGTGGATACTTGAATCTGTGGATAAAGGAACCATGAATACGGAGGGCTAACTGTATACCTCAATGAAATTGCCTACCATTTTTGCCACAAATTAGGAGACTTAGGGGCTGTGCAGATGGGTGACTAAACACCACCTGTTTTTGCCCCAGAAAAAGGCTGTGGCAACCAGATGCCACAACCTCTGGAGGGACCAAAAATAACTCGCTATCATCATGGCATGTCCCATGTGTACGGGGGCACCCCAAGATGGTGCCCAGGTGATGGAACTAGGGCTCAGAGTGTGTGAATGCTCAGCCCTGTACAGGCTCTTAGTTCTCATTCCTAGATCTTCCATTGACTTAAAAATGGACCCAGAATCGCAGAATTTTGGAATTTCAAAAATTTTATTCAGGGGCCTTCAAGATTTTGGACCGTATCTCCTTTCAGTCCCAGTTAGCATAGCCAATGATGAGGAATGGTTGGAGTTGGAGACTAATATGATATGGACAGTTGTGCATACTCTACCCCTGATTTAGGATTTGAATGGTCTTAATGGACAACAATTTTTCCTGTTTGCTGAACAATAAGCCTAGAAGCTATCCTGATAAAGGGAACATACTGGGGCAATAAAAGCATGCAAATATACCTGACTTGGATAATAAACTGAAGTGCAAATGATGAGTAACAGGGATTGTAGTTTGTTAAATGTGGGTGATACTAGAGCAGGGAACCTTCTTTCTCCTTTTCAAATAGATAATATTAATCCTCAGGGAATATTTTAATGAGATTAAGGCTGCCGGCTAATTGCTTTTTTATGTTTTTTGGAGATTCAGGCACAGCTCAGTACTCAATGGTTCCTTTGAGGGACATAGAATGCCTGAGTGTCAGAAGAGGATTGAGTAAGACAATGCTTAGGGCTTTATTTAAAACCACATCTTTCTTCTTCTCAAATCAACAGTGTATTCTTCATGCAGTAAGTTATGTCTCGGGTAATTTTTACCATAAAATAAAGGAAAATAAGGTGGATATATCCTGAGCTTTCAGCTTTTATCTCAAAGACTGGCAAGTTCTTTTTCTTGTTGGTTCCTCAGGTGCTGTCTGCATTATCCAGGATACTCTGGGGGCAGCCTTGAATATCCTGGTTCTGCCTCTGCCCCAATCTCCCCCAGTTCTCAGCCTTCCATTCTAATGCTGGGTGGCTGTTCACATGTATGTTCCGCTGTGCCACCAGATGTGGTGGTGGTGAGTTGCTCACTTCTGAGGTCAGAATGAGGCTCCCAGCTTTGATTGCATGGCTGGCATTTTGTTCTCATTTCAGAGTGAAGCAACCCATGGTGGTGGCAGCCACACCAGGGAGCATAGTGAGACATATGTGTGAGCAGCCACCCAGTGTCAGAACAGAGAGCTCTGGATCTTTCTGGAAGATCCGAAACAAACAGGGAGTTTTTAAAATCCATTGTAAGAGGGGTATACCCAGGTTAGGCGCTAAACATTGTCCAGACTATTTGCATCAGACTTAGGAATTGGGCTCTGTGTCATCTGGACTCCCTGCCCAGAGGCCGGGGGTGGCTAGTCTATTTGGTGTGTGAAGACAGGTGTCCAGTTGCATGAACTGGGTGTCGTGTCAGATCCTCTTTTCTCCATTCCCAGTGTATGGATTGCCTAGTGAGGTCACCATACAATGGCATAGCCCAATGCCCTCCAGAAGTCTTGGACTACAGATCCTCTGATCCTCATCATCATGGCCATGCCAGCTGGACATTATGGGAACTGCAATTCACTACAAGTAGAGGGGACAAGGTTGGGCTATTCTAGTTTACCAGGTTAATGACTGGAAAAGATCTCAGTGGTAGCCTTCACAAAACCTTTTCCCATCAACCCTCAAAGATTATCTCACAGAGATTATACAATGATATATTATGGCAGGTTTTAGCTGTATTTTGTTTCAATCCATGTTGTAAACTACCTAAGGTCCTAAATTGGAAGTTAGGCAGTATATTAAATTAATGCATGAAAGCATCCAGGAGAAGCCATTCTCTTTTTCAGCAGTAGTTTTTGGGGGACTCAAGAGGATATTGGGGTAAGACTATTGGGCCCCCAAAATGAATTTGGGAATGGCATGAAGCCGTGAGCTGTGTGTTTTTTGCCCTGTCTTGCTGTCACAATATTAATATGTAACACATATATGCTGCACATTATGACTATTATGATTAGAAACCATTGAAAGACATCTTCTCCCAACACTAATATCCCCTCTTCCATTTCATAACCTGAAAACAGATCAAGTTGGAGAGGACTTTAAGCATGTCATTATTCCCAATAACATGCCTTCCTTGCTGTTCTAAGATTTCTGTGACACTTGCACTTTGTCCAAATCCTGATCATTTTTAGTGCAGTGTAAATATGCACTTGTGTAGCTACTCTGGATCCCACCCATCTTGAGCTCATTCATTTTACAACAGGTGATTAGCTAGTCACCCACCAAGTCTGTGAGAGACACTTTGGATGTACTTGTGAAATGTTTGCCCACACTTGATATTGTGCTTAAACAACCTCTGAGAAAGTGCAACCTCTTCCACAAATATTTTGACGATAGTATAGTGCTCCAGCAGGATTCCACTCTCCGTAATAAAAAGCTTTCAAGCATCCTCAAGCAAAATTCCACAGAACCCTAGAAACAAGCCAGTCTAGCTATGTCACAGTTCCCCTGTTTGGGGTGAAACACTTCTGATACAGTTTGAGTCTCTCTTATCTGGAATTCTGAAATCTGAAATACTCCAAAATCCAAAACTGTCCACATGGGTGACTGAGATAGTGGCACTTTTGCTCTCTGATGGTTCAGTGTCCACAATCATTGTTTCATGTACAACATTATTAAAAATATTGTATAAAATTACATTCAGGCTATGCATATATGGTGTATATGAAATATAAATTAATTTCTTGTTTAGACTTGAGTCCCAGATCCTACATATCTCATTATGTTTTTGCAAATATTCTAATCCCAATTACTTCTAGTCCTAAGCATTTCAGATAAGGGAGGCTCAGCCTGTATCATCATTGCAAGGATCATGATTTTGCCCACCCAGAATAACTTTCCATTCTTAGGCAGCAAGTGAGTTCTGTGTTTGAAGAGGCACATACCTGGAACCAGTTAATTTAAAATCACTGTGTCCTCACATTCACTCATCCTCTCTCTCTCTCTCTCTGCTTCCTTTCATTCCTGGTAGGATTTTGACATGAGAGTTGCTAATGGGAGACGTGACTCTGTTTCATGTGTGCTATTTTTGTCAGTGTGTTTCCTAATTAGCAGTTCTTATGACAACCTCCTAAACTGCTTTTGTAACTAAGTAGCAGTCTGAGAAGTCACTGGAAAGAACTCCTTATATATAACAATAATTATATGCAATATTAACTCTGATACGCAAGATGTATATACCTTTGGCTCATGCTTCTTCCTCTGAAGGATCTTTCTCCTTGTAGTAGTTAATATGCAGCCACTTTATTTTAGTTAGGGATCTTGCAGTTCAAATTAACTTATTATAAAAGTCTACAAGGTAACTAAGCATTTGTTGCAGATCTAAGAAAGATGCATTGTGAGAAATATAGCCAAACAATCTCTTGGAAGGATCATGGTCACTTTATCGCTGAAGGATCTGGGCCAACATTGAAGTTTTATTACAGGAAGTTTACCCATTTTTAATCCCAATTTGAAATTGTATCCAGGGACCATCTGCAGCCATTCATCAAGCATGCTGACGTTATAAGCTGGTAATGGCAATTTGGGAGTTATTGTTCAAGGCTACTTGGCTGGGGAGTTTGACCAGTAATAATGTCAGGTGCTCTTTAGAAAAAGAGTGAATAAGAGTATAGCAAATCCAAGAACATCAAAAATCCACCAAACAGTGATACCTTTATTGGGAGAACCAAAATACACAACATGCATGTTGCAGGCTTTTGAAGTTCCACTGACTTCTTCATTGGGCAAGGTGTTAAAAACCAGACAGGAGGAAAAAAATTGAAGATGTTAGTCTTAAGCCTGAATTTTGCTATCTTTGTTCTTAGTTCAGATGGTATGGAGAAGATTGCAAAGGAAGTATCTTTTTCTTTTCTTTGCAAAGGGATGTTAAATTTCCTGGACTTTGAGAATCTCACAATAGCCATGGTCAGGAGGTGGTGCCAGCCTGCAGGAGATATCTCTCCATACCATCTTGAAAAGATGTAACAGAGTTTTCTCTGTAGCTACAACTTGACTGTGGAAGGTTGAGAGAGGTCAGTCTGACTCCCTCCCTTCAAGCAGGCACTGAAGACTATGTGATTCCATCTAGGCCGGAAACAGAAGGGTTCCTTGCTGGCAGTCAGTTTTGGACTGTGGCAATGGCTGTCCTTGGGACTGTGGCCTCTGGTTGTCATGACTCTGTGCAGCTCAGGCTGCACTCATGGTTGGAGTGGCCAGAGACCACTTCAAGCCACCTATGAGTTCAGGCCCTTGCCTTTAATAATTAAAATTAGAGTGTCTGGCTATTTTAAAACTATTGCATGTTTTAAGAACTATTTTAAAAGAAGTATTTTGGGTGTTTTTCCTTGCATTTTCATTATTTATTTAATACTTTGAAATATATTTATTGATTATGCATCACCACAGGGACCCTGGCAGGTTGAAAGGAAAACTATAATCTGCAGTACAATACTCTCTAACATTCAGAGATGAAATGTGGGACACTTATAGCCAAGCAACATCAGAATGTGATCAAAAGTTATTAATAAGAAGGACACACAAACTGGGAGAGGCTGCAGCAGTTTACTTTTGGCTCAGCCTACTGGGAACAGCAAAATTCTCCCCTTGCTCCCCTTGTAAGTTACTGCCACAACTTTTGCAGTTTAAATGCAGATGTGTTTGCAGTTTGTCAGTAGCTACTGCATCTTTGGAATGCTGCTATGAAGAAAAGCACGTGGGAAACAGATTTATGATGCTACATTTTAGGTTGCTGTTTGAATAGGAACGTGTATGACTTGCAGCTGGATGAGGGTCATCTTGTCATGCTTGTTGTGTTGGTGGCAGCAGCAGGAACAGAAATATTGCTAAAGTTTGCTTTCCAAAAGTGTGTTGCATGAGAAAACTTCAAGCAGCACTACCCATGCAGGCAACCTCCAATTGTGTTTGATTACAGATGGCATCATCCCTAATAATAGCACTTAGCAATAGCAATTACATATCTATAGTGCTAAGCACTCTCTAAGCAGTTTACAATGTGTAAG
Organism: Sceloporus undulatus; assembly: GCF_019175285.1. Classification (NCBI taxonomy): domain Eukaryota; kingdom Metazoa; phylum Chordata; class Lepidosauria; order Squamata; family Phrynosomatidae; genus Sceloporus; species Sceloporus undulatus. The sequence goes on along the minus strand of NC_056526.1, from coordinate 24,259,801 downwards.
CCACTTGCCGCCAACAAGCTGGGTACTCAGCTTTCCTCGACCTAGAAAGGATGGGAGACTGAGTCATTCTGGAGCCTTGCAGGATCAGAGTCACAATGTTTTGACTACAGTACCCACATTTAACCACTGTGCCACCAGGGCTCCTAAGCACATGGTGGCAACTATAATCAAGTATCATGGGTCCTTGGAATCAGCTGGGGTTTGGTTCCAGGACTCCTCAGGAGTACCAAAATCTGTGGATGCTCAAAAGTCATTTTATGTACAGTGATGTAGTAAAATAGTGTCCCTTATATAACATGGCAAAATCAAGGTTTCATATTTGAAAATTTATACTTTTGAAACATTTCAAACGTTATGCTTGAATCCATGTATAGAGGGCCGACTGTTTGGATAAAGCTTCAACCCTGCAAATTCAACCACTGGAAGCAGTGGTGGGAATCAGTAATTTCCACCAGTATTAAATGATTTCTTTTCTACTTGGCTATCTGAACATACACACACCAATTGCTTTTTATGGTAAATATAAGACGAATTCTCTACCACCTATATAACATGTAATTTTTTCAAAAACATTAGAATGGTATACATCAGATCCAGAGATATTTACAAGAAAAGACTGTGTGACAGTTGGTTATATCACAAATCAACTATAGCCAGTTAGTATTTCTTTGGAATGGACTCTCACATAAATTGTAACTAAAAGCGTCCTCACCTAAGTGCAAATTGTATTTTTATATTAAAAACCAGTATTTGCTCGAGTGGGAGATTAATTTCTGAGTAAAATTATCCTATTTTCCACAAATTTCCTGACCAATGAAACACCAGTGGAAGAGGAAGAGAAACTGATTACAACATGATCTAGAAGCTTGCAGTTGATAAGTGTTTCTGTGACATTCCCGATGACAGGACGTGTAGGTTAAAGACATTTCTTAATTCTCAGTCATGCTTTTATTTATAAAACCACTACCAAGTAACAGCTCCTCAACTTTACCTTAAAACTTAAGTTTTGCACTGACATTCTTCAGAAAGAATAGGGCTAAACCAGACCTGATATTATTACAATTCTTAACATTTGTGGCTTCAGCCTAGTGTACTGATTCAACAATATGCCAAGTGCAACAAATGGCAATTTACCCTAGGCATAAGGAATCAGAATTGGAAGTTTGTGCTAAAAACATTATTTTATATTGTGTTCTATTGGAGAAGTAACAGTCAGAATTATTCATTTTGAAAACAAACAACGAATAAGGAATTACTATTTGTGTGACACAATTTTTTCCTTATGTTCTGTGGATAGATTGTTCTGAAGCTATGACTTGACAGAGCAATGGAAGAATTGGGGGCATATCTTAAAAAGCAATAAAAAGGTAAGCATTATAACACGTCACTAAAAGTATTAACAATTATTTGCAGTAAATGAGAACAACTATTTTTCTCTGAATAATATTATTAACTTATCAGGTTGTACGAACCCACTTCTGATTACATATTTAATGCTACATAAAAAAGCTAAGTTTTTGTTGACACCCTTCTCTGAGTACTTTTTCAACTTAGTCTTGCCTACAGTCAGCTAGGAGCTTGCAGTCAATTACATTTAAAGCGGTCATGGAACAAGTTACTCCATACAAAAAAACAGCCTGTTTCAATATAGGTGAACCCACTTAGCATAGCAATCAAATCTTTCTTCCTACTTCCTAGCCCAACTGCCAGAATAATCAACTTTCACACACAACAACATTTGTTAGTCCTACTAACAACAGCTAGCTGTGAGTTAATTTGGTGTCCCCCGCAAATGGAGCACATTAGCAAAACTGTCCCCAGCAGTACCAACACATAATTCGATGATTAATAATTCCATACTGAACTTGCAGTGAAGGGGAGAACAACCATTACCCCTGCTGCTTTTCAAGGGCCGAAATTCTGGAAAACCATTGACCAGGATTCAACTACCCATTGTTGAATGGCTAAGGACACTTCAGAGAAACATGATGAAGCCCAATGATAACGACTTCACCCATTTGATCTCTAGTCTTTACACTTTTCAGTTGCTACCTAACCTCTTCCAAACAATCACCGGCTTGTTCAAACCCAGCAGTCTACCCCTAGAAAACCACAAGTCTCCTAAAACCTAGATAAACTTTTAAAAGGCCTAAGAAAGGCCAGTTCAAAAGCTTCAGACAACTCACACCAGGCTTTCAAAAAGTAAACCTTGGCATGGAAGGATCCCAGCCAGTAGTTAGTAACACCTCAAGAGTATGGGAAAGTCTCAATGGCTTACATCAAAGGACAAGTTTCTGCCTTATTTAATGTGCAACCACTGCAGAATGCCATTTGTATTTGTATAGTAAGATTGAAGCCGTCTTAGATCAGGATCAACTAATACAATGACAGGAAATAGATTGTTATTAATAATAAACATGAGTGAAATGACCAGGCACTGAACCACTCCTGGCCATGTAAGATCGAGAGAACTTTACTTCGCCTGAGCGCTCAACAAACACGGCACATCCATGTGTCCAATATATAAGCGTGCAACGGCAATATGGTTGCAGCACACAGCGTTAACAATCCAACTCCTGTTAGCTATGTTCGCATTCTGAAAATGAAAAAGAAAGGCAAGCCACCTAAAAAAATTGTTTCTATTTACTGGTTAATTGTTTTTGATTATCATTTTTATTTTTGCTTTGTAAAATATTAGGGGAAATAGTTAAAAATAACGAATAAACAAGTGTGAATGTCCTTTTCCATGGTAAGTATTCAGGTTGCAAAAATTTTAGAGTTTTACAATAAATGAAAAATACACTGAAATTACATCAAAATGGCCATATTGACTGATTTGAAATAGATGGTTTTTGGTAATGACATTTTCAATCACCACAATCACAATGAACACGAGGATTAAGCCCCAATGTACTTCCATGCTAGAGTCCCAGTCCAGACGGATCAGCAGCATTTAATTTGAGTAGAAAGTAGATATGTAGTAATGCTAGCAATGTCTTTAAATTTAATTGTAGTTTGGCCTAATTCCAAACCTTCCTTCCGCCATCACAATGGCCTCACTATTTAGTTTCAAAACCCACCATATATAAAAGGCTCTAAGAAGAACAGAAGGCCTTTGTTTAAATTCTGAGAAAGCCTAGCATAATGCATTTTGACTGGCTTTCCCTCCTGTTCAATCCATTAGATAAGTGTATCTATCTTACTTTACTGGCAGGGATAACTATTGGCTACATCTTAGTTACTTTCTAAGATAGCAAGCCCACTTTTTCTTATTAGCTCTGCTAGAAGACTACATCTTTATCATAAGTTACTAGGTCTACCACTTCTTCAAAAACATCCTCCATGCCTTTTTTCAACCGCACAGCATAAAAATATATATACACTTTATATGCAAGGATTTTACAGGTAGGGTGGTGATGGGGGAACCTTTTTGCTAAGTTTCCTGTTTCAGTTGCTTATAGAGTCGAGAAGTAAAGTAACCTGAGCAGGCCTATTACATACAGCATTAAATATGAGAAACAAAAGGTAGAATTATTTTAATACAAAGTGGCAATTCACAGCACCTCCGCTTCATGATTCTGCACTTGTCTCTTCTAACAAAGCTTTTTATACGTACTAGGATACCTGACTAGTGGTTTGAGCATTGGACTCTGACTCAAAAAATCAGGTTTAATTCCCTATTCAGACACGAAACCTACATGGTGACCATGGGCAAGTCATATCTCTCAGCCCAAAACCCCACACCTCAATTCCCACAGTCTATGCCCCGCAGTAACAAGCCCCCTTTGCATCAGGATGCTATAGGCCAGTACAACTCAAGGTGATGTCCATGGACTGGTGCCATTCCACAGTGACTTTCCAGGAAAGAAAGAAAGAATTGCAGCCCACGGGCCAAAAAATAGTACCAGTCCCTATTAAGGGAAAAATTGTTAGTCCCCACATCAGATAATCTGAGCAGCAATATTGTAACGCTTTCAGGCCAGGCAAGCACACAGTAGTTTCTTTAGCAACTGTCACATCTTCTTTTCTCTCTCCCTAATTCCCAGAACAGGCCTCAAGCAAAGGCTACAACATCAGTAGGAAATAAAAAACAAGAAGAGCACCTGGCGTCAGCTAATTCCCATAGCATTGTATCTGAGACCTTGTTATTTCCTGGTAGCAGCTTCATCTTTCAAATTAAACTAGGATAATTTTTTGTCTCTTTGTGTGTATATTATGAACAGAGTTGAGTTTCAGCAAGCAAATGCCATATAACATCTGGAAATGGCGAAGGACAAAAAACAACTGTGGAGTGTTTCCAGATATTATAGCAGCCTTTTAACCTGAAAACTGTTGATAGCAAGGCAGAATGTGTGATTCATGAGTGATCCATAACAGTACTACAGTCATCACACAAAGGTAAACACACTGTACCCTCCAGCAGGAAAAATCCAAGAGAAAGCAACAGAAAACGAATGTGAAAATGAGTTTATTGCCATAATTATTTTTTAATTATTATGGAAATTACTTTTTTTCCCATCAGTAGAGTCAAGAATGATCACAATGCACCTTTAAAGGTTTGCTCACTGACAGCATACACACCTAACTGTACACAAATCTCACTTTTCACTAAAGGACAACACTTGGAAAGCTATCCTTGAAAAGTAATTATTTGTATATAACTCATTACAAACTTCCAGAAGAAACTTGCTACTGCTATTGTTGCTCCAAAAAAGGTTTCAGTAACTTGCTACATGACTTGTTGCTTTTTCATTTCCCCTTTTGAAAAGAAAATCCAGTAAAATAACATAAGAAAAGGACTGAATTTTGAGGGAAACTGCTGAAAAATGGCCTGAGAGGCAGTTTGGCTTCCCAAAAGAAGGAAAAAAAGAAAAAAGAGAAAAATGAAATGAAAATTTTTACAAAAAAGACAAGTTTTTTAGATATGTGCAATCCTCTACCCTAAATAACATTACAGATAGATTGCAACTTGTAGCTTGCTGTTGTATGCCTTCAAGTTATTTCAGACTATAACAACCCAAGGAGTTTATATCACATTAGTGAGATCCCATGGGAAAATGGGATAAACAAGAGTTAAATTAGAAAAAAACCTGGAATGCCGAAGTTTATCACACACGATGTCACTGCTAACATGAAATAATGCAAAGTTAAACTGAAGTTAAACCAGAGAAAAACAGCAGCTTTTTATTTTCGGGAAATTCCGAATAAAAAGGTGGTGTTTTTCTCGCTTTAACTTCAGGTGAACTTCACAGTATTCAATTTTTAGCAGCAATTCGATGTGATAAACTTCCCAAATTTGCAGGTGGCTGTTGAATTCGAATTTTAACCTTGTGTAAATCATTTTCCCCATGGGATCTCACTAGTTGGTATAAAGCTCTAAGGCAAACTAGGGTTTTCAGCGGCTGGAGAACCTGCGACCCACCCAAGTGGGCCAATGGAGAATCAAATCTTGATCTCCAGAGTTGTATTCCAACACTCAAGCCATCACACCATGTCGGTTCCTCAACCAGCTGGATCCAGGATTAGCTTGCTATTTGTTAATTCTGTTAAGGCTGGTTATTACAAACAGTATGTGTTTTTCTATAACAAAATCTGAAATAAAATAAACATGTAAGAATTCTTTTAAAGATGAAGGGCATTTTTCTCTATAGTGAGTATGTGTGGGGTGGGTGGGTGAGATATCTCTATCCAGTTTACAATGTTGTCATGACAAAGCCTAGAAAAAGGCATCTGAAAAAACTGAGCAGAGTCTGGTGCCTAAATATTTAAAACATATTCCCAATTCTCGTGTGTCCTAATCCATAGCTCACTGCTTGCTTTCAGAAAACCACAGTTTGTTAGGGGAATGGTGGGATATAAAGTAGAAGATAATGGAATAGTGTTCACGCACTTTTGCTGTCTTACTTGCCCACAGCATAGTTATTTCTATTAGTCATTTGGGCCCTGAAAGTATAAGTTCATTTTAAAGCTTTCCTCTAGCTGGCTTTGCTTACCTACCAAAGATCAAATGCAAGGAAGACTTTCAAAAGAGAAATTTGACCAGAGATAATTTCAAAACCTTCTTTATATGTGTACCAGAAAAGACGCAGAGATCTCTTGCTTAATGAGTCCAACAACATGGCTCAAATTCTCCTCCCTCCCCCCTCCCTTCCCAGTTCAGGCAGCTAGACAAACAAGTTTCCCCCTCTTTATTACATCACTGGAATAAACTTCAGATTCATCTTCAGATTGCAAAGGCAGCTGGCTGTAAGGAGGAAAAACCACTGTACATGTACTAGAAGGAGGGTGATATCATGATTAGTCATGCATGCTGAAGAGCGGACAGACTTCTCCAGCTCTCTCTCTTTCTCCTTTCCGCCACTCAAGTCACTGCAAGTTTCTCAAACCACTGTGTACCAGGAAAGAGGCCATGATGGTACAATGGCTAATTTGAGACCAGCAGCAGACTGGATAACCACAGAAGCACAGTCAGCCATTTCTAAATAATGGATTGGTTCTAGCAAAGTCTCTTTTACCTCCCTCAAACTGGAACTGCAATTACTGCAACATTTATTTAAAAAAAGAAAATACCTCTCACACTCCAGCACAAAAAACAAAGGAGACACACAGACATTTTTGCTCTGTAATTAGAAGACGCCTTGATCTCCAGTTCAAAATGAAAGGGGCAAGGGGAAAGAAAAAATGCACCAGAGATAACTCTGGTAAACAGGAGGAGTGGTGACTTATATCAAGATTTCATGGGGCAAAGTACTGTGGATCTGCACAAATTTTCAGCAAGTGAAACATATATTATTAGAAGTAACTATGGCTGGCAGTATGGAAACAAATGACTCAGTTTGGGACATATAAAAAAATTTGAATTGTTCATGACTAAGCCCCATCTTTGTTTTTTTAAAAGTTACCTTTAGGAAGCCATCCAGTTTAAATTTACACCAGGTAAATGAAGTGTGATAGCACTGTCACAAAACTTATGCCAGGCACTGGAATTGTGCAGCCTTCCCATGCATGTTGTTGAACTGCACGTCTCATAAGCCCTAGCCTCCATAGCCTAGAATGCTAGGACTTATAGTCCAATAAGATCTGGAGAACCACATGATCCCTATCTCTGACACAGAGATACTATGCCTTTGCCTGATTCTATGGAGAGCTGCTGTCTAAATGCTGGAATAGACTACGAGGTGAACAAATTGTACACCTGGATCTACTGGTAGAACTGTGGGTAATTTATAGACGATAGAAAGGATTTCCTGACTCCCAAGTGTTTAGCCACAGGAATAATAAAACGAAAGTCATTTATACTGCTTTAACAAACAAAAGACTTAGGTAAACAGAAGTAGGTTTTTGTGGGGAAGGGCTGAAAGCTCCATTTAGTTCTGATACACAAATACCCAGGCTCAAACTACTTCTAATTTGTGAAGTCAAAGGCTGACTCCACTTGGTGATTCCCAGGCTTCAAAGAAAAACAGACTAACAAACAAACAAATAAAGTAGAGAAGACAAGACTTGAATTTCACCCACAAGTAGGCTGCATGGTCCCATACAAAAATACATTTTCAGACATTCAGCACAAGACCAGCACAGAGATTTTCAGACCTCTTAAAAGAGCAAGCGGAGATAATAAAAAACAGTCATTCAAAAAAAATTTCATAGCAGGGAAAATAAAAATGAAACCAAACTCCTAAGGCCCTTTCACACTACACAGTTATAGCACTATCATTCCACTTATAATGTTGTAGTTTGATTGTCAGGAATTCTAGCATTTACAGTGTAGGGAGAGGCATTTAAAATCCTCAGCCAGAAAACTAATGCCTCACCAAATTTCATGGCCAAGCCCCAGAATTTCATGGGATGCAGACATGGCAGTTAAAGTATAATTACAGTGCTGTGTGCAGTGTGACTGACTACTCCTTTCTGACTACTCCTTAGACTGGAAAGAAGACATTCAACAGAGATGATATACTGGCCTGGGTCCAGGATGAATTTAAACACAAACCTGCATCCTTATGGCTGAGCTGGGATTCAAACCCTTGTCTCCAGTGTCATAGTCCAATGCTCAAACTACTACATCCCACTGGATCTTGAGGGTGGCATACACATATATATTTCCTTATTACTGTACATACACTTGTCCTTCCACATCCACAGATCTTTTAATGCATGGATTCAAGTATTCACGACTTGAAAATATTTTTAAAATATATAAATTCCAAAAATCAAACCTTGATTTTGCCATTTTATACAAGGGACACCATTTTACTATGCCATTGTATTTAATGAGACTTGAGCATCCACAGACTTTGGTATCCATGGGGAATACCATGTTCAGGGTGGTAAGGGACTTGACTCAAATGCCCCCCATGCTGAACTCCTTACTAGAACCAGCCAAAGCTTGATGTGATGCTTTCAATAACCACTTTGCAGACAAAATCTCTCAGATAAGAGCCAACCTGGATGCCAGCATTATGACGGAGGCAATAGTACAGGCATCCAGCGCCTCCATCTATACTGTTATTCTGGATCAATTTGAGGAGGTTAGTATCGAGGATGTGGACAAGCTCCTTAGTAGTATAAAAAAGACAACCTGCTCACTTGACCCTTGCCCATCTTGGCTGGCCGCCAGGGGGGAGACACCATCAAGATGCTGCTAAAACACATAATCAATGCATCTTTTAGGGAAGGCTGTATTCCATCTTGCCTTAAACAGGCTGTGGTTAAACCACTGCTTAAAAAAGCCTTCCCTTTACCCCTTGGATAGAAACAATTACAGGTCAGTCTCGCTTTTACCATTCTTAGGCAAGGTAATCGAGAGGGCAGTCACCATTCAACTCCAAGCAGTCTTGG
>NC_056526.1:24244709-24250860 GCF_019175285.1 Sceloporus undulatus | reverse complement strand
CTGCATGCATCATTTAAACAGCATACCTCCAAAGAGACCCGAAGCAGCTTTATTTTGGCAGTCTGTAACAGGTCATTGTGTTCTTTGAGGTAGTTCCAAGCAAAATGGAACTCAAGGGCTAGTGATGGAGCCAGGGAAGGAAAGGACATGGGCAGGTGTGTGTGTGTGTGTGTGTGTGTGTATTTATATTTATATTATTTATATTCTGCCTTTCTCCCAGTGTGGGACCCAAAGCAGTGTACAAAACCTTAAAACATAATACAGTTTAAAAACTCTGAATATAAAAGTTGAAATACAATTAAACTACACTCATTTCTCCACATTCTCTGGGGTTAGGGGCACAGGACCCCCGTGAATGTGGGAAACCTGCAAATAACAAAAACACCATGTTTTTACCTGAGAAAACACCTCTCTAGGAATTTCTAGGTCCTCCAGTGCAATTCTGTGGTCAACATCTGCCAGACATTGACCATAGAATTGTGCTGGAAGAGCTACAGATGCCTAGTGGAGTGTTCTCTTTAGAAATCTCTTGGTCCTTCAATGTGGCCTTTGGTTAAAGTTAACCATAGAGTTGTGCTGAAGGACCTAGATATTCCTAGAGAGAACATATTAATCAAATCCATGAATAATCAAATCCACAAAAGTTAAAGCTGCAAATGTGGAGGGACGAGTGTAACTAATTTTAAAACACAAGTTAAAACGACATTAAACAGGGAGAGGGCCAACCAGACCTCCCATGGAAGGTAGTTCCACCACCTAGGAGCAGTCACAGAGAAGTCTTTCTCAGAATTCAGAGTCCCCAGAGTTCAGAAGCCATATCAAAAAGCCAATGTCAAATAGTCTATGGTTAGAAGCCGTAAATCAGAACAGAGCCCAGATAGTCAGGGTAGCAGAGAAGTCTCTCTTCCAAGTCCTTACCAACCGCACCTGCAAAGGTGGTGGGGGCGAGAGAAAGCCCACCTTTGCAGATCTTAAGGCATGTGCTGATTTATATAAGGAGATACAGCCTTTTGAATACTCTGTTCCTAAGCCATGTAGTGCTTTAAAGGTCAAAACCAGCACTTTGAATTCTGCCCAGAGATGGACTGGTAACCAGTGTAGCTGTTTCAAAAGGGGGGGGGGCACAGAGTTCACATGATCCTTGCACCCAGCCCCAGTTGACAGCCTGGCCACAATATTTTGGACCCCCTGAAGTTTTGAACAGTTTCCAGAGGCAGCTCCACATAGGATGTGTTCCAGTAGTCCAAACAGGATGTAATCAAAACATGTCTAATTAAAAATAATAATTGTAAGGCACTCTGATAGCCTTTAGGGCTAAAGGGCAGGGTATAAATACCAATACCAATACCAATAATAATAATAATAATAATAATAATGTGTCATCTGCTCTGATCTGGTGTACTAGTTTTAACTATTTCCTGATCTGCCTTCTGATTGACCTGGAGAACCTCTTGTCTTGTCTGGAGGTCACTGTATTCTTTTTCTCCCTCCCATATGCTGACATATTAATGTATGAATGTAAGGAAAAATGAGGAGGGCAAGGACATGAAGGACAAAGAATTGTTCCAGGATCATGAACTGAGTGAGAAGCCAATATAATACAGAAGCTGTTCCAGTTTCAAACAGATTGTGCATTACAGTGTTCAAAAGAGTATGTGTGTGTGTGTGTGTATGCGCTCTACAAATCTTTATGGTAAAGTCCCACAACTAGCATCATCGGGCTAGCATGTCCAAGTCCAAAAAAAGTAGTTTCCCAAAGTAACTTTTCCTAGCTTTGATAGGATGTATACAGGCATATTAAGGCACACGTATATATTTTTTGTGTGATATATTAAGTAGCCCTGAGAACTAATAGCAAAAAGAAGTGTATAGACTGCAAATCTCTGAACAGCTCTTGTTTCCACAGCAAGACAATGCTGTTGTCTCTAACAGTCTAGAATTTATGGGATATGTCTTTGGGAAAAGCCATCATTTACCTCACTCTGTCAAGGTGAGCAAGTTTGTTGGATATATTCTGAAGTAGCAGCCAATTGCAAATGAAAGATTACTGTCCTACTGTCTGTATATTACAGGTAGTCTGTCCTCCAAGTAATAAGCATTTTCTGAAGGGTCTGCTGTTCAGAGTACATCAGGTTTTCCCACCATTTGGACAGGGAGAAACTTTACTAATATGCAAGTGGGAAAATTGGCCTAGATCAGTGCTCCTCAAACTGGAAGCTTCCAGCTGTGTTTCAAATGGTTCTGGGGTTCTGATAATTGTAGCCACACTTCTAGAGAGGACCAAGTTGGGAAAGAACAATGATTGAAAATGTTATTCTTTTTAGAGTTTTTAGCAAGTCAATGATAATTCTTGGAATAGTTTAATTAATTAATTATGCACAATTTTGCATTACCCTTCTATCAGATTTTCAGGTTGGCATGAGAATATCCTTATTTTGGGTTATTGCCCATTCCTTTTCTATTTTGATCATTATTCTTTGCATACTTTCTCTGATGGTAAGTAATTTTCTGATCACTCAGGGACTGAATTGAAAAATTGTGCGGTAAACATGCTCAATCTAGATAAGATGAATGAGTTGTGAGTGACTGCTGTCTCTGTACAGGGGGTTAATATTCAGTCTGCTCTGGATGCGATTTCACTTGAGCTTGCAAATGTTCCTTTAAAAAATTTATTCAAGTATCAGAATCCTCATGTCAGCTGGGCCTACAAGGATACTTTCCCATGTTCTAGGTTACCCCCCCCCCTCCAAAAAAAACCCTGGAGTGTTTTCATACTACAGTCGGTCCTTCTTATACATGGATTTTTTATACACGGATTTAAGCATACACAGTTTGAAAATGTTCCAAAAAAGTATAAATTTACCTTGATGTTCCATTTTTTATTAGGGACACCATTTTGCTATGTCATTGTACTTAATGGGACTTGAGCATACACAGATTTTGTTATACACGGGGGATCTTGGAACCAAACCCCAGTGTATAACAAGGATCCACTGTATACAGTTATAGTGCTATGATTCCACTTTAACTGAAATGAGAAAACCCTGTAGAATTCTGGGATTTGTAGTTTAGGTAGTGGCATTTAAAATTCTCAGCTACAGAGCTGTAGTGCCTGCCCAGACTAGAAACCTCAGGATAAATCCATTGTTGTTGAAGTGGAATCATAGCACTATAATTTCATATTGTAAAAGAACCCCAGGTTTGAAATCTGTTAGGCTAGGACCTATCTTTAAAGGCATGTTTAAAAGGCAAACATGCTAAGCCATCCCAATGCGTAAAGAATAGGGTGGAGATTGGAAAGGGCTATAAAATGTACTGCAGGTGGTTGCAAGGAAACACAACAGGGTTGCCTCGATGCTGCCTAAAGATCACTTGTTGTTGTTGTGTGCCTTCAACCCATCACTGGATTCAGTTCCCCAGGGTGTTGTCTTTGTTTTCATCACTACATAAAAACCTAAGGTTCCTCACCCCCCTTAAATATTTAAACTTTATTTGTGGTTTGCTTGAGATCAGAATTTTACCTGTTCTTTTTTGACAAGTTCTATCACAGATGAAACCCCTTACATATCCATGGTGCTCCTGGGCCTGTTTTTGTGGTGAAACAGTTTGTGGTGTTGCTTTAAAGGAAAATGAAGGTGTAGAGGAGATTCTAAAGTTGCATTTTTTTCTGATATTAGAGAGTCTTCTCCAGTCTGGAGCATAAGTTGTTTGGAGAAATAAGGGGTTATGCTGGAATGTTAGAGCTAGGAGGCTGGCAGGATTCAAACCTGAGTAGTAAAGGCAAGGCAAGGAAAGGAAAGGAAATGAGAGAAAGCTGCTTAGACAGGATTTTAAAAAAATATTACTGCTTAGGAGGTTACCAGTAACCAGACTTGATGAAAGGGCAAACCCAGAGTCTGGGAGGCCTTCACTCTCCAGGAAGATTCTCCAGACTCTAGTTCTGGTAACTTGCCATAGTTTTGGTGATGCCTAATAGTAATAACAGACCCTGAAAATTTCAAGGTTCTGGAAGAAGGATTTCAAACTGATAATTGTGCAACCCTGCCAGTGAAAACTCCAGAAGAGGGAGGAAGACAGACAGAACTAGAGTCTGTATACCTACCCACTGCCTGTTGTTGTTGTTGACTGCCTTTGAGCTGATCTTGACTCATTGTGACCTGTATAAACAAGACATCTCTATACCTCGCTATTTGCCACTGCTCACATTCTATAGATTCAGGCCCATGACCTCCCTGATTGGGTCTATCCATCTGGCCTGCCTTATTTTTCTCTTTCTACTGCCTTCTATCTTATTTGCTCACATTTTAAATTCAGTTCTGTAGTGATACATTTTGAATTTCAAGAGCTTATCATGACAGCCTCCTAATCCAGATGGCTATATTGGTCCATCAGAACCAAACCAGACCAAAAAAGACACCCTTCCCCAAACCACACCAAACAAACAGTTTTAATCTGCCAGGTCTTTTCCAAACTGAATGGTTATTAATGGCACCCCTAAATATTTTGCATTATATCAAGGATAGCTCACAGCAATATATGGTTGCTGAGAAAATCCATTCTTAGCCTCAACTACTGCAAGAATTGTAGTGAAGTCTGATGGCTGTGTGTGGGTGTATCATCATCCCTACTAATCAAAAGGTCCTTACATTTCTACCATGTGAATCCTAGTTCTATTAGACCACTGTTTAAATTGCCTTGCTAGTAACATCATTCCTGTTGGGGTTTTTTGTTTGTTTGTTTGTTTTGTAGCAGGGCTATTCAAACCTTTGGTGGATTCAGAAAGGGTGGAACAATTTGAACCTAGGAAAAGAGTGGGATCCTGGAAGTGTACCCAAGAATCTTACTCTGATGGTCCTATCAGAAGAGCCACCCAATCCACCCATGCCCCCTTTGTGCAATATGATGCAGTAGAGAAGAAGATTGGCACCAGCTGGCTTTATTTCTTTTCTTTTAATTTACTTCTCAGCCTCTGTGTTTCTCAGTGTCACGGCACAGCTTAAGGGAGTGGCAGGAAAGACTGAGTAAAACAAAAACCAATCTTCCTCCCCCCCCCCCCAACTCCTGGCTAGGATCAATAGATAGCAATCTCTTCATTTGGCCAGAATGACAAAACAATAAGACAGGGGAGTTAAAAGAATGTAGGAGGCTGCTCATGAGTGGGTGACAGCAGTTACTCCGTATCCTGAAGAGTTCTTGCTACCAGATCCCAGACATGTAGAGAAATGGTGGAGTTAATTCTGTTTGTTATTTCATCTTGAGCCTTTGGAGTTTTTAAAGTACTAGTGGGTGCTGTAATGCTTGTGTTAGGAATCCCTAGAGTTAGAGGCCTGTGCCAGAAAAGTGTCATAACCTCCAGGGTCTCTCCACATATGCAACAAAAGTTATTAGCCTGTATCTGGGTGGACAAATAACCACAGTTCCCAGTTTTGTTGACCGTGAAACATGAGCATTGGTGATTTTGTGGGTAGAGCCACCACGGTATAGTGGTTTGAGCATAGGACTATGACTCAGGAGACCATGGTTTCAATCTTGGCTCAGCCTGAACTCCAAAAATATGGAAGAGGAAGCAGTACCTGAATCGTCCACTTATTTGGGCCAGATGGACAAACTGCCTAAAGTTTGAGTCACTCCTAATACGGACCGTCGGGATTAACCCAGTCCGGTGCAAATAATATCTTTCTGCTTCAGCCCAATCAAGAGTGGTGACAGCTGCACATGGACAGAATAAAAGGGGCTTGGACACATTCATGGAAGATATGGCTATTGTATACTGTTGGCATGCTGCAGGGATGATAGTGGAAGAAGGAAGAAAAAAGCCATGGGTGCAGCAGCTGCAAGGGAAATAAGGCATTTCAGAAATAGGATGTGTCTGTCTTCCTTTGCCACTGCCACACAACTCTGTAAAAATTGCAGCTGCTATGATCAAGGACTACTAGTGATGATACTCATGCGTTCCCCCCACTATTGGAGGCAATGTGCCTGTGTGTCAGTTGCTGGGAGCAAGGTGCAGTTGCATTCCTCTCTTCTTTTAAGCAACTGGTTGGCCACTGAATAGAATAATAGATTAGATAAGCCTCTTGTCTAACCGAACAAGGCTCTTCTTATGTACAGTGGTACCCCGGGATACGAATTGATCGCGTTACGAAATTTC
>NC_056526.1:24227816-24244609 GCF_019175285.1 Sceloporus undulatus | reverse complement strand
ATTCGTCTTGATATAGAGTTATGTACTGACCTGGCAGCTACATTGTCCCTTCAATGACCTACCTCTCTTCCCCAAGATATGTACCAACTCTCAGGCTCCTGGAAGTCTAAGACCAAAAAGTGCATCCTTATTTCTAAATGTTTTATTTTTGGTATCACGTATTTGCTGATGTAACAGGAAATAGAGCATTAAAAAGAACCAGTGTAAATAATAGAAACAGAGTACTGAGTTGATGAGTCATAGTACGCTTTCTCTCTCTCTCTCTCTCTCTCTCACACACACACACACACACACACACACAGTTTGTTGTCCAATATCCCATAAGAAAGAGGAAGGGGGAGGAGAGGTTCACTTATATCCCACCTTTTTATCAACAATGAAGCTTTAAATATGGCTAATATAATGAGACTATAAATATGGCTAACAACATACAGTATTTAAAAACAATACATTGGATCTTTCCCATCCACGAGAGTTCAATCCCAGCCTGCCCCCATTGGCTGGGGAAAAAACACAGGTGAAAAACGACATCCATACACTGCCCAAGTGCTATCCTGACCTGCCTAGTTGTGAAATGCCTATGGGGATCCATCCCAGCATAGTAAATGATGTTTGTGATGGAAGAGAATAGGGTAGTATGGAAGTACACTGGCAGAACATTATGGATCTCAGCCTAAATCCTTACATTTGTTTTTTTATTAAGGAAAAGCCTTAGTATGCTCATATGCTAAAGAGTCAGAGATACATCCAGAATGCAAGATCAGCTATGGGCATGTTGTTTCTAGCAACTCTTGCTGCTACCACCAACAACTTGTACAGACACAGCTAACTCCTCACCCATGACACAGTTGTAGCAGATCAGAGACTATTAGCAGAAGGCCTCCAGCCATGGAATTCCTCACTTACACTCTGCTGCAGCTTCACACTCCTTCTAGTTAGGGAAGTGCCAATTTACTCAGGAGAGTGAATCCTTCAGCCATCCCCCTTGTGAGCCCCATTTCCTCCTGGACCCTAGTAGGTCCAAAGCGGGTCTGCTTTCTGAAGGTTATAGATCCTCATCCAATAAGCAATCCTTTAACAGGAACAGAGCAGCCCTCCCCCGCCATATTCTAACTTCTACAAAAAGCATGGAAATTGCCAATGGAATAAATTATGCACACAATAAGCAGATATAATTCACAATTTCTTACTCTGTTCTGCATGTAGAATTTGGCTCTGCTTAATTATGGCCCTATTACAATGTGCTGGAGAAAAAGACAGGATGTTTCAGAGCTTAGTCCTCATTAAATGACATATTCAAAGAAAATAGTTTGAAATAAAAATTGGTTGTTTTTAAGTTCCTCATCATGTTATTCATGGGTCTTCCACCCATAACATGATGGACAGGTGAGAGCCCATAGGCACTCACTACATGCATCTCTAACAGTCATATCTGCTTCCTTTTACTGACATGAAGTTTTGCTTCTCAACACTAACAAGTAAAATCGAGCTATTGAAAAGCTGGCTGAATTGTGTTTGGCCTCATTCATCACCAATGAAATTGTCAGCAAAGCTATAATTGGAGGCTCTTTCTTCCCAAAGATGATGTATGAAGCAGAGAGCACTCAAATTTGCATTTGAAGAGCTGACAATTAGAATGATTACTTTTTTGGGAATAAGTACTTTTCAGTGTGGAAGCCAAGAAAGGAGAATATGGAACTTTCTACAACATCTTTTTATAGAGTTATTTTCTGAGATGGCAAATCTGTTTTTCGCTTCTTTCCTCCCACACTTCATCAGTGACTATTTAGGGTTTGGTGACACCACATTGTACAAGGTTTGTGGACTAAATTGTTATAAATAATGTGTATGTGCATGTGCGAGTGTGAGTGTAGGGAAACATGGATGATCTAGCTGGAATTTTTGTACTGAGCAGGTTGTCTGTGTGGACTCAACTGCCTATGGGACCCCTTCCAACTCTATCATTCTATGAGGATCTGCATGAAAGAGAGACCATGTGAAGAAAGGAAAGTAAGAAAGACTCACATATTAAAGAATATATGAAATGAAAATAAGAAGAGTCATTCAAGTTCTGAGCAAAGGCCTGCCAAACAAGACCTGAGTGCAACAGCTACCTGTCTTATGGGACCCCCAACAACTGGTCTTGTGTGCAACACCTAAATAGTACCTGAGTGCAATAGGATCCTCCCAGTTAGGTTTCCCAGCAACTGATATTGAGTGGCATGCTGCCTCTGATACTGGAGATAGTATCTCTCCATCATGACTGCTAGACTTAATACCCCATGAATTTGTCCTATTTTTTAAAAACTATAAACCACATTGGTAGCCATACTCTCCAGCTTTTTAAAAGTGATTTCCACAGTTTATGTACTGACTGAGGAAGTTCTTCACTTCACTTCAGAGTAAGGCATTCATTGGGGCTTTCTGCACGGTCATTTGGGACGTCCTCCGGACGTCCCATTTTAAAAAAGGGGCGTCTCTTTTAGACGCCCCATGTCCTATTACGGACTCCGTCCGTACAAGATGGCGGCGCCCTTTCTACATGGGCGCCGCCATCTTTACGCATCGGACGCATAGCGTCCAGACGCGTCGCGCTGCTGCTGACGTAGCGAGCGCGCCCCTGGCGCCTCGCTACGTCGCAAACGCGACGCAAAAAGAAGCTCCATTTTGGAGCTTCTTTTTTCGGTCCGCGCGGGAGTCGGGCCGTCTATAGGCTCCGGCTCCCCCGCGGACCTTCTGGCGGCGGCGGCAGACCGCCGCAAAGCGGCGGTGTGTAGCCCGCCAATATTTCAACAATAACTCTTCACTTTGTGCCCTTGCCTGCTCTGTAAGGCAGGCATCTCCAAAGAGTCTCTCCACACCTTATGGACTACAATTCTCACAAGCCCAAGGCAGCATGGACAATGATTGGGCATTATGGGAGTTATAATGCAAAACATCTGGAAAGCACCAGCTTGAGGAAGAATTCTCTAAAGAACAAAACTGCACTCTTAAAACTTAATTTGTAAAATATCCAGCCAGGAGTGAGGCTTTAGCACTGTTTATTAATTCCATATTATTCTTCCAACCTAACCTCATTACATCTTGCGGAGAGCCAGTAATATGTGGCATGCTGAACCAACTGAAGACAGAAATCTATTTGCCAAACAAAAGAAATACCATATTAATCAGTAATCCACACATACACGTACACACAAAATCCTGTACTAGTCTGTTACTAGTAGAGCTAGGAAAGGTTACTTTTTTTGACCACAGATCCCACTTTGCCCCAACCAGCATGGCCAAACTTGCAAAACATGCATATTTACACAATTCCTACACAAATCAAGCATAGAAGTGTTAGGAAAAGTTAGGTTTTTGGATGAAGAGACCTGAAAATGCCTGTCAGCACAGCCAAACTTACAAAAATGTGCATACATTCCAGCAGAGCTGGGAAAGACTGTTGTTTTTTTTTAAACTACAGGTCCCAGAATGTCCCAGCCATCATAACCAAAACTTACAAGGTTCCAATTGCAATAGGGCACTCTAGAGAGTGATATGGAAATACAATCAGTAATGTTGATCCCATTCTCACAAAGAAAGAAAGAAAGAAAGAAAGAAAGATCAGGCAGCATGTTGTGGGGAGCTGGGAGGCTTCCCAACTGCTGCAGAAAGAAAGAAAGAAAGAAAGAAAGAAAGAAAGAAAGAAAGAAAGAGAAATGAAGCACTTGGGAGGCTTCCCAACTGCTGCATTATTTCTTTGAAACAGGTGTGAGACTACTCTAGCCCCCCCCCCCAGGCGAAGAATGCTGGGAAATGCAATTCAACAGCATCTGAAGGGCTGCACAATTCCCACCTCTGCGATGAACAGGGAAAGGGGGTTAATTGCAATGCATTCACTGCAGACATCTGCACTAAACATACCTGACTCAACATGAAAATTTGTCCTATAAACAACCTGAGTTTTCTCTCAATTCTCTCTTTCTCACCCTTTGATAAAAGAGCTGCTGCTGACAATTCAACAACAGAACATTAGCTCTGGCTGAGAAAATCACAATGGGAAGTATTAAAGTTCTAATGGGAGGAATCCCAGTTGTGTGCTAAAAAAACAAAAAATGTGATCTGTGAGGAAAAGAGCCTGGGGTGTTACTTTTAACAAGAATGAATATAATGAACTGAAGCTACCCCTAAGTGACCAGTGGTAGGATGATGCTCTGGATCTAGAGCATTATTCATTTATTATTATTATTTTATCCTACCTTCCACTCAGGGAGGCTAATATACATGTCTAAAAAGAAATAAAAACAAATTATTTTATTGCATTTATTTTGTTTAAAGCATCTGTTTATCATTCCTCAAACCACTAGGGATCCCATAATGATGTACAATGGATGAAAACATCTTAGACATTCAATATATAACCAACTTAAAACTTCCTTTAGAAAAATTAAAACCACAGTTAAAAGTGTGAGAGCTGCAACCCTTGGTTTTGAAAACCCAAAGCCATGTGAAACAACATGGCCTTACCTGTCCATTGGAAAAAGTAATAGATAGGTTGGGAAGGCATTCCTTGAGATGGCATTCCACAGTTGGGGTGCTGCTACAGAGAAAGCCCCATCATGTCTACCCAACAACTTAATTTTGTGGGTTGGTGGGACAAGCAACAGAGTTTCCACTGGAGATCTCAAACTTCAGGTAAGCTCATATGGGAGGGGGCAATCTTTCAGATATCCTGGCTCCAAGCAAGGTTTTTTAAGTCTAAACCAGTGCCTCAAATTGCGCAAACTAGTATCCAGTGCAATTCTTGTAAGAGCCATGTTATATGATCTCTAAAATGCACACCTCATAACAGTTTCAGCTGCTGATAGACCGTGAAACCAATAAAATCACCATCATAATTTTTTTTAAAAAAAGCTTTAAAATAATCCCAATTTCCTGTGTTAGGTGCAACATAGGAAATCATTATAATAATTTTTCTTAGAAGCAATTTCTAGACCAAAGAGAAACGCATACACACTTGCACACACACATATACACACAAAGAAAGAGGGAGATTACTAGGACAACAAGTAGAGTGTTGAAAGAAGACTGAACTGAACAAACCTGGGTTCAGTTTTCTGTTCATCCATGAAATGCACTGAATAGTCTCAGTCAAACCAATATCTCTCAGCTTAACCTGCCAGAAAAAGTTGTTGTGATAGGCCCATGTCTATTACTTTGAGTACTTTGGCAGAAGGGTTGGGGAAAATGTGATAAAACTGTAAACGTGAAAATAAATGTGGCCATTTCTGCCTAGCCAGCTAGGTAGCTATATCTTTCTTTATCTCACACTTCCTCCCAGAAGATCAGGCTAATGTATGGAGCAATTTCTCTTTCCTATTTAATCCTCACAACAACTGTGGAAGGTAAGGTGGCTTTTAGGAATGCAGCTGATTTGCTACCAACATAGGTTTTATTTTGGTGGGTGCTCTTATTTCTTCTTATTTGACATGTTTTCAAGTTTTAAATGTAACTCTGCTTTTTTATCTTTACTTTTTGTAGCTAGATCCTTGGAGCATTATGTTTAATGGAATGATGGAATATACTATAAATTATAAAAGGGGTTAGGCTAACAGACTCTAACCAAGTCTGCAGACTCTCAAGTTTCTCCAAAGCTTGGAATTAGAGACAGGACAGGTATTTGAAATACAGCCATGTGTGGATATGTCTGCTCAAGTGATGACAAACAATCCTAGCTCAGCACTCTAAGCTAGGGTTGCCCACCTTACACAGCTTTAGACTACAGTATATACTCATTTCCTTCATTCGGCATGGTTTGGGTGCTAAGACAGTAGTTGTAGTCCAACATATCTGGAGGGTTGTAGACTTGAGCAAAGTTGGCCAAAACAACTTGACACATTCTCTCATATGTCCACTTTAACTAATGCAATACGCATTTTCCCTTGAAGGAGTGCATAATTTGAAGGATAACTTTGGATGTGTGGCATGCCACCAAAAATCTCTAGTAATACCTTGCGAGTGGAGAAGGAAATGTCCCATCAAATTAGAGAGATAATGGTTTTCTGTGACAACTCAGCTTACAAGAAACCTATCATAAAACTGTGATCCATGCTTGAGAACAGCTAGTCAGCCATTGGTCATATAATTTGGGAAGAGTTATATAAACCATCAGTCAGACAGATGAAAACTGAAGCCATGAAGAAACTGACCTTTGAAACAACATATGGAAAAGTTACTTTTTTGGACTACAGCTTCCTAGCCCCCACAGCCAGTAGCTATTTGGAGATTGCACTCCAAAATAGTAAATTTTCCAAGATTTGTATATAAGATTCCCTTTTGCCATTTCTCATGTCAATCAAACAAGGAAACTGCTTAATTGACCCTTAGCTGATTAGCTGTGCCACAGCAGACAATGCCCTTGATATTGTGTGCAAGCAGTCTGATATTTAAACCAAAAAGCTCCTAAAAATACAAATGAATCCTCTGGGGGCTCTCCCCAGCCAAGACTTATTGCTTCTCACTGCTCATGAATTAATTAGTTTGTCCGAAAGAGAAGATGTGCCTCCTGGCACAAAGGGGTTAACAGGAAAGCTCCTGTAATTAATTTAACGGCAATAAGGAGCTCCCTAGTGTATAGTCTGGTAAATATCAAGCCCATTTCTTTTTCAGGGTAAATGGCAGTCCAGAGATGCACTGGAATGCTTTCTTGCATGCCTGCAAATTCATAGTCCAAATATGGTTCCTGAAGGGCCAATATCTTGCCTGCTGTTCAACCTCAAAATCACTGCAGGAAGAAATCTAATGCCTAAACATCAATTTAAAGCAAGCCAACACATCTTGTGGTTCATCGTGCAATAAAAACTCTCAACCTGGTATTGGAACCCACTATGAGCATCTCTGTGTCTCTCTCTGTGTATGAGTGTCCCATACATACACAAACACACACACACACACTTACTGAAAAACAATTGAAAAAAGCAGAGTTCATCAAATTCTTAATCTACTACTATATATAGTTAGAATACTAGGACCAAAGAAGTTGCCATCTACCAAGATAAATAACTGATCCAGTCAAACTGGTCTTGCCCAAGATGTCCACAGGATATGATCTGCCAAGTCAAAAATGCAGCACAGTAGCCAAGTATGGAGACCCATAAGGTCTTGGAATTAGTAACATGTTTTTTTCTGCTTACCTAGGGAATTGCCAAGTAGCCTACTTTGCCATAGTGAGTGACAAATTGTGCAGACATGCTTACAATTATGCTCCTATGTCACCATACCTCATCAAAGTGTGCTCCTTTTAAGCCTCAGTGGCAAAAGGAATATACCATGAGGTTGATGTATATTATTTTCACCCCCTCTCTCACTAAGGTCTCATGAACCTTGAATATGCAGAAATGGGGCCAAGGGGTTGTGTACATAGGTGACAGAATTAACTAATAGGATACAGAGAGGTAAAGAGGACTGCACCATTTCAGGTAATATGTAGAGGAAGTTATTTTAATTATCCCCATGCAAATATTTCCAAAGATTTGGGGAGGAAAAGAAGGAGGGCTCTAAATTATACTGTCATTCAGAAGAAAACCCAGAGCAAATTCACTTCTTCACCAACACGGGAGCCACCACTGCCAACAAACATCATGGATGGACTTGACTTTGGGTCACACATTGCGTGGGCCTGAAATACAAAATTTCTGCTTGCTTTCCTCAGTTTCAATCATTCAGAAGAGATCTCTCTCTGCAGCTTTTGATATTACTGAGTATGAGCTAGAATTTCCTTACAACTAGAGGAAAGTACAAATAGTTCTCTTTGCTGGCAGGAGATAGCCCGTTTAGATGGCAGAGCAAGAAACTAATTACCATGGAAATTAAATCACCCATGGAAGCCTCTTGCCTTCTGTACTCTTCAGACAAGATACAATCTGGCCCACTAAGATTTCTTTTTGGCTGTCTTCACAGTCCAACTCACAGGCTACAAAAGATCCCCTAGTACCCAGAGAATCTGTCAGGGCTAGTGACAAATCAGTATCCCTACATAAATCCCAGTAGTGCAATGAAAAGAAAAGATTCTTTGGAAACATTCACACTAACCTGGTCTTCCCTTATGGACTACTTGCATTTGCATGCTTTTGAACTGCTAGATTAGCAGAAACTGGGATTAGTGATGGGAGCTCACCCCATCATTCAGCACTAGTGTCTCAAAATGCCAACTTTCTGACCTTACAATTGTCAAAATTGGTGTCTTAATCACTAAGCCACCACATACTAAGTATATGGGGATACAATCCTAAAAGTGATCAAGAATCTCTGGTTTGGTGACCAGCTCAACAAAAACTGAATAACACTATGCAGAAATGCTGTGCTTTCCTACTGCTGAAAAACACACCTACTTTCCCCATTATGTTTGCATCATGTTCCACTCCTGCAACACTCTTACAATGCCTCTTTTGAATTATTTCCCTAGTATTGTTCCAATGCCATGGTTGTTTCATTAGCTGTTCCAGCACTTTGAGGAGCCCACTGCACTTCAGAGCTGTCAGCAGTTTATTTTAATTCATTTTGCAGTCTGGTAATTGCTTTAGACCCAGTTATACCTACACAATACTACAAGCCACTGGGCCAGGAGTGGAGGGGATTGCAGGTGTTTGTTTGTTTTTAAAAACCATTACAATTTTCTTTGTTTAAAAAATGAGGAATAACACACTGTTAAGTATGGTCAGCAGAGAACAGGCTGTAAGCAGCACATTTTTTGGTTAATCATTAATCATCTGTTTTTTTAAAAAAAGCTTTTCTATTTGGGAAAGTTATTTACTTTTAGTATTTATTACTGATACGTTATTTTTCACATTGAAAATATACAGGCATCTAACATTCCTTAAAAGCCAATACAAAAGATTAAATCTTTGATAATCACAGTAACAGTATGTACTACCGTTTAAGGATAAAGTAGGCATACAACATTACGTTTGCAAAATAAAACAATGGCCTACAACATTATTACCTTTTTATTGTAACATTTGCTCATTACATCTAAAATGGGGGTGATTGGGGGGATGTTTGACCATTTGGGGGCTTTTCTCCATTTTAGAAACATCATCAATGAAAAACGCAATGTGTTCCTCATAATTTCTTTTTAAAAAATACAAATAATGGTTTTCAGGGGCAGGCTTCTGACCCTCGAGGACCCCTCTGATTCCCCTGTGCCAAGGGGACAATTTCAGGGTATTTTCCCGAAGGAATTAAGTCCCTGTACACCACTCCTAGCAGATGCCTTCTAGGTGCTGTCTAGAAGTACATCTAGGAAGACTCCATGCCAGACCGGAAGAAGAACAAAAGCGGGTAAGGGACAGAGGTGACCGCGGACAGCCACAGCCACTCACTGAGCCGCCATTATTGGCTCACAGACCCGCCAGACTAATGAAATCGGAATAAAGGGAAACAGAAACAACAATCATAAAAACCTTTACTGAGGAGCGGAAACTTTCAACAGAAATACTATTCTTATAGAAAATATAACCTGTAAAGTGGAAACATTCAAAGAGAGACAATAACAGATCTCAAAGAAAACGAGATCTGAGAAAAAAGGTTCTTCCTTCTTAAATGAGGTAACAGAAAGGAAGGAGAGAAACCCAGAGAAAAAAGAAGGCAGACTGAGGCTTGGGTGGAGAGAAAGGAAGGAGAAGGAACCGAAGACCGCGGAGGGACAGACGGAGGCCGGTTGGAGAGGAGGAGAAGGAGTACAGGGTTGCGGAGAGGCAGACGGAGACCGGTTGGAGAAGGCAGACGGAGGTCGGTCGGAGAGGAGGGGAAAAGGCAGACGGAGGTCGGTCGGAGAGGAGGGGAACGAACCGAGGATCGCGGAGAGGCGGGAGAGGGCCGGTTGGAGAAGGCAGACGGAGGACGGTCGGAGAGGAGGGGAAGGAACCGAGGATCGCGGAGAGGCGGGAGAGAGCCGGTTGGAGAAGGCAGACGGAGGTCGGTCGGAGAGGAGGGGAAGGAATCGAGGATCGCGGAGAGAAAGAAGGAGGCCGGCTGGGGAAGGCAGACAGAGGCTGGTCGGAGAGGAGGAGAAGGAACCGAGGACTGTAGAGAAGTAGACCGGGGTTGGTTGGAGAAGGCTGACGGAGGTCGGTTAGAGAGGAGGAGAAGTAGTACAGGTGTTGCGAAGAAGCAGACGGAGGTGTGGAAAGTAGGAAAAAGAGCTGGGAATTGCAAAAGGAAAGAAAGACTATAATAGTTTGGGAGAAATAAAGACTTGGAAATAAAGTCCATTCGTAGTAGAGGAAATAAAGAGTACCTCGGCGTTTTCAAGGCCATCCAACACGTGGAAACCGGAAACAGGAAATAAAACTTGGTGGATAAGCATTAAGCCTAGAGCGGTTCAATAGACAACAAAGTCTTTTCAAGAAAGGACCATTCAAATATAAAAAGGAGGAACAGCGACCTCCGGTGGTTTAAAATAAGAATATCTCAAAACTAAAGAAATAGCGACTCCTGGTGGGAGAGAAGGGGAAAACTGAAATAATTATTTAGAATAGAAGAATGTACTTAGAAATAGGATGTTGTAATAATTTTTTTTTAAAAAAAAAAGGTTTAAAAGGTGAAAAAATTCTGAATAATTAGAACTTTACTTGTGTGATCCTCACTGAATCTATAATATATAACATATAACTAATTTAGAATAGAAAAATATAAGGAATAGAATAATTAAATTAACTGAACTGATATAGAAAGAAAGCGTGAGTTCTGAGTTTATAGGAAATACCTTATAGAAGTAAATATACTGACTGACAAATGTAGAAGTATGATGTTTTAGACACGAATTAGTTGGATAATATTAATATTGGTTTCTTTCTTCTTCTAAATATCTTGGAAAATAAGGGCTTACTAAAGGAACTTATTGTTAGAGAGTACACATATTATAAAAGTATTTGGAATTATTAAAGTACTAAAGGTAAATAGTTATAATATAAGATAGAAAGTCTATAGTAAGAAAATATAGCAAAGATATTAAGAAATCTAAAACAATATGTCAATAACAACAAGATTACAAGCAACAAAAATACAACAACAACAACAACCACCAAGAAGACCTTCCTTCGACCAACCAAAAACAATGGACACCAATATGTTATTACTTGAAGAAATACGCCAAATGAGACAGGAAATGACAAAAAATAAAGAAGAGTTAAGACAAGATATGGAGCGGATGAAAGGGGAAATAAAACAGGAAATAAGAACAGATATACAAGAATTATCAAGTTCACTAATCACACTTACAACGGATATGAAACAAGTAAAAAATAAAGTAAAAGAATTAGAGAAAAAGAATCAAGAATTGGAAGAAAAACTTAAAGAAGAAACAATGAAAAGAAACGAACTGGTAGAGGAAAAAATAATACAAGATCAGAAGATGAGAGATAGATGTTTGAAAATAAGAGGATTACTGGAACAAGAAAATGAAGACATATACGAATATGTGACAACAATACTATCAGAATTCATCGGGAGAGATAAAGAGCTTATGGAACTGGAAATCGATAAAGCCTTTCGTATTAACTCATGGATCGCAAGACAGAAGAAATTACCGCGTGACGTTGTAATTTATTTTGTCAGAACGCAAATGAAAGAACAAGTCATACAACGACATTTTGAAACAAAACTAACGGTAGATGGTTGTGAATTGCAATTATTAAAAGACATTCCAGGACAAATTTTGAGAAAACGGAAGGATTACTCTATGTTAACCAAAAAATTGAGAGATCTACAAATTAGATATAGATGGGAAAACCCAGAAGGAATATCTTTCTATTACAGAGGAAAAAGAATCAAAATATTATCAGTGCAGAAAGCGAAAGAATTTACAGAAGAACTAGAAAGAACACAGAGAGAGGAGGAAGATACCGGAAGCAAGGAGACCCAGGATTCAAACGCAACGAGTTTGATTTAAAAAGAAGGGCCGGGGGGAAAAAAAAAAAAAACAGCGGAAAATAGAAAGAGATAACTAAAATATAAAAACAAAATGGATTATAGAAACATTAAATGCATATCATGGAACGTAAAGGGATTGAATAGCCCCCAGAAAAGAAAGAAAATATATCATTATCTGTCAAAACTGAAATATGATGTATATTGCCTACAAGAAACACATATCAAAAAAACAGAAACAAAATATTTACACAATACAAAATTAGGAAAAGAATTCATATCGGCGGGAGAAAAAAGGAAGAAAGGAGTGGTCATCTACATAAATGAGAGATTTGAGGCTAAAGAACTGTTTAATGACCCAAAAGGACACTACATTGGACTTGAAATAAGATGGCAATTGGGGAAAACATTATTGGTAGGAGTTTATGCACCAAATGATAATAAAGACAAATTTTATAAGAGACTCAACAAAATAATCTCTCAATATGAATATGATCATATAATAGCTATGGGAGACTGGAATGGCGTTATGGATCCCGATGTAGACAGGAAATCAGAAAAGAAAATTAAAAAAGGACAAGGAAAACTGCCAAACTCTTTTTTTGAACTAAAAAATTCTTTATCACTGATGGATGTTTGGAGAGTCAAATTGGGCACACAAAAAGAATATACATATTACTCAGAAGTACACAAATCTTGGGCCAGACTGGACATGTTTTTTACCTCAACATCATTAATACCAAAAATTGGAAAATTAGATTGTCTCCCTAAAATAACATCAGATCATAATCCAATAACAATGGAAATTAGAGACATCCCCAGAGGATATAATTGGCGACTAAATGAGTTCCTACTGCGAGATGAAAAGATAATACAACAGGCAAAGAAGGAATTGGAATTTTACTTCCAAAAAAACATGAATAATGAGGTTAAAATTCAAAATGTTTGGGATGCATCAAAAGCCGTTATACGTGGCTTCTTTATTAAAAAAAATGCGGAACAAAGAAAAAGAAGAGAAATCAAATTAAAGGAACTATTAAATGGAATTAAGGAAAAAGAATACAAACTAAAGGAATCCCCAAAAGATGAAAGACTTAAAGAAGAGATCCAATGTCTTCAAAAACAAACTTCAATATTATTAACAGAAGAAATGGAGAAGAAACTTAGATATCTTAAACAAAAAAATTTTGAATATGCAAATAAACCTGGGAAAATGCTTGCATGGAAGTTAAGAAAAAAAAGGGAAAAAAGAACAATATGGAAAATAAAAGAAGGAGACAAAACTATTACAGACCATAAACAAATAAAAAGTGTCTTTTTGGGATATTATAGAAAACTATTTACGCAATCGAACATAAATGAAGAAATAATTGTAGAATTTTTAGAAAGACAAGACATAAATCGGATTTCACAAGAACAAAAAGAAGAGTTAAACAGAAGTATTACAATAATGGAAACAATAACAGCTATCAGAAAATTAAAGACGGGAAAAACACCAGGACCAGATGGACTCCCAGCTAGCTATTATAAAAAATTTGAGAGTACGCTTGCAAAACCCCTACAAGAAACAATGAACGAAATTATAAAGGGAGGAATTCCAGAAACGTGGAAATCATCTTTTATTACATTAATCCCTAAAGAAGAAGACACAATCCTTGAAACATCAAAATTTAGACCTATTGCATTGTTAAATAATGACTACAAAATATTTACAGCAATCTTGGCAGAAAGATACAAAAAAATACTAAATCACTGGATAAATAACGATCAAGTGGGATTTCTTCCAAATAGACACTTAAAAGAAAATATTAGAAACATAATTGATACGATTGAATATTTAGAAAAAAGATCAGACCAAAAAGCAGCTTTAATATTTATCGATTCAGAAAAGGCCTTTGACAATGTAAATTGGAACTTTATGATAAAAACTCTGGAAAAAATGAATTTGGGGGAAAATTTTATCAATTGGATTTCGGCAATCTACCAAACTCAATTTGCAAAAATCATCATAAATGGAGATACAACTGAAAGCTTTAAAATACATAAAGGTACAAGACAAGGGTGTCCTCTGTCCCCGTTGCTTTATATTACTGTCTCCGAAGTATTAAGTAATATGATAAGGAGGGAAGATAAAATCACAGGAATAAGAATTAAGAACAACGAATACAAAATCAAATCATATGCAGATGATATGGTAATAACCTTGACAGATCCACTAGAAAATATACAAATATTATTAGAAACAATAAATGAGTACGGCAAACTGGCTGGATTAAGAATAAATGAAAGAAAAACAAAAATGTTAGTAATGAATCTGACGAAAGAAGAAAAAGAAAAACTGACCCATATTTCAAAATTTGAAATCCAAAAAAAAGTTAAATATTTAGGAATTAACATCACAACGAAAAACTCAGAACTCTATAAAAACAACTATGAATCAACGTGGAAAGAAATAAAACAAGACTTACAAAGGTGGTCCAAATTAAATCTATCATGGATTGGAAGAATATCAACGATCAAAATGAACATCGTATCCAAAATGTTATTTCTCTTCCAATCATTACCTATTATCACAAATGATACCCCTTTCAAATCATGGGAAAAAGACTTATTGAAGTTTATATGGGACAAAAAAAAACCACGAATTAGATTAAAAAATATTCAAGAAACCAAAGAACAAGGAGGACTAAATTTCCCCAATCTAAAAACCTATTATTATGCATGTAGTTTAGATTGGATCAGCAATTGGATAACGTTAAAGGACGAAAAACTGTTACAACTAGAAGGATACGGCTTAAAATTCGGATGGCACGCTTATTTAATTTACGATAAACTAAAAGTGAATAAAGAATTTAAAAATCACTTCGTGAGAAGATCTTTAATACGAATTTGGCTTAAACTTAAATCTCGTTTAATTCCAAAAATCCCAAGATGGACATCAGTGAACGAAGCTTTCTACAGAAGGGAAAAAATGATAAGAAATAAATGGATAACGTATAAGGACCTGCTGCGGAAAGAAGGAAACCAATATAGAATAAAGACGCCGGAGGAAATCAAACAAGAAGGACTTAAATATAACTGGTTTTTGTACAGACAAATAGTGGAGAGTTATAAAAAAGATGAGAAGACAGAAAAAATAGAAACAGAGGAAACAGAAATAGAAAAATTGATGTTCCAAGGGACAAAACAAAGAATATCGAAATTATATAAATATATTCAAAAATTTGAAACAGAGAAAGAACCAATTAAACAATACATGATAAAATGGGCACAGGATTTTGGAAAACCAATCTTATTAGAAGAATGGGAAAAGAATTGGAGGAAGAGAATCAAATATACTCTAAGTTACGACATAAAAGAAGCATACTATAAAATCCAATATAGATGGTACCTTACGCCGGAAAAAGTTGCAAAAATTTACAAAAAGACAAAAGACATATGTTGGAACTGTCAGAAAGAGAGGGGTACAATGATACACATGTGGTGGGAGTGCAAGAAAGCAAAAACTTTTTGGACAATGATACACAAGGAATTACAAAAAATTATAGGTATCAAAATTGATTTCGAACCAACATTGTACATATTGAGTATGGCGAAGAAAGAATTGGAAGATAAAGCAGGAAAACTGGTATTTTATCTAACTTCAGCGGCAAGAATAATATACGCAAAAAAATGGAAAAATAAGGAAGAACCAACTAAAGAAGAATGGATTAAAAAAATCTATGAAATAATGGAACTGGACATACTGACAATATGTTTAAGAGAAGGCGATGCAGAAAAATTTAAAAAGGACTGGGCTTTGGTGATAAAATATCTTCAAAAAGAAAAAGGAGAAGGAAGTGTTATTGCCTTTAAAGACTAATATTAGCATATCGTGTTTAGTATATCATTTCTAGATTATATGTATGGTAAAAAATTATGAATGTTCCATGTTAGAGAATATAGTAGAATAGGACTAGAAGTGTGTATAGATTTATAATTTAAAGGAAAGAATAACAATCAAATATGATACTAAGGGAGAATATTACAATGAAGTGGGAAATGAGAAAGTCAAAATCTAAGCTATTAAATGCTTATCACACAATATCCCCAGTAAAGGAAGGGAAGTTTTTTGTTTTTTTTTAAGGTAGTTAGGTCTTTAAGAGCTAGATATAGAAGTTATTTGTACAGGAATAGAATATGTGTATGATCAAAGGAATGTGGGTTTTTTTTTCTTTTTTTTCTGTCTTTTCTTTGTTTGTCCTTTGTTTTTGTTGTATAGATGTCCTTTTATAATAATAATAATAATAATAAAAAAAATACAAATAATGACGTTATACTTTTAAAAAAACAGTATTTCAAATTCTAGTCAGCTTTGAGAATTGCCAGCAACAGATGAATTAACAGCAATCGATGAATGTAGAAAAGATAATTATATCTCTAAAGTGACATCCTGAGCCAAGGAATTCTAAGATAAAATGTTAAAACATTAGATAATGCTAAGGAAATTTCTCAAGGGAGCCTCTATACATCCCTTTAAAATTATTATGTACTTTATGAGAATAGGACCATATAGTATGTTGAGCCATACTTGCCTATGTAACTCAAATTTTTTTTTGGGGGGAGGGGCATTGTTAGCTTTGCTTTCTCCCACATTCAGATTTTTTAAAAACTTCAACCACTTTCTGTCCACAATTTGAAGTTTGCAAATATGAGTAAGTTTGGGGCGGGGCGGGGGGGGGGGAACCACCCAAACTGAAACAAAATTATTTACACTGCCCAAATTCAATGAGTAGAGCATAAAGCAGACTATGCTGTTTCTCAATGAATTATAGCTATTAAAGATGGGAGCACTTCATTAAAAAAAAAAGATGGCAACACAAATTCAGTAACAACATGATTCAGTA
>NC_056526.1:24199337-24227791 GCF_019175285.1 Sceloporus undulatus | reverse complement strand
GGAAATTTTGGATATAAAAGCTAACATTTTGCTTTTCTATGTCACAGACACCTTGCCCGGGCATTGTTGGTCTGTATGTCAAACAAAACTGTGCACTTAAATTAAATTCTGATCATCATATTTCTTTAAGCTGTTTATATGTGATTCACAACTTGTGTTTGCCTGTAGATGGAGCCATGGGGCAGTGTCCTCACGCTGGATGCCATGGGTCCTCCCCTTCATGCCCTGATGTCCGCACCTTCTAGACGATGCAGCACCAAAAGGGCATTACAAGTCACGCCCCCATGGCTGTGACACCCTTTAGGCTGGACTGGGGCCACAGCATTCTGTTGCCACAGCACAATCCAGCCAGTAAGGGGCGCGCTACAGACCACCACTTTGGGGGCGGTCGACACAGCCCTTTGTTCATTTAAAAGAATTCATACATGATTCTGCACAGTCCTGCAGAGAAAATGCTGTTTTCTGCACAAAACCACCACACAAGCAAATCTGTGCGAGTAAGTCCTGAATATGAATAGGTTTGAAAATGGCATGATTTTTCAAAGCTTTTATTACCCCCTTCGATCCACTACGGGAGAGGTGGGCTATAATTCTTATTATTTTTAGTTTATATTATTATATATTGCGGAAATTACTGAAAGTCAGCAATAAATTGTTGAAACATTGCTGCATTACTATTGCTACTTTCAAGAAGAAATTAGTAAAAGAACTTACATTCCTACTGACAATCAACCCTTGATGTCTCCTACACAACTATTAAAGTTTGGGATCCCTCTCCCGTTTTAGTCTGCCATTCTAATTAATGGATGGAGGCAAAACTACCATTTCATTTTCTAGAATTACTGTTATTTATTGGTAGCAGCTGTATTTCATTGTTTTATTGAAATTTGGCATGCTTAAAATTGCTAATAAATAAGCACACATGTATAAAAAATTATATTAGCTCTTGTCTTATTTAATTCATATAAACTGTAAAGGTAAGAGTACAATATAGAGAAACATAATCAAATAGCAATAATTATACTTTCTGCCCAATAAAGAGCAACCATTCCAGATGCATACAGGCAACATTTCAATAAAAAGCCTCCCTACAGTTAAAGTTACCAGATTAAAGCGGAGAGAGCTTTGTACCTTTAATGTTTACAAAGAAGGAGGAATTTATTGTGTTGCGTTTCATGTAACCAGATGACAAGCAAGAACTGTTTGCAATTGCTCTTCTACCCAGTCATTAAGGTACAGGTTCTCTCTCTAGCTTTTATTCTGGCAACCTTTCTCACAGGTCCCCAGCCAGGGACACCTAAATATAATTTTAAAAAAGAACACTATTCCCAGGATGCTGTTTCCCCTGATAGATTTCTTTAATACTGTTGTGAAAGAGGCAACAATGGATCAGATAAAAGATCACTTCCCTGCTTTTTGCCTCACTCTTTGCTTGCTCAGAAGCAACCCGTGAAGATTGGAAATGATCAGCATTCTCAATATTTCTTCTTTCTAACACTTCATAATAAAGGCTGAAAATATAATTTGGCATCTGAATCTGATTTAGACACACTTCTAAGCATTTGCATGACCAGAACAAGCTACATGAGCTCAGGCTATGCACTTCCCTGTTTCTACTCCTACAGAACTTTTAAAGCAGGGGTTAACCGAGATGAGAAAGTTTACAGCGGACTTAGCGATGGGAGTTTCTGGCAGGTATAGTCCTAAAAGGAACTTTTCCAAGCTTGGCCAAGGTCATGGGGACTCTGAAATCACTCTGTAAACTCTGTCTCTACTTTGCACAAAAAAAAAGAAACCAACAACCATCGCTCCTTTTGAGTATGAATTATTGACTCTTGGCTGCAGCCATACTCACTTTCAGTTTTGGCCACACTTATAACTAGAATACAGAGACTAACAGATTTAAAGAGTATTACCAAAAGCTCTGACTGGGGACTTTTCCCCACATCTGTTTAAAAAAATAGGCAGGATCATCAGTTTTGTAGATTAAGTTTGCTGTTTCCCTACTTTCATAAATTACATTCACACCATTCCTCCATAACAGAGGGGGGGAAGGACCGGTTGCTTACCTGTAACAGTTTCTTTCTTCGATGTGTCATCTGCGAATACATACAAATGGGTTTCACTGCGCCCGCAGTGCTGCTGGACCTACTGGAATCACTGGGCAAAGTTTACTTTGCAACCTATAGAAACTTTTTGGCGGTTACTCCGACCACCCGTTATAAGGCCCCGGCATTCCCGTCCTTTTCCCCAGTTCCGCAATTTTTCCGCCACCCGGCGATGGAAGAGCCAATGAGAGCGGACACTGAGGGGACGAGGGGTGGGATTTGTATGTATTCGCAGACGACCACTCGAAGAAAAATACCGTTACAGTAAGAGCAACCTGTCCTTCTTCTTTGTGGTCTCTGCGAATCATAACATGGGTTAGGACTGACAAGCTAAGGTATGCGGCGGGGGAGTGTCCTGAAACCAAAGCTCTGGTGACCAAAGGTATATTATTATATTAATAAACACCTTGAACCATAAAAAGAGTCAGTCTTTGTTGTTCATGAAAGGCAAACATCGCACTAACATGCTAAACCTGAGAAGGGAACAGAGGTCATGCAAGGACCGGTCCCGTAGAACTGTGCAAATCAACATTCAACCGAATGTAAACAGTGTATATATGTACCATAGTACTGAAACACAAACCATCAGTAGTGCAATCAATCTAACCCTGAAACCACACAGCCCTCCCGAAAGGCTGCGTCTCGGATGGCCTGTGTGTCCAACCTATATGTTTGATAAAAGTCAGAGGTTGGGACCAGATGGCAGTCTTGCAGGCATCCTCCAAGGGTCCCCGACAGGAATGCAGTATGCTGCCATTGCCCTTGTGGAATGAGACCGAACCCTGCCCGGGAGAGGTTTTCCCAACAGTTCCTAGCAGAGGTGGATGGTACCAGCCACCCATTTGGAAAGCCTCTGCGCAGACACAGGCAACCCTTTCTTCGGTTCCGAGTACATTGGAAAAGTCTCTTGGCCGGCTGGAGGCACAGCGTCTGTTCAAATAAAACGCCAGTGCTCTCCTGACATCAAGAGAGTGGCAGGCGTCGCTCCGCATCCGAAGTCGGGCTGGATGCGCGAGTAGGCACACAATGTCTTGGCCACATGTGGAAGCAGACAACTCCTTCGGTAAGAATTCCTGTGTCCGGAGGACCACCTTGTCCTTGTGGAACCTCAAGAATGGCTGGCCCTCCGTAAGGCACAGAGTTCGCCCGCTGCGGGCGAGGTGATGACCACAAAGAAAGTCGGTTTCCAAGTCAATAGTCTCAAGTCCGCTGTGCCCTCGGCTCAAGGGCTTGGATTGGGGGCGGACAGTACCGTCTCCAAACTCCAGCCGGTGTAGTACCGACACAGAAGTAAAGGTTGGCACATCCCTTAAGGCCACCCTTCACCAAGGGTCCTTGAAGAAAGAACCCTCCCCCGAAACTGGTATTTGGCACAAATGGCAGAATGGTCGCCTTTGAGGATGTAGGGACATCCCCTCATCCAAGAGTGCCATCAAAAACTCCAGCACCCCTGGAGTGGACACCTGAGCAGGAGCAACCTTTCGGTCAAGGAAGGGCTGAACCTCCTCCATTTCAGGGCATAGGACCGCTGGGTGGAAGGTTTCTTTGCAGCCGCGGATCACCGACCTCTGCCTCCGCAGGGCCGTAGGCTGTATCCTCCAGGCTACCAGCGGCAGGCTCTCGATGTCCGGTGTGAGAATCCGTCCGTCCTGGATCGACAGCAGGTCCGGGCGAGGTCGAGGTGGAGGAAGCATCTCCTGGAGAGGTGAAGAAGGGATGCACCAGGGCTGTCTCGGCCACCACGGGGTGATCAGATCGCAAGCGAGTGGTCCACTGTCATTTTGGACACCACCCTGATGATGAGAGGACGGAGGGAAGGGTAGAAGAACTCCCCCGTCAGCAGGAAGGCGAACGCGTTCCGAGGGATCCGTCCCATTCGCTTCCTGAGCAGAACTGGGACAGTGGCTGTCCCACCTGGTCGCGAAAGGGTCGATCCGGGGGGTTCCCCACCGGTCGAAGGGTCGCTGACGTCTCGGATAGAGCCTCCAGCGTGGCACACCGAGGGAGATCTGCTGAGGCGATTGCCAGCTCGTTGTCCTCCCCGCGGAAGGTGAATCGCCTGGAGGAGGACGCGTCTCTGGGCAACAGTCCCAGATGCGGGCGTGGGTCGAGCCGGGTCCTGGACCTGGTACCACCTTGCTTGTTGATATTAATACATCACGGTGGTATTGTTCGTCCTCGAGGACACCTTTCCTGTGACGGCAACCTCGAACGCCCTCTTCCTGCCTTTTCCACTGCCAGCATCTCACGCGTTGATGTGGAGGAGCTTGTCTTGTGTGACCACCTGTCTTTGACGACCAAGTCGAGCAGGTGAGCGCCCCATCCCCAGGGATGCATCGGTTGGTCAGAGTCCGTTGTGCCTGGGGTGATGAAAGGGCATTCTGGTGCAGCGTTGCGGCGGTCCAAACCACCATCTGAAGGGAGGGGCTATCGGTCTCGGTACCGTGAGCCCTTTGGACGGGGGGTCTGTTTTTTCTACCGAGAGAAGACTGAAAGGACAGGATTGGAGGCCGAAGACGAGTCTTGCCCGGGGGGGGCTTGTCGTGTTTCCATGTGGCTAGGGCGACTTGGACGTCTCTGGCTCTCACCCCTTCTGTGGGGATGCACAGTCCCTGAGGGACTTGTCAGGGCCTGAAACCGTCCGGAGGGGAGCCCCCTCACTTTCGGTACCGGTGATTACCTGGATGAAAAAGGCTCGAGAACATGGGTCGCGGTAGGGGGCGATTGCCCCTTACCCCGGCAAGGCGCGTCACTATTCATCGAGAATGGTCCGAGGGGGGTGGACATGAAGGCTCCAGTTGGGAGGAGCTCTTGGAACGCGGGCATACACCTACGACGATGTGAGAACCCACGAGGTCTGATTTTTTTGGGGCCCAGTGTTACAAGGCCTCAAAATGTCAAGAAGAAGAGGGGTGAGGAGGGACGAAGCGCGCTGCGTCCCCTTCAGGTGCGCGTCTTCCCCGGGCGGTGTCCCTGCTGGCGGGACTTTTTGCGGTCCACCGATGGGGCGGGAGTTGCGACGGCCAGAGGATGGGAAGCTGCGAGGGAAACGGTGTCCTCGGGAGGCCCTTTGCTGGGAACTGTGCCGATCCCGGAGAAGGTCCCCTGTGACGACCTTGGCGGCTGCCCCATGGGCGCTGACGGCTTCCCCTCCGAAATGGAAAGCCGGTGTGAGGCAGCCATGCGTCTGTCGCTGCCCCGCCTTCATCACGACGGCCGGTTCGGCGGGGGGTCGGCGGTTCTTCCGGCAGGAAGAGCCGGTCCCGTCGAGCGCATGTCCCTCGATGGCCGCCTTGACGGGTAGGGTTGAGGTCCGAGGCCCTCAAACCCGGCGTGGCGTTCTGAGTGCCATGGATGGCAGACATGGCCCCTCTTCCTGCCAGCAGCCTATGTCTGGAGTGGTGATTGGGTCCAGCTGCCGATGGGTGTGTCTCGCCTGACTCGAACCAACTGCCGCTTGGACAGCATCCGGGATGTGCCCGGGTGAGGGGGGAGGCCGTTCCATGAGGGTCGTGGATGTAGGCCCCCATGCAGGGCAGTAGTTTGACGGCCTTCTCACCGAAGGGGCCCGCTGCGGTAGGCCTCTTGGCCAGGCATCAACTGTTCTTCTCGCCTCCCGGTCGACCGGGAGGTCGCCTGCTTCGGGACGAAGCTGTGGCGTGGGCTCCCTTCACAATGCAGAGTTCGGCCTGGGGTGGTCGGCAGCCAAGACACTCGCCGGAGCGAACTCTGTAGAGAGTCTACCTTGCGGGAGGATGCAGACAGGTGGCCCGGGGAGTCCCAAGACCGCTTATACGATGGTTCTGAAGCGAGGGAAGCAGGGGAGGCAGGTGGAGTAGGCACCCGTCCGTGCACCCGACGTTCCACCGGATCTAAGCGTCGTCGTCCGGAAGCGAGCTCAATGTCGGAGCCCGCGCCATCTCACGACGTGCGCACTGAGGACGAACGTCGTCCGACGGGGAAGACGGCTCAGATTGGTGCATCCTCGTGAGGGAGGCCGACACGGACAGGACATCCTCATCGATGGTGCCTCGGACGAGGCAAGTGCTCCTCATCGGAGTCCCAAGTCAGAGGAGAGGGGCACCATCACTCTGATTGGGTTTGGTCGGACCGGACGAGGTCGTCGAGGAGCGTGGTGCCTTCGGGTGGAGTGGGCCGGCCTCTCGACGGATCGGTCGGGGGACCGATCTGGACGAGGTGCCCTGTGAGTGTCCTGCTGTGGGGGTTCAGGTCGGGTGAACTCCCGGATTCTCTGTCCGCCGATACCGACTGTATACCCGCCCGGCTGAGTGTCGGGAACAGGTCCCGGTATCTGTTGTCTACCGGCGGGCCTCGTAGTCGGTGGTTCCCGGAGTTGAGAGGCGACCGCTGTTTCCGGGGAGAGGAGAGAACGTGTCCCCCGTGCCGTGGACGAAGTCCAGGGTGGGCTGAGGCGGTGGCGGTCCAGAGTCGCCGGACCTCGGGCGCAGGCGCTGATCACGGGACCGCGGAGTGGGGCACGGCCTTCTTGGAAGGGGTGCTTTGTCCTTCGCCTTCGGTGGGGCGGTACCCCCGGGCGGATCCTTGGACGTCTTAGCCCTTTTAGAGGCAGAGTCGACCCACTTCGTGATGCCTCTTCTTTCCTTTCCCGGCCTCGGGGGGTCTCTTCCGTTGGAATAAGGATTGGCCCGAAGATCCAGGAGGAGCTCCGCCTCCTGATGAGGTTCGTGGAGCTTGCCCTGTCAGCTGACGGACGTGGGCCGCTCCCGAATCCAGCAGCCGGTCCCTTCAGCTTTGGAGTCGGGTGTCGAGTGCCTTGGATGCCCTGAGACAAGGCGAGCTGAGTTGGACCCCCGCCTTCGTTAGCTTTCCTCGCATGGGACCCTCCGTTCTCTTCTTTGTCATTTGGGGCCGGCTCGTACCCTCAGTCCCCGAAGGCTGTGGGTGCGCTGGAGGGTTCGTCGGGGGCAGCACTGGGGCGTTTTCGAGCCACGAGCCCATCGGAGGTGGTGGAAGTAATTGTCCCGGCGGACACCCCACGCTGGAACGGCGGCCCTCGCGGTTCCACGCTGGACACACTGGCCTCGAGAGAGGAGAGCAGGGGGCGCGGAAGGCGGAGGAGACGAACGCGAACTCCCTCTTGCCCTTACCCAGGGCATCGCCGAAGTAAGCCGGGCGCATCACTTTTTTCCGGGCCTGAGAAGGAGGTCTGCAAGGCTACAGACCTGGGTGTCCATGGTTCTGTGGCCGAGCACACATGCAGGAAGAGTGCGGGTCTTTGGATGGCACTTTGCCCCGCAAATGTCGCACTTCTTGAGGGTTCAGGCATTTCCAAGGTCGTCAAAGCCAGAGGAAATGCAAAGCGAGGTCACAGGTCCGAGAGTCCAATTACGGGGCGGGGGGGGGACAAGGTGGTCAAAAACAGTCGAGGTCAAGATTTTTTTTTTTTTTGTTTTTTTTTTTTTTGTTTTGTTTTGTTTTTTTGAAGATTTTTTTTTAGATTTTTTTTTTGTGTGTTTTTTGTGTTGTTTTTTTTGTTTTGTTTTTTTTTTTGAAAAGATTTTTTTTTTTTGTTTTTTTTGTTGTTTTTTATGTTTTTGTGTTTTTATGTTTTGTTTTTTTTTTGTTTTTTTGTTTTTTTTTGTTTTTTGTTTGTTAAGAGAAGTAAGAAAAAACAGAGAGAAAAAGAACGACCGTAAAAGAACAAAGAGAAAGGATTTTTTTGTTTTTCTTTTTTTGACAAAGATTTTTTTTCAAAAGGATTTTTTTTGTTTTTTTTTTGTTTTTTTTTTTTTTGTTTTTTTTTGTTTTTTTTTTTTTTTTTTTCGATTTAAGGAAAAGATTCTAAAGATTGTTTTGTGTTTGTTCAAGATGTTGTGTTTTTTTTTTTGTTGTGTTTTTTTTTTTGGTTTTTTTTGTTTTTTATGTTTTTTTTTTTTTTGTTTGTTTTTTTTTTTTTTTAAGATTTGTTTTTTTTTGAGTTTTTTTTTTTTTGTGCCACAGATTTTGTTTTTTTGGTTTTTTTGTTTGTTTAAGATTTTTTTTTTTTTCAAAGATGATGAGAAGTGATTCCAAATGCCAGCTAAAGCGAGCAAAGTTCCCTGAAGCAGCTAGCGCGGCGGAAAAAAGGAACTGGGGGAAAAGAGCGGGAAGGCAGGGCCTATAACGGGTGGGCGAGTTACCGCCAAAAGTTTTCTATATGTTGCAAAGTAAACTTTGCCAGTGATTCCAGTAGGTTCTGAGCAGCACTGCGCAGCGCGAGATGATGAAACCCCTTTGTATGATTCCCAGAGCCACGAAGAAGAAGGGGAATGTTACGATTACTTCTGAACTGCTGACTGTCTATTTCAGTTAAATGGTGAATCTGCTCTGGGTTTTGTATGAGTTATGAAAAAGAGCTACCATGGCTGCATCCGCACTGCAGAAATAATCCAGTTTGCAACCACTTTAACTGACCATGGCTCCATGCTATCTGGTATTGTTAGTTTGTTTTGGCACCAGACCTCTCTGACAAAGAAAGCAAAATATTTCACAAAACTACAATTGCCGATTTCCATAGCATGAGTCGTGGCATTTTTAAGTGGTGTCAACTGATATTTGCCGTGCGAAGATGCAACCCAAGTTGATGAACTATGGGTTGAACAGTCAGGCCAAATAAAGCTGCTTCAGGTCACTTTGAAGGTATGCGGTTTAAGTTGATGCCTTGCATCCTAAGAGGCCAGAACCACGCCAAAGCCACACTCCCAGTCCTAAGGGACTGGAGTGCAGCTTTGGTGCAGCTTCTGGCCTCTTAAGATGTGTGCCCCATTTAAACAGGAATCTCCAAAGTGACCCGAGCAGCTTTATTTTGGCCTGTCTGTTCGGGCCCTATATCTCCAAACGTTCGCACTTTGCGGATAGCTACTTTACAGTGTCCTTAAGTTTGAAATAAACCTTGAGTAGGTAACCTGCCCCACTAGCTTCCACTGCTGGGAACACACAACCACCTGATAAACCTGCATTCTGATTTCCTCCAATCCAAAATAAATCATGAAGAAACATGGAGCTCTAGGAGTTGTCTTTTATCAGGGATGATAACCATCTTAAAATTGAACTAAATATAAATACAGCCCTCCCAACACCTCCAAAAAAGCCTGAAATCTGTCAAGAAATACTCAGAAATGAACTAAAGGTGTTGCCTGCAGTACAGTTCTCTCTGTATTGCAGAAAAACAAAATTGGCCCCCACACTTCTACATGCCCACCCTTGTCTTATACTGCATCCGACAGTGGCCCATCCATCCTAGTAAGGTCAACAATGAGTGACAGTGGCTCTCCAGGGCTTCAGGAATGATCCTTTATTTTCCTACAAGGGATGATGATCCAAGGTATTGAACCAGGGACCTTTGGCATGCAATGCATGGGTTCTACCAGAGCCCTTTCTCTTCCAAAGGAAGAGAAATGCATAACAATGGCTTCTTATAACAATTATGAGTGCAATTGGCAGAGGGTCCGTGGGCCAAGGGGAGTGAGACATGCCTTCCTGAAGGAGATTAAGCCAAGCAAGGTGATCCACAGTGTCAAATACAAACATTGGCATGCAGTTACCTGAGGTTTCTTCACCTTAATGATCCAGGTGGGGGGTACGATAACAGCTGCATGGGCCCCAAGGGAACATGGTTCCTCAATGTGCTGCAGCATGAAGCAAGTGACTTTGTTGTGAAACTTGATGAAGCAAAACAAGAGGCATCAGTAAGATGGAGAGTTCCAGAAGACAAATTTGAAGATTGGGGAAAGAGGATAGGGAAAGACCAAAAAAAAGTAATTACAAATACTGATTCATTCCATCACTCTGTAGCATCTTCAGGGCAAAGAGAGCACTCACTTTTATCTAATGAGTATAGTAGTCTATATACAAAGAATACACCGGAGCAGGAATTGAAGCTCCCCTCTTCCACCACCTAATCGCACTTGTTATACCCTACTGGAATACGTGTCAAGCCCAGCTCACTTGTACTACTACTATTCTATTACATCTAGTTTGACTGTGTGATACATCACACACCTCTTTTCCCTCATCATCTAACACAACCTTCCATCCTAAGATATAAAATTCTTCCCCACTAAATGCACACATACTGTATCCCTTTTGATCTCCATGCTAATTACATTCCAAAGGCCATGTAATAGATGGGCAGAACAAGGCCTCCTTCTCATCATCATAGATGTCATAATAATTGCTTAGAAATGACATGCTACAACTAACACTTGTTTGCTGTAACTCAGTATTTTGAGGACTGACAATATTACATTCTTAGTAGGAATTTTGTTCCTTTTCGATAGCAAATAATTATTATTATTTTTTGTTATCTTTTATTGGGCATTTGTCACTAGAAAAGTAACCAGTTACTTCCAAGCTTTAGAGATGCTACCCGTGGCATCATGGCAAAACCATTAAAGCCAAGTTGATATTTATACACTATCCTTGAGCAAAAGTTACTTACCGCTTGTTTGCACCATGAACAGCTGATGGCCACAATCTCTTTACTGTGAAAGGAGAATTTTTGCTGAAAACCCTGTAATGACAAGAAGACTTCATATCTACCTACTAACAACCACATCTATCCCAAAGGATCTAAAGTTGTTCATTTGATTTGTCTGATGTGATATGCTTCAGGTGAGCCAAATTAAAGACATTTACTGAAGGACAGTTATGGAGATGTGAGACTCATTAATTCTCTTTTTCATTCCTTTGATTCAAAATGTGAGGAAATGACACATCCTTAAATGAGGAGAAAATCAATATGTTCTTGCAGGATAGTGAAATTGTGGGTCTCTGAAAAGAACCAGAAGACCTTGGTCATACTTAGAGGAAGTAAAATGCCAGAGATGGGAAACAATCCTCTTCTTTGTTTTACTACAGATCTCAGAATCCCCTAACCATTTTGGGCACTGAACATGGTTGCTGGGGATTCTGAGAGTTGTTGTCCAAAAATAATGTTTCCAAGCTATAAAACCTTTGGGAAAGATGTAGTTAAAGTGTAGATTTTCTCCCATAAATAAATGAATAAAACCCAACATGTAATGTTTTATTTTCTCCTGCAAGTGAATCTGAATGTAATTTTTTTCATTGTCTTTAAACCAAATTTTGATGAATTTTGTCCAACAAGGGCTGTATAATGATAGTCTGTGGAAGAAATAGGGCAAAAAGAGAGTGACTTTGGGGAGATACAGACAGGTAGGCAGAAAGGGGCAGTGACACGCCACCCCTTTCTCCCCCGGATGGAGGCCACAGCAGACAAACGCTGCAGCCTCTGTAAGGCTTAAAAAGAACCCACTCCTGGTAGGGTTGTTTTCCACTGTGTGTGAGGTGCCATTGGTGTGCTCGCTGTTTGGGCGCCACATGGCATGGACATCATTGTTGCATGCCCTTATGGACGGGCACACGCAACCATGGCACTCGCAAAGCAATGGTAGGACTGGGCACGTGCGGACGCTCAACCCTACAAAACCCTAAAATCGGCCCTAGACCAGTGCAAAGCGCCAGTCTGTACTGGGCCTTAGTTTCAAAATATCATTATTCTTGTTACTGTTGCCATCATCATTAAAGGGATGTACTGGATCAAAGCCCTGGTACATAAACATATGTACACACACATACACACACACTCCAGTATAATCCCATTTCTTCTTTTCTTCTGAGCATTAGTCAGTGAAACAGGAGAGGAAAGTAAAATGTAAAATTAATTCAAGTAGACAAGGTTAATGGTAATTCATTCTTAGCCTGAATCATGTCATAAGATTAACCCCTAGCAGGTTTGGCCAGCAGCTCGGTAGACATTATTCATGTCCATGTTATTCATGTCTATTAAAATATTTAGCCATTCCAATTACAGCCACAGATGTGACTGATGACCTCTGACAACACTGAAAGCTTGCAGTTTTATAGGCAGTTCATCTTGAAATGCTTTTTCATTGCTTTCATCTGGCTACTGTTTCATCTCAGGAGTGATTTCCTTTAACCTTTGAAAGGAAGAAGTTGGAATGAGAAGCAATAAAGCATTGGCTAGGGAGAAGATCACCTTGCTGTATGAAGTCGCATTATTATTATTATTATTATTATTATTATTATTATTATTATTATTATTATTATTATTATTATTTCTTTTATTCTTTACTTTCTAAAGAGGTGGATCCTTCTGGCTGTATAAGATCTATAACGCTGAAAATATACAGTCTACATGATCATCCAAAGCAAGATTTGCTGGCTTATATATTAACAACTGCTTCTAACTGCTTCCCTAGGGGGTATCTACGCTATAGAGATAATGCAGTTGGACACAGCAATAGCAATAGCAGCTTCATTTATATACCACTTCATACCGCCTAAGCAGTCTCTACAACTGTAAGCTAATTGCCCCCAACAAGCTGGGTACTTGGAAGGAAGCAAGCCTGAGTCGAGCCTGAGCCCTTGGCTGGTATTGAACTCGCAACCTTATGGTTTGTGATGAGTGGCTGCAGTACAGGCATTTAACCACTGCACCACCAGGGCTCTCACTTTAAGTGCTATAGCACCACCCATAGAATCTTGAGATTTGAAGTTTTACAAGGTCTTTGGCCTTCTCTGT
This sequence comes from Sceloporus undulatus, assembly GCF_019175285.1. Taxonomy (NCBI): domain Eukaryota; kingdom Metazoa; phylum Chordata; class Lepidosauria; order Squamata; family Phrynosomatidae; genus Sceloporus; species Sceloporus undulatus. The sequence continues at coordinate 24,215,098 of NC_056526.1, read as the reverse complement.
CAAAGTGTGATGATGCCTCATAAAACTACAAATCCCAGGATTCTGTAGACTGGACACATGGCAGTTAAAGTGATGTCAAACTACATTATTTCTACAGCGTACATGCACCCGCAGAGAAGGGAGGCTCCCCTCTACCAGCTTCTATAGATACAGGATGTATCTAAAGGATCACAAAACCATGGCATTCTGACACTATCCTCTGGCATATTAGCTACCCCTCCTAATTTGGTGTCATCAACAAGTTTAATAAGCATGCTATCTACTACATCATCCAAGTCATTTATATTGAATAACCCTAGGCCCAGAACAGAACCCTGTGGCACATCACTTCTCTCCAGCATGAGGAGGAGCCATTGGTGAGCACCCTTTGAGTTCATAACCAGTGGCTCAGAAAAAACATAATGTAAGCCCTGTGGAGAAGTACTATACATGATTCACATTTGATAGGAGGGAAAAGGTGTATTTACACTGTCCAACAAGACATGTGCAGAGCATGTTTTGTTTTATAGGAAAATCATGTTTTTCCCACTTCTGCTACTACATAAGTAAAACTCAGTGGAAGCAGGGTTTCCATATAAATGCTGGTGAGTTCAGGGAGGCAAAAACTGTCCCCTCCCCAAAGAAATTTCTAGACTGTAGTATATCAGCTCTAACCATGACCATTCCTGGATATTATGCTCCCTGGCTCCATCTCATGTAGTTTTGCCACCAGTACCTCCTCCTCTTCAACACTGGCCTTGTGGCAATATATATCATAAAAGATTACAGTGGAGAAATCTAGGAACTAAAAACATGCTTCCAGCTGTCCAGTGTGTCCTCTAGCTTCCGTGTCCCATGTCTTGAAGACAGAAAGGACAACCCTGTCACTCACAGAGGTTGACAGTTCTCAGCTGCAGGGTAAAGACAATGTTGCCTGCCAGCAATACTGACAAAACAATGCAGTGAAACATGTATTTGTTGTGCTACAAATTTATAAGACAACTCTTTTCTGACAAGCTTCAGCCATCAAGCCAGGTTGTCGTGGCTTTAATTGGAGTTAACTGTTATTGAAATCTGAACCTCTTATACACAGATACTCTCTGGAAACCCTCATTTAGCCTTATCAATAGTACTCTATGTTTAAAACCACCATAACCAAATCTGACATTACTAATCACCTATAACCATACAATATGTAACATGATGATTCATTAAAGGAATTCAATGAAGGGCTGAGCTTCAAAAATTGCATGAACTATTTAATTGGTACATGTTGAAAGATAAGAAGTTTGAGGATTTATTTTTCCTTTTTAAAAAATGAGAGATAAAGGGGGAGAAAGAGAAAGATTGCAAAATCATCTGTCTTCAGAGAAAAGTAATAATTCAGAACAGGCTGAGTGGATTGGATGACGTGAGAGGTAAAGATGCTCCTTGAAGATAATTGGGCTCTTTTTCTTCTCCACAGTACTTGCAAATTGATTTTTCAGATTTGCTAAACTGAGAACTGGAGCTACAATGAATATTAAAAGATGAGCTGTACGTATAAGCAGTTTGAGAAATGTAGAATTAATAATGTTTTGAATGTCATGTCGATGAACTGCTTTGGGGCAGGAAGGCTTTATTAAGATTTTGCAATCTTAAACTAGATAAGACTCTAGTAATCTTGAAGTGTGGCATGTGTGGAAAGATTTGGCCATGCAGTACATCTTTGTCTCATTATGGTTTTGCTGAATCCTACTTGTGTTTCACCAAATAAATGAGAAATGAACTGGGTAAAAGGACTTCTGAATCCAGGGATTGAGACTCCTTTGATTTGCACTTATGCCTACCCTGTCCAAGTCATTTAGGTGCCTGAGCCAAGGACAAGAAGATGCCTCCTCCATTTCACATTTCACACAAATATGCCAAATGGACTAACAGTTGAGTCTCATTTCCATACAGACAATGGGGTAAGTGTGGTGGAGTCTCCTTCTTTGGATGTCTTCCTACTTTGGAAAGTTGATTTTCCTAAGCCCCCCCCCCCTCTCTCTCTTACACACACACACACACACTCACTCACTCACATGTAAAATAAAATAAAAACATTCCAAAGAATTAAAAGATGTGACAGAGCAAATTTAAGGAATAATTTAAAAGAAGAACTGGGTGCAAGGGGACTCTTATCCTTGAAGAAAACTAGTATGATGTCACTGGGGAAATTAGCAGAAGAGAACATTAAAATGCTTCACAAACCTTGAAATTTTGGGGCTCTTCGCCTTACCTTTCCACACTGCTTACACTTCCCCTCCTGCCGCCGCCTGTGCACCCAGTGGTGTCGGACAAAATTCTGCAGGGGCAAGCAGCATAAACAAGGATAAAAAAAAATAAAGGACATGGAGAAAAGAAACATATAAAATATTCCAAACCACTTCTCACATGGTATCATAAAAATTGCTCCTGGAATGACTGAAAGTCAATCACAATTTCATAAAGAAAGGGTAAAGACAGCCAGCTCTTGTGAAATATACACAAGAAGGAGTCATTTCCTCATGGAAAATTAGGATAAGACCAGAGATATTTTGGGAAATATTGATGTTTGGAATTCAGACTACAATACTGCTTGGTTCCTGTGTACATGAGCAATGGCTGCTGCACTGAGTAATTTCCAAATGATTTGTGCTATTCCCTAAATTATCTCCTAACCATAGCCTTCTGCAATCCAAGGCCATCTAGATATGTTCTTAAACAGCTTCCAACACCATTGATGGGTTTGCTAGCCATGCTAGCTGGGGCAGCTGGTTGGTGAAGTTTGTCCTAAGGTCCTTCTGTTTACTCCTGTTCTCATTCTTGTTAATGACTGGCTTCTTTGGGTCTAAATGCTTCTCCCCAGTGGCATCCCTAGGGTTCGTGTCACCCAGAGTAGTATCTTATGGTGGCACACGCACCCCTCCACTGACATCCTCCCATTTCACACCATATGAACTCCTTAGTAATGCTTTTTTTTTCACTGATGTTACTTGTAAATTGTAATTACCACTGGATGTAATGCTAATAGTTGTGACATAAACAAGTAGCAAAACTAAAATTATACCTTCAAATTACAACATAATACAAACAACCTAAATGCATTTACATATACATAGTGAAGATTGGGTTAAAATGTGATGTTTTAAAGAAAATTTTAAAAGATTATTTTTAACATTTCAGAAAATTAATCTTTTTAAAAATTAACATTTTGAAATTTTAAATTTTAATTTTTTTAAAAATTCTGGGGCATCTCCTTTCTCTACCCGCTGAGCTTCACCCCATCCCCACCATCCCTTAAAGCATTTTAAAGGAAAGCAGATGAATGCTGCACCACGTTTCTGCCAAAAGGCACATGAGGAGAAGTGGTGTCATGCCCCCTTATGGTGTCACCTGGTGCGGTCCTCACCCCCTGCATCCCTGACATCACTGCTTCTCCCTCTCTCCTCCTCCTCTTCTTCCTTTGTTCCAAACTTTTCTTGTGTAATTACTCAGTTCTTTTCTGCTCCTATACAATGTGCCCACATCATATGTGGGCACACCTTACGCGGCTTCCAGCATAACGCTGGAAGCCGCATCAGAAGGAGCAGCCCTGGGGACCTAAAAAGGCAATGGCATGCACGCTGCCATGGACGCAAGCCCCATTCACATGAATGGGGCTTGAGCATCCACATTTTTTCCCTTATGCAGGGGGGGGGGGGTCCAGAATGGATCCCCTGCATAAGGGAAGGGACAACTGTAAAACATTCAACTCTTCATATATGCAGACTTTTAGTTGGTCTATGCAACACATAACAGTGGGAATGAAGTCATGGTAGAATAGACTGTACCATTTTAGGTTCCAGATGAGAAGCCACATTTAAAAAATAAAATAAAAATCTTAATGGCTTGGGGCCTGTACAGACCAGCACTTTTGTGCTGGCTTGTGGGTGGACTCAGGGCTCAGCGTTCTGGTGACGCTTGCCCTAACTCCATCCTCATGGTGCCATGATGGCACGCATCACTTCAGATGGCACACACCATCATGACGCACCTCTGGTGCTGGGTCCAAATCATGCAGGGCCAAAGGGGCACCATAGAGCTGCACCACCAAGGCTATGGCACCCCTTGGAGGGTGCAAAAAAGGAGCCGCTTTTGCAGCTCCTTTTTATACTCTCCAGAGGCTGGATTGTGGCTGTGGTGTGAGGTTGCTGTGGCCCCAATCTGGCTAGGAAAGGGGCGGCCTGCCGCCTCCACTTTGGGGTAATCTGTACAGCCTGTTAGGAGCCAAACCTGAGACCAGCATGCCCAGGTTAGGCTACATGTATAGGATAGCCCTCTATGCGATGAACTATCAGAGGACAATTTTCTCTAATTCTGAACAGTGAGAAAGAGGATCTTGAAGTTGGACTTGGAGGTCCCAGACACAGCCATTTATTTTCTAGTACTGAGCAGAGGGAAGCAGAGAAGCAAAAACCAAAAATAAACCCCCTTTCTCACACTTAAAACAGTGCTGCAACAACACATGAGAGACACATCTCAAGGTAAACTTGACACAAGGAAAACTTTGACAAACCTCTCACCTCTCTTGGAGATCTAGAACTCCCTTCCCTGAAAGTTGGCTTACATCGGAAGCTTATCTGCCAGGAAGGAAGCACACAAAGAAATAAAACTGGAAGACAAGTAATAGTTTTTGCAAACCTATTCCAATGACAAAATTCCAAGCACCTAAAAACTAGAACATACTATGACATTTCTGCAAACTCACTAGCTCATCATTTAGACATTTCATTTTCCATAACAAAATTAAAATCTGTCATGATATTATGAGTGATAAGCCATAACACCATAAACAGGACCTGGAAATTTTACCAACAGGTCCCAAAAATAATTTTACTAAGCTTTGATTGGGGTCCAAAACAAACCGAAGAAATAATCCAGTTTGAGACCACTTTAACTGCCCTGGCTCAATTCTAGGGAAATATGAGAACTGTTGTTTTCTAAGGGGATGTTCCCACTAGGTGAAACCCCGCGTTCTGAATCGAATCCAAGGAGTGGCGTTCCTATTAGGATCCGATTTAAACCTAGAACGGTTCTAGAGCAACCCGCAATCGTCCTCACTACAAATCGAATCGTAGAGCGGGATAAAAATTTAAATCGAGTTTTCCTCATTTAACGCGTGTTAAAAAAACACTAGGGTCCGACCTACGTTTTTCCATTGATTCGAGTTAGGAACCGGAGCATTTAAATAAGAACGACAGCCTTTGAATCGGGTTAGATGGATGGGAGGAGCGGACTGCGATGGGGGCTGTCCTTGGGGGAGGAAGGGAAGGCTCCTCGCGAGGAGGCATCTGATCTCGCCCAAGCAGGGAAGGGCTCTGATCAATTATCAAAATATGGTGTAATGAGTTGTTCTCAACAGAATAATAATAATAATAATAATAATAATAATAATAAAAATAATAATATTATGTTCCCCACCTCTCCCAATGGATTGAAGCGGGGGTTACAAACTAAATAAAAGCACAAAGTATTTACTATAGGGAATGAACTATAGTGAAGGCTGTATAGTGAAAGAAGCTGATAGGAAGCGTATCCATTCATGTGAAATGTAGTGCTGGAGTTCGCAGATAACCTGTGCTGTCAAGAAGACAATGGATCCTAAAGCAAATCAAGCCTGAACTCTTCCCTAGAAGTCAAGATGACTGTCCTACTTTGGACATACCATGAGAAGACATCTCACTAGAAAATAATGCAGAAAGACCACAATCCAGATAGATCAACTCAGTCAAGGAAGACAGTCTTGACTTTGCAAGACCTGAGCAAGGCTGTTAAATGACAGAGTGACTTGGAAATTCATTCCTGGGTCTCCACATGTTTTTCATTCAAAAGTCTCGTTTCCCCCTGGCCTCACATCATCCTGTTTGGATGATACAGACCAAAACTCGGGGTCAGATCAGGCCCTGGCAGACTGGATGTGGATGTGTTGGATGTGCCAGCTGCCCTGTTCTGCTCAGAGTTGGTGACAGGGGGCTTCTCAGTAGGAGAGATGGCACAGAAAGGTAAGGAATCACACTGGTAGAGGGCCCCCAGATCATTGTGGGGGCTACCATTTAAACACCTTCCCATCACCCCATCTACCTGGGGAACCAACCTAGGTGAGCCACGGACCAGAATAGCACACTGCTATCCTTGCCTTTCTGCTCAGGGTTCTGGTCTTTATTTCCCTTGTCTTCCAACAACCAGACATCATTCCATGGCCACTAAACAGCTGAAGCCTGAATTAATTTTGTTGTTTGTGAAGGGGTATTCGCTAGATCAGCTCTCACCTCTGAAAATGCACTTCTGCAAATCTTGGGATTCCATAGTCCTCTGATATCCCTATCTTGTTGAAGCCTAGAAAATGAATGGATCTCACAACCGCACACCAGAAATAGGAAGTGATGTTTAAAAGATGTTTATGGTGTTAGGTATAAAATTTCTGATTTAATTATGTCGTTTGGAAGGAGGGAGGGATAAATGGTTTTTAAAAAAAATCAAAGTTTTTCAGTAGGCTACTTGGAAGGTCACTGGCTCATGTTAAAAGACTTTACTGGGGACTTCTGGTCGGAAAGGCATCATGCTTGGTGCACCTGCTAGTTGTGGTGATCCGGGACTTTTTGGAGCAGCAAAATTGTCCCTGCGTAACCAGGGACTTGGAGGCAGCTTGCTCAGGGGTCCCAGGTGTCTGGTTGGAAAGTGATCCAGTGGGACAAGGAGAAATAGAGGGGCCCAGACAAGGAGACTCACAAAACTGGTTGCCATTTTATTGGCACAAGTGCCACAACCAGCCTTCTTAAACATAGAATGGAACCAAATAGTGCTTCAAGAGCTATCTAAACAAAGGAACAAGGGAGTTCTTATGAATCTAGCTTCTACCAAACAAAACATGTGAGTATCTGAAAAAAAGAAGACGAGAGAATGGAGAGAGAAAGGATACAAAACAGCGATGGATTTTTTTAAAAAAAGAAACTGCACGGATGAAGTATGGGGAGAAAGGTATGTTTAGTAGCCTGCCAAATGAAAGCCAGAAATAAAATGAACAGGCTTTAGCTGTGGTGACGGAATGTATCTTTTGAAGAAACAGAAGGCATACAATGAAAACCTTGAGCAAACAAACAATAATCAAGTACAATCAATGCATGATGTAAAAGTACATTACATTTTTCTCCTCCACCTTACCATCTTCCATGTTTAGATAAATGGGACAGCTAATCCCCCCCCCCCCAACCTCCAATATTGCCTTTTTGTTGGCCGATGGAGAGCAGGGAGAGCAGCAGAGAAGTATCCTGATATTTTCCTATAGCTGGAGTACAGCAACAGGCATTCTTCACGACCATCTGGGGATCCTCCGAGAGTCCTGAGGATGGTGTAACTGCTGTGTATCTGGCCATAGGAAACTAGCTGGATGCTTCTGTACCATTGCCCCATTATCCACCCACCAGGAAATTGCCATAATAGTGGGACTGCATCAGAGAAAAGGTGGATTGAGGGAGATTTGAGGCATTGTAAAATTAGTACAGAATTCTGTCCTCTACATGACCAAAATAATTAGTAATAACAGGTGACTTGAACATCATGAACAGAATGCTAGCTGTTATTTCTTTCAACAGCAGCCTTTTTGAATGATGAAAGTGTTAAAATTATTACAAATCTAGTGGAAGATGAGAAGAAACCTCGTTGTTAACGAGTTCGGGTATTTCAAACAAAATCCCAAACCACAAAACAGTGATACAGTACTTTTTTGTTCCAACTGAAATGCACAAAATACATGTTGCAAGCTTTCAGAGCTCCACTGGTTTCTTCATCAGGCAAAAGATGTAAAAAAAATAATACAGGAGAAGAGAGGTAAAATTGGTAGAATTACAGGCCTACATTTTATAACAAGGTTATTTTGTAGTTATCACTGTTCTGGAGGGATCTCACGCAAGCAAAGGCCAATCCTTCTCTTTCATGTGTGGACCAGGGCAGAGGGCAATAAAACCAGCCTACAGTTGAACATGATTTGACAACTATTATCTTCCATTATTAAAATTTCACCTCCAGTATGACAGAAAAGTAATCACTTTGAGACGTAGTTGTTCTTGGTTGCATGATGGATCTCACACCCATCATGAACAATGTATTTTGCATGAGATATTTTGTGTTATTTTTGGTTACTAAAAAGATATTGTTCTTTTGTGGATTTGGTATTTTGCTGACTGGCCCAACACAGATATCCTTGAATATGTCAACAAGTTATAACATTGTTATGCCATCAGGCTTTACAAAATTGACCGATCTTTCGGCCGTTTGAGGAGAGAGCAGGCCGGCCCAGCGTCATCAGGGGGCTGGCAGAAGACAACGCCCTCCCTCCATAAATGTCATCTTTCGGCCGTTGAGGGAGAGGCAGGCCGGCCCAGCGTCATCAGGGGCTGACCTGAAGACAGAGCGCCCTCCCTCCATAAATGTCATCTTTCGGCCGTTGAGGGAGAGAGCAGGCCGGCCCAGCGTCATCGGGGGCTGGCCTGAAGACAGAGCGCCCCCCTCCATAACTGTCATCTTTCGGCCATTGAGGAGGAGCAGCCGGCCCAGCGTCATCAGGGCTGGCCTGAAGACAGAGCGCCTCCCTCCATAACTGTCATCTTTCGGCCGTTGAGGGAGAGGCAGGCCGGCCAGCGTCATCGGGGCTGGCCTGAAGAAAGCGACCCCTACCCAAACGTCACCGCCAGGGAGGGAGAGAGCAGGGCCGGCCCAGCGTCACAGGGGCTGGCCTGAAGACAGAGCGCCCCCCACAAATGCATCTTCGGCCGGGAGGAGAGAGCAGGCCGGCCCAGCGTCATCAGGGCTGGACCTGAAGACAGAGCGCCTCCCTCCAAACTGCATCTTCGGCGTGGAGGGAGAGAGCAGGCCGGCCCAGCGTCCACAGGGGCTGACCTGAAGACTGAGTGCCCTCCTCCATAACTGTCATTTCGGCCATTGAGGGGAGAGAGCAGGCCGGCCCAGCGCATCAGGGGCTGGCCTGAAGAACAGTGATCTTAATTGTAGATTTTTTGTATGTTATAATAATTTCTTGTACACCGCTATGATCTATTGGATAGCGGTTTTAAAAAAACATATATTATTAATTATTATTAATACTCCATGGTGCTGTTTTAAGATGTGTGTGTATATTTTAAAAAATGTTAATGGTTTAATGTTTATGTTTTTAACTTTATAAATTGTTTTAAAATAACTTTTATATATATTTTTTTGTTTAAGCTTTACATAGTTTTAATCTGTATTTTTTAAAATATACGTTAGGTGCCTTGGGTCTCATTATTGAGACAAAGTTGGGATATCAATCAATAAAATAATAATAGTATAATAATAAAAATAATCAAGATGCTCTCCCTTCCCTCTTTAGTTTCAGCATTTTTGGGAGCCCTCCTTTGACTCATAAGAGCTGCTAAATCTAAACTCTGTTTTCTAAGGCACACACTCCTTTCATTCTCAATCACTTCTTAACTTGATAAGGATTTTCCAATCAGCCCCTTTCATTATCGGCTGGCAATATTAATTCAGGATGTATTCATGTTCAACAGTTCTATCTTATCAGAAGAAGGGTGAGAACACAATGGAAGTGGTAATATCTTAGACTATAATTATTCACACTTGATGTGCCACTGGAAGTGCTTGCAAGTTAAAAATAGGGAGCAGGGGGTTGTTGTATCTATGGATTAGCAATGAAAGGGCACTTTTATCAGCTTTGGCAGATGGGAATCTCTCCAGCAAAACTTCACATTATTATTCCACTGTAGAGTCACTCAGCCAAAGTAGGTTGAGTGGCAGAGGAATCAAACAAGACTTCGGGGCAGAGAAGTATGGACCCCTAAATCCAGCAGGGTTTTGTGTACACCATTTTTGGAGTAGGTGAATTAATTAATACACATCACAACTGAAAATCTCTCCTCACTCAGCCGTTAGGTCCAGCATCAAACTTACTCAAATTTACCACGAGATGTGTTCTGACTTCTGAGCCAAACTGAGAAAACTGCTTGGCATTATTTTCACTGGAAAATATTACATGGGAACATAAGGGCCGGAACAAATGGGCTGGAAAAGTCAGCTTCTGGGGGGCTTGGGGGATGTGACATTTTGATGTTGCACACACCCAAGATGCCTGGAAGCCACTCAGCCAACCACATGGTGTGGCTTCAAGACACTCCAGGGGCATGATGTTTTCATGCTCCATGGGATAGATCCCCAGGTGTGCTGGGGCTGCCTGAAGTGGCCCAAACCCAGTCCAAATAGAAGCCCTCAGGACTACAGCATGTGTTTGCCATGGTCCCAAGGTGTCTTTGGTGGGGTTGGCTTCAAGCCACCCCTTCCTCCGTTTCTATTCTGGCCCTAAATCAAACAATCAGCAAATCCACCCATCCATTCTCTGCCCTTAAAATGGTCACAAACCAGTTCAGTGTGTTTTTCTGGAGCCTAGCACGAAATACATACTTCATCAAAATAAATATATAATATTGGGGCAAACAGAGAGAGGTCAAAAATAGTAGGAAATGACATGATGTTTGTGCATGGTGTTGAAATCAGAAGGCTGCTGGGGGCTGCAGCAGTGTCTGTCAGGCGGTGGGGGGGGGGGCAAGGCAGTTCACCTCCTTGCACCAAGTGACACCAACCCTAGTGACCACGGAGTGAACATGCCAGATATTTCAGATTGGTTCCTTTGCTTTGGTTAGGCTAATTTTGGTGGCAGGGCTGCTTTGAATCAGCTTGGGCTGGTTTGCAAGTAGCCACCTAAGGTTGTCAGTTCATGATATTTTCAGGTTGAGGTTTTTATGCCAAACCTGAAACTTTGTAATGCCATTAAGCATTATGCCATCAGGTACCAATCACAGTTGCTCACAACCTATCATTCCAACACATATACACTCAGAGAACACATTTTTCCTGTTCATAACGTAAGACAGAAATCTTAGCTAAATTGGTTGCTCCTGGATCAAGGTGAAATGAGATTTTTTATTCTCACTTTCTTAGGAAGATAGAATAAGGAAGATTTAATCTTTCTGATTTACTTCTGGCCAGGAAGTGAATGCAGAGCAGAGTGAGGATGAGCCCTAGTGCCTCTAGGATTGGAAAGGAAAGGAGGAAGCTATGTGAGGCCCTATACAGACCGTCCCAAAAGGCAGTCTGTGGGTGGAGTCAGGGTGCGGCATCCTGACCCTGGACCACCCTGAGTACCCCCAGGCATCACAACACACCTTTGGTGTTGCATCCACATGATGCAGCACTGAAGGGACACCATACGGCCATGCTGCCATGGCTATGGCACCCTTTTGGGGCTGCAGCATGAGTTTGCTGTGTCCTCGATCTGGCCAGGAAAGGGGCAGTTTGTATAGCCCTAAGTAATGATACATACCCCTTGGAAAATCTTGGTAAATTGTAAACAACAATTGGGAATTTGCATTGAGAATAGCTGCGCTTGACTAGTGATCTGGAAATTAGCACATAGCCTTTTCCTCTTGTCTGGAGTTGAGACCACCAAAACTGAAGAATGCACCATCATGTCATGTAGGACTCAGGCCCAGGCCCGGAGATCTGCAATCTTCTATGGAGAAGATAGATCTAGCCCTAGCTATACAACCTCTTATTGCATCCAGTTTTACTTCATCATGTAGTCATCTACATAAGGCCAAGGCAAGTGCTGGCTTCCATGTCAGTGGAGTCTTAACTTCGCTCTAGGTTTCAAGCTTCATTTTTAAAAAGCCAAACATGACAGTGAACACTGCTCCCAAAATAGGTTCAGCAGCTTGGATATCTTATTTTAAATCTATTTTTCCCTATGGAGAACCATCCCCAGAGCTCTCTTCCAGCTCTGTGCCAAATGGATATAGAGTACCAAAAAAATCCCAACCTTTAGAGCCAGTACCTATAAATAGTATCACAGTTCCCCCTATGGCATATATAAACTTCTAAATTACCTAAAACACTGAAGGTTTTACTTTGGCATGATGTTGTGCCCTTATCTCAGCTGTTCTTGAAGGATGGTATAAAAGGATTTCTTATCAGGAGAGGGAATACCCTTGTGACTCTGACATAAGAACAAATGTTATTTTATATTTTGCACAGCCTTTTCCTCTGTCTGGAGTTGAGACCACCAAAACTGAAGAATGTCACCATCAGTTGATTTGGAAAGGACCCATGCCCAGAAATAGACATTTATGCTATTTTATTATATATTAATTCATTTCATCCATACTTCACAAATATCCAGGATGGCCAGATCAGTTCTGTGTCTCCCTGTTGTTCTTCAGATACAACCAATAGCCAAAATTCTGTGTAGCAGTAATTAAAAATGGTTAGGTGATGACTTGTACATGGGCTAGAATAAAACCTTGATGGGTTTTGTAATCTGACAGATATGTGTTTGATATAGTATTTTTATAACATAAATATGCAAATGGATCTGTAGCCCTTTGAGACTAACTGAAAGACAAACGTTGGTAGCATGAGCTTTCATAGACTTGAGCCTAATTCTATAGGATTCCATAGGAATTGCGAAGACCGTTAAAGTGTGAAAGGGGCCTTGTTGTTTTTATTTTATTTTTAATTTGAATTGCATGATCTGTGCAACAAGGTTGATACTTAATGGGATATTGTTGAAACATCACCAGAGGCTCCTAGCCGGACATTTCCAAAGTCTATCCCTTGTGATTTTTTTCTCCTTTCTGATTTTTTTTTAAAAATTTGAATGAAATGGCAGAAGAACGAACATTGTTAGACTGAAATGGCAAAAGTGCCATTCACTGATGAATTATAGTGAATTCTTCATAATAACTCTATAGAGTTTATTCTGAATGATTAAAAAAAGAACTACTCTTCTTTCTCTCTTAATGTTTTTTGAGTTATAAAGAAGTCTTTTTTTTGTTTTGATACTTCAAATTTTAAAGACCCCTACTAAGCTGTAACAATTGTTCAGCTAATCCTGGATATTGTTGTTTTTGTTGTGAACTGCCTTCAAGTCATCCTCAACTTATGTGTATCCTGTGGATGAGACATCTCCCAGACCCTCTTCTTCCACTGCTTTGCTCAGGTCCTACAGATTCAGGTTCATGGCTCTCTGATTGAATCAACCATCTGGCATGTGGTCTTCCTCTCTTTCTACTGCCCTCTACCTTTCCTATCATCTTTCCAGTGAGTCATGCCTTCTCATGATGTGGTCAAAGTGTGATAGCTTCAATTTAGTCATCCTGACTTCCAGGGAGAGTTTGGGCATGATCTATTCAAAACCCATTGTTTGTCTTCTTGGCAGTCCACGGTATCCTCAGCATTCTTCGCAGCACTAAAATCTTAAATGAGTTTTTTCATTCTATCTTTCCTCTCTGTCCAGCTCTCACACTGTAATAATAAATAATAATAAATATTTTTTTATTTCTATCCCGTTTTTGCCAGGCAATCAAAGCGGCGTACAACAGGTTAAACTACATCCATATATAACATAATGCCCCCTAAAAAATTAAACAATGTAAGATTAAAAATTACATGTTAAACCGACTAGCTAAATAAAAATCATCATGGGCAGAGTTCACTGGATGGGAAGTCTTATTTGTTGGCCTAGCATTTTATTCCGGGAAGGCTTGCTGGAAGAGATCCATCTTCATGGCTTTTTTAAAGCTCTCTAGATTGGTAATTTGACGGATCTCGTCTGGCAGGCATTCCATAAGTTGGGAGGGCTGCAGAGAATGTCCTCTGGGAGTCATTGTCAACCTGGTCTTTAAGGGCTGTAATAAATTCTCCCAGAGGACCTGAGTGTATGGGGCGGATTATATGGAAGCAGGCAATCCTTAGATAGGTTGGGCCCAAGCCATGTAGGCTTTAAAGGTGATAACCAACACCTTGTACTGTGCCCGAAACTGATAGGCAAACAGTGGAGTGGACTTCAATATTGGTGTTATATGGTCACTCCTTGCTGTTCTGTGACCAACCTGGCTGCCATATCTGTACCAACTGGAGTTTCGGACTAGGCACAAGGGTAGCCCCATGTAGAGCGCATTGCAAAAATCAAGTCTTGAGGTTACCAGTGCATGTACAAGTTTCGAGGTCAATATGATGGTTTGGACGGTCTCCACTTAGCGTCAGCATTGTTACTTTACACTTTAGGGTCTGGCCCAGTTCTTTCACAGCTACCATTTCCAATCATAGTTTTCAATTTCTTGTGTTGTCTGCATATCTTAGGTTGTTAATGTTCCTTTCCTGATCTTCTCCTCTTGCCTCTGAGTCTGAGTCTGTTCTGCATACTATATTTCTGCATACAGGTTGACTAAATAGGGAGATAGTATGCAATTTGGGAATTACACAAAAGATACAGAACACCAGAAATGTTCATTCAATATTTTAACCCACTTCCAAGAACTATAGCTACAAATATCACAACCTTCTAATATATTTGCCCATCTGCAGGGACAAATAATCTCAGCAAGGCTAGTTTTGTTGGTCCTTTGTAGTGAATTCTGGGACAATTTCTGGAGGTTACATTCTCCCAAACACTTGTGTAAAAAGCAAGCACACTGTGAAACTTTGATGATAGCAAGAGGTTATAATGACGAGCAATTTGACAAGCAACTGCTGGGATATTTGTGATTTAATTATTATTTTACTTGTACTCTTTGCTGCTCAAGTTGTCACAAGAGGGATGCAATGTGAGAAGCAGTCTTTTTGGAAGAATCCATCTAGTTAGAGTGAGAATACTCACAAATGTCAGGAAATGATATTATACATTCGCCAAAACTGTGCAGCCGCAGAGCATTGCGGGGAACTACTGCACCAACCTTTTCTGTGTTGATTGCAACATTCTGCCTATCTCTTATGTTGACTTAATAAGCATCACCATTTTCATGTAAATAGCCCTATTTACACAAAGTGAGAGCACTAAAAGGACATAAAGTAGACAAATACAAGCTGATCCGGTCCCCTACATTCAATGTCTACTGAAGGGTTTTTTCATAATGCCTTAGAAAATTATTGGAAGTCATGGTCTAGTTCTTTCAAATGTCATTGTCCCAGAGAAAAACCTGTTAGGCTTCAGATAAGAGCAAATTGTGAACGGAGCCATCAAAATGGACTTTACCAAAAAAAGAGGGGGATCTCTGAGTCATTCGGGATGGAAATTTGCAGGAAGCCAGTCTTCTCTGTCCTTCAAAAGCATATCCACTGAAGTCAATAATGGCCACAGTAGGGGGAGATGTTTAAAATTATGGCTCCACATGTGGTACTGAAACCTACTGGCATAATTGAGTCCAGCTCCACAGGGTCATGTGCCAGGACTTTTTGATGCACAAGGATCAGGATATAATTCCACCATATCACTCGTGCTGTTGTTTCTTCTGCACTTAGCTGCATTCTCCACTGCATTCCATTCCACCTCATGGAAATAGAACAATAATGAAATACAGAAATTTCAGCCCAGAATAGGTGAAGAGCAGTAATGGGAACTTGGAGGCAAAGCAGGCTTGGAGTGGCCTCTGTGTAATGCAATCCCCTGAAGCGTCCAGAAGCCACTCATTTGGGCCATCTGTTTGGACCATCACTAATTCCAGGGGCCGAACAGACAGCCCTTTTATGCCACCGTTCAGGCAGCTTTGGGGCACAGCATTTTACGCTGCCACATCTGGAAGCTGCTTGAAGCCGCTCTGGCCATTAACTCATAGGTGACCTCATGACGCTCCGCTGGTTTACATGTTGCATGCATTTACATGTTGCTGCTGTGGAAATCATAAAGCCAGCGTTGGCTT
>NC_056526.1:24191766-24199312 GCF_019175285.1 Sceloporus undulatus | reverse complement strand
ATATTTGCTGCTTTTATGTCTTTTATTTAGTTCCTTATTAGAAAAATAATTCATCAAAAAAGTAAGCCACAAACTGTGAGGGGTCCACTCAAAATGTCCCCTAAATTGTGTGTGTGTGTGTGTCTGTGTGCCTTCAAGTCACCTGTCAACTTATGGTGGCCTCATACATTTCATAATTTTAGCTCCCTAAAAGTAACAAGAAAAAGTAATGAGTATACATTACTTTTGTGTGTCTGCCTTCAAGTCATTTCCAATTTACAGCAATGCTATCACAGGGTTTTCATGGCAAGATTTGTTCAAAGGGGGTTCGTCTTTGCCTTCCGCTGAAGCTGAGAGAATGTGATTTGCCCGAGGTCACCCAGTGGGCTTCCATGGCTGAACAGGGATTTGAACCCTGGTCTCCAGAGCTGTAGTTCAGTATTCAAACCACTACATCACACTGGCTCTCAGACATTACAAGTTACACAGGAAAAATGGCATTAGTAAGCATTATGTTATTTGCAAAAGAAGCATCATGCCTTTGTTAGCAAAAAAAAAAAAAGGTAATTATTACCGGCATCACTGTTACTAGCAATATGTTACATATTTCCAGTCTCGGGTGGAAATGTGAGCTGGAAATCTTTCAAACAGAAAGATGTAAGTAAATGAGTAAGTACAGCTCTTTCGTAGCAGTTTTGCATCTAGTGAAGACACATAGGGGTTGTTCTCACTTATGATTTACAACAATTTAAAATACACCAGTTTCGATAAAACCGATTCAAAATAACACGGGTGTTATTCCAAATTGCTTTTTTTTCTTCGTTCTCATGTACCAACTGAATCGCTGTAAATGATCTGCTTTCATTCCTATTCAAGAATGAATCGGTGTATATATAACCCGGTTTTAGCGTTATTTCGTTCGCACTCGCCTTTTTCGGCTATCAATCAAAGCGACATCATCATGACGTCATATTAATTCGGAGTAACATACACCAATGTAGCCTGTACCTGCGTTCCCACTACCTGGCCATTTTTAATTAGTTATAAATTTTGTGGTTTTTTTTTTTAAAGAGCCAATCAGAGGCGCTTATTCGTCCTCTTCTGTGTCTCCCCATATTAACTGCCATAACTCAGTGCTAGGGAATCCTGGGAATGGTAGTTTATTATGGCACCAGCACTCTCTGGCAGAGGAGGATAAATGTCTCACAAACACAACAAACACAACCATCCCATAGTTCCTCTGGAAAGATTCGCTTTGGCCGCCCCATGGGGAGAGAATCTTTGGGGATTGCTCCCTGGGTTGTCTTGGGAACCATGAAGCAGGGATTTCCTGCAAAACCCACCCCATAGTTCCTCTGGAAAGAGCTTCGGTTCCCCAAACAAATATACATTCATATGCGTATATATACATGCGTGCAAACACACACACAAATATGTATGTGTGTCTATACCTATATGTTTGTGTGTGTATGTGTTTATATATATATGCATGTGTGTGCATGTGAGTATTCATATATAAACATATGTGTGTGTGTGTCTGTCTGTCTGTCTGTCTGTCTGTCTATCTATCTATTTATAGTGTGTGTGTGTGTGTGTGTGTGTGTGTGTGTGTGTGTTTGCCAAATCGGATCAAGGAAGAGAAGGCAGTGGGTTTAAGTGGGTAGAGACTCTGCATCCAAAGCCCAGGGTTGGAATACATACACACACACACACACACACACACACACACACACCCAGGGTATCCTATGTCTCCCCAGATTCTGTTTGGGAAAGAGAGAAGGAAAGGCTCTATCTCCCCCCCAGATCGCTGTGCATCCAGCCTCTCTCCATTACAAATGGTGTTCAATGGTTCTCCTCACACAGAGGGGAGGTTGCAATCCACCGGGGGAAAGTCTATGCGAATGGAAGAAAATGGCACTGATGATGCAGAAAGAGACCAAAGAGGGTGACACCCCCAGGCCAGCCGATCGGCTCCGCTCCTCCTATCAGGTTGACCCGATTCAAAGGCCGAAACGTTCCTATTTAAATACTCCGATTCCTATCCCGAATCAAGGAAAAATACTAGGGTTGACCCTTCTATTTTTTTACGCCGGTTTATAGGCCTCTGACCCGGATTAAATGTTATAAATCGAATCAGATTCAAATTGTAGTAGAAACGATATCAGGTTAATCTAGAACTGTTCTAGAGTTAATTCGAGTTTCAGTAGGAACGCTACACCTTGGATTCGATTTGTAAACCGGTGTATAAGCCAGCGAGAACAACCCCATAAAAAGGCTTTCTTGGTAGCTGCTCCAAGGCTATAGAACCTTCTCCCACATGAGGCTGGGCTGCCCCCCTTTCAGGTCTCCTTCTGCTAGCAGGCAAAGGATGCTATTAACTGGTAACGGCAAAAGTTTTTTCCCTCCTCCATGGCATCTACTGTACATTTATCCTTATTATTACGCTTTAAATGCTTTTAATTGTTTTAAATTAATGCTGTTTTTAATGGGGATGTTTATTTAATTCCTTTGAACTGTTTTCTACAATTTATAATTGGAATTTAGTTCTATTTTGTTTTAATCTTCGTTCTGAGTCACTTCGGGTCCCTTATTGGAAGAAAGGGAGAACAATTCATTCATTCATTCATTGACTCCCAATGTTAATAATCCAAAGGCATGCTGCCGCTACCACATTTTTCATATTTTAATGGAATGTGTGAGTTAAAAGAAGGATAGAATAATCAGTGGGAAAACTTAAGTGGAATACAAACAGAAAGGAACAGTAGTCAAATCTTCCATAAAATTCAGAGATGACACAGTGCAACTTAATTTTAAAAATAGCCTTCCTCGGATTGAGAAAGTGGGGGGGGGGGGAGAGAAGGGACAGTGGACTCTAGGTCTGCTTACCACTGACAATGGTCTAACATGCTGGCCATATGTAGCACCCCTAAATGGCTGGATGGGCTCTTGAGCACTCATATATGGTGATTTCAGTTTCACTATACAGTCCACTCTATCCAGAGATTATTTATCCAAAGATTCAAGCATCCACGGCTTGAATATGAAATTGTAAAATCAAGTACAGTCGCCCCTCTGTTTTCACGAATTTGAAATCCGCACCCCTCGCATATCCATGGAGGGCAAATGGAGGGGGACTAAATGGAGCTTGTGCCCATAGAAGGCTGGCTGCATTGCTATTTGGAAATATATATATTTATATTTATACTTCTTGAATATCCATGGATTTTGGCATCCATGGGAGGTCCTGGGACAAAATCCCAGCAGATACCAAGGGCCCACTATATATTAGTTTCTGAAAGCCTATTTGTTGTGTTTATGGATATAAGATTTCTGCTATAGAAGTGGAACTTAAAAGGCCTAGTTTTGCATTTTCCACCGTTCTGGGATGTTGGATGAACTAGACAAATTGCTGGATGGCTCTCATCAGTTCCAAGCTGATGATCTGTATGATACAAAGATGAAACTTCTTACTGGTTAATTTCTTCCTACAATCTTTGGTTCATCTTCCAGGAATGATGTAGGCTCCTCTAAATGAATGTACTTTAAGGGTACTGAAGCAAGAGGAATCTTCACATTCATATTATTCACTTTTTTTAAAAAAAACCTGCTACCATAATTATTCCTGTATTTCTGGAGCTACGAAATTCATCTGAGGAAGCATATCTCAAGCTGGTACTAGAATGAGTATCCCAAGGGCAATCATGTTGAAGAAGACTAACAGACTTAAGGTGCTCAGCACCTTTTCGCAGAGAATGTCTGCATTCTTGCTTGAGAAATACAAGGCCAGAGAAAATCAGAAGGTTAAGTCCAGTTGCAGAGCTTAAGGGCCTGCAGGTCAGGAACAAGAAGGGAAAATGACCTTTTGCAGTATCGCTGTTATTATGGCAAGGCCCACAAAGGTCTGACTTTATAAAAGAACAGCTCTTATGGCCACTTTTCAGGGCTAGTGGTCCTCATGCACAAATACACACAACTGGGAAGAGGAGAGGGGGTGTAAAAGAGAAAGATGTAGCTACAGGGAATAGCAGATAAGAAATCTGCCCTTCCTAATGGAATTGTCCTTCAGTTCCCAGATTACTAGCACTGCAGACAGTGAGACACTGAAAAGCATTCATACCTGTTTTTGTTACATGCCTTCAAATTGACTCCAGTGTATAGGACCTCTATCCTAGGGTTTTCCCTTACTCAAAGGAGATTTGCCATTACTTCCCTCTGATGCTGAGAGAATATGGAGCTTATCCCATTAACAAATAAGCCGACTTACCTCTTCCAGTTAGAATTCAGGATCCGGGAATGCCCCGGATGTTATCATACCTAAATCACTGCCTATCTAGCCAGGATGCCACTGCCCAAATGCATCTTGGGTCAAAGCCTCCCTCAGCCAGCACTTTTTCGAAGTCGAGGAAATTCCGACTTCAAAAATTGGCTGGCTGAGCGAGGCTTTGACCTGAGCTGCATCCATATGGTGGCATCCCAGCTAGATAGGTGGCGATTTAGGTATGATAACATCCGGGGGCATCCCAGATCCTGAATTCAAGCCAGAAAAGGTAAACTGGCTTATTTGTTAATGGGATAAGCTCCTATGACTTGCCCAAGATAACCCCATTGAAACTGAAGGACAAGAGGGAATTCAAAACTGGATCTCCCAGAATACTAGTCCAGCACACAAACCACTATACCATTCTCTTAGTAACTTTGCACGCTCTCTTTGGATACCTAAACTACATTTCTAAATGCTCAATTGAAATTTTAAATTACTGCAACGCCAGAAAACTGGGGACTGAAGGAAAAGGTCATTTGGGAGTGGGGAGAATTCTTGTTTCAGGGGACAATGCCCTCTTTTTGCCACCTTCCTTGTATCTACATCCCTGGCACATCACTTCAGCTATCCCTGGCTTGGAAGGAGGAAGAGAGAAAGACAATGGAATCCAGGGCCTCATTCCCACTACAGAATAAACCAGTTTTTGAGTTGAATTGATGAAGCGATTTAATGCCAAATAGTCATTCACACTATTCAAACAGCAATCAAACCTTACCCATTTCAATTTAATCCACTTTATGTTCACATTTCATCAATGAATCAATTCAACATGGAGTCATGTCACAGGGTTGACCATGCCACAGGGAACTGAAATGCATTAACTACTTCATTCCACCAGTGAGTTGAAAAATATATTTTCCTATTTTGCATTTGCTTCATTGTAAAAAAAAAGTATGTTATTAGCATGCAGATTGTTCTTATGTCCATAAATTTATGTCCATAATTTTTAGAGAGAGGGAGGAATCCCCATTGCTTCTTCCACTGTCTTTTCATTATTCTGCAAGTATACAGCACAGTACCTTCTGCTTCCAAAACAGCCCCATATTTCATCATTGAACTAGATGATGTGGTCTCTTCCAACTCTTTGATTGCAGTGATTTCTTTTGCAGTTTCTTGGATACCTCAGTAGGTATGATATTCCTCATAGCCTTTATCATCAGTCCAGATGCCAAGGTTTAGTCATGAGCTGGCTGCCTCACTCTTATACAACATAAATTCAAAGCAAGCTACACAGGAGGAAAAGAATATTAGAAAATATTAGGAAACTGGTTAAACAAAACATGGGGGGGGGGGGGTAGTGTTGACAAACTCTGAGATGAAGGACCCTGGCCTGACAAGAAATTTCATAGTTGGACTTATTCTGTACAAAATTCGCATGTGTCTGTTTTTCACAGAAAACAGCTTTTTTTTTTGTTCAGGAAACAGCATTTTCTGCATGTAAAATAATATTTCAGTGAATAAATATTAATTCCTTTGTAGAAAATACTGTTTTCAGTGCAGAAAATGCTATAACTGGGGATTTATTCTATGTACAAATTGTACATAGGTGATTTGAATAGAAAATTGTTTGGGCCTAGCACAGGCATAAATAACTGTCATGGATTAGGAGACCATAAGTGCACTTCCCACCTTTTGCCCCTAAACGTCTCCTAATATCCTCTAGAGAGCGTAAGGGGACAGGTTCGCCACATTTTTGGTCCTCTCTGAAGACATTCTGGGGCCTGGAGTAGACTTTTTAAATACTATTCTCATCCTTGGCCTAGCAGGACCAAAATTATATCCATTATCCTGGATAATTTCTTCTGTTATCCACAGATAACCATTATGTGTGTATTTACCTCTCTTCTTATCACTGGTAACACTTTGTGTGCCTGTATTTGTCCAATAACTTATGTTTTGATGGAGCTTACAAGAAATAAAAGAATAAAATACAGCATCAAACTGAGAGAACAAAACAAATAAATTACTGCATAAGTGCTTTTTCTAACCCATGGAGAAAAGGATAAAGCCAAGTGATCAATACAGCTAAGAAAAGATAAGTCATTAAGAATTCACATTTTAACAGCTCAAATTATTTAAATACGTGGGGAGAAAATCTTTAAGAAGCAGCAGTTTCCAATGCCTGTCCATATATACTCCTACCGTCAGATATGACCAGGCATGTGAAGAAAATTGTTTCCAATCATTTCCAGTTTATAGCCTTCAGAATGTTTCTGTCTTATGATGACCCTAAAGTGAACCTATCACAGGGTTTTCTTGGCAAGATTGTTTGGTGGGAGCTTACTCTGAGGCTGAGAGAGTGTGATTTGCCCAAGGATGCCCAATGGGATCCCCTGGCTGAGTGGGGGTGGGGATTGAACTCTGCTCTCCTGGAGTTCTTGTCCTATATTCAGTTGAGTTTAATTTCTTCCTGTCTTTCTTCACTGACCAGTTTTAACACCCACACAAAGAAATCAGAAGTGTTATAGTAAGAATGATTCTAACTTTCTTATTTAATTGACACTTGGGGATCTTATATTGTTTCTTCATTGCTGCCTTTGCATGCAAGAATTAAATAAGGAAAGATTTGGATCCGTGGATATGACGTATCTTAGACACACTCAGTTCTATCCACCAAGAACACCAAGATTGCTTATGTCTCTTCTGAACTTTAGCATTAGCCTATATTGTAACTTAAATACCCTAAAGGCACCATATCCTGTCTGATCTTGGAAGCTAAGCAGGGGCTGCACTGGTTAGTATTTGGATGGAGATCACCAACAAATACCAGGTGATGTAGGTTATATTTCAGAGAAAGGAACTGGCAAAACTACCTCTGGGTATTCCTTATGGCAACTCTTGGATGCCATAAGTCAACAGATGACTTGAAGACACGTACACACAGAATAGCTATTAACACTGAAGTAATAGTTTGTGACCAGGACACCAAAACACTTCCTGAGCATCATCAGTTGCTATTTGTAGCTGTGTCCCCACAGGGGAAAAATGCATGAAAATTATTTACTTTTAATTAAACTGCTTTCCTTCTTTAGAGGGAAGTCTCATTCATTCGATTGCACTTGGATCATTGCATTTATTTGATTCATATCATAAACACATATCTCTGAAAATAGCAAACCATTTTTTCTATTAGTCTCTTGAACATTCTTAATAAACTTCTTTAATTAAATGTTTAGAGTACACAAGGTAGTTGCTTCTGAATGTTGTGAGTAATCAGTAATTACCCCAATTCATCAAGGGCAAAAC
>NC_056526.1:24183093-24191666 GCF_019175285.1 Sceloporus undulatus | reverse complement strand
GTATAAACTTGATCCAGTGGATTCCTTCATATCTTCTTATGTTGAAACAGACTGACACAGCTATTTCATTGAATACTATAACCTAGGATTCTATAGGATGGTGTCATAATGGTTAAAGCAGTATCAAACTGCTATAATTGGGTAAAGTAAATATGTTTTATGTTACCCCATTAGGTATCATTGTCTACCACTGGCAGGGGTGAGGGGGCTTGCTGAATTTAAGTTTCACCAAAATTTTCACTTCCACAACTGCAGGTACACTTTGGTCCATGCTCCCATCAATTTCAAATATGACAGTTCTAAAACTTGGGATGGACAAAAGAGTCTAACAAATTTAATGTGTCTAACATACTTTTCCTTCCTCCATAGTAAAGAAGATGGCATGACAAGTGCTACTATTTTTTGGATGTTTCAGAAGGAAAAGAAAGAATGAGGCTTGTGGCTGCCTTTTCTTGGGTTAACACATGGATTCACACTAGATGCAATGTGAGAGAAGTATTTGTGGGGCTCATTCCTCTTGGAGGGGTGGTAGGAAAAAGAATGGGATTCAAAATACAGCAAAAGCCTGCCTGACTTAGGAAGCCAACAGCAATGCTATTATTGGCATAGGCTCTGACTTTAATCCAGTATGTAATCCTGCCACCATAGAAAGGTAGTGCCAAGGCAAGATCTTAGCCTTAGTAGAGTTATGTCAGCTTTTCAGAACTAAGGGGAAAACCATGCACAAATGATGGAAACTCATCTAACAATGGTGTTTCTACAAAACAGAAAACAACAAAGTGAAAGCAGGACGTGATGATCTTACAGTGCAAGGATGCATTTGGGTTTACTCACCTTTAACAGAGAGAAGGGACAAAGTAGATATTTTGCTATTTTGGCTACAGCTATCCTCAGCTTATGATTCTGGTTGCTCATCACTTGTTTCTTTCTTAAAAGAAGCAAAGAAGTAAATTTTCTTGCAGTAATACTATAGTTCTAACACCAGGGAAATGAACTTTGGTATCCCTTGAAAGTCCACTAATCTATACAGTATAAATCAGCAACTCCTCTGACAATGATACTTTGCTGCTTTCTTCAAAACAGGAAAACGGAGGTGTGGAGAGACCAACTTTAGAACGTGGAGGATTTTCACTGTGATCACCCAGGGCTTTGGAAGGAAGGGTCAAAATTATAGCCTCTTCTTCCAGAAAATCCCAGCCCTTTGGGGGCTTTCCCTTTGGTTCTGCACAGGCTTAGAGAAGCTTTCTCCTCAACCAGAAGTGCATGAAAATCTTCTTGCTGGTGACTAGACCAACAGTGAGATCATTCCTTAAGTCCTCTTATTGTAAAACTTTATCAGGAGAAAAACAATTCATGGCGGCATTGATATTTTATTGCATTATTTCATCAAACCTTGGCATTTTTTTCTAATGCTTGTCAAGATGCTCTCTAAAATTTGAGGTCATTTACATTAAACATTATTGTTTTGCTGTGACAGAAGCAGAAATGGGAACAGAGATAGTCATGAAAGTGAAACATATTAATGTTTATCCCCTCTCCACAGTTTTTGGCCCCATTCTTAAGGTCTAAGAAGGTCCATTGTTGTTTGCAGGGCTGCTTTTGCTCCCATGGGGAAGCAAAAAACAAAATCAATTAGCCGCTTCAGGCTGAGCATTACAAGCAGGAGAAGGCTGAGCGTTCCACAGAAACAAGGCCATAGCCTTATTTTCTGAGATGGGAGGACCTATAAACCTTGTGAACAGTCATGCCCAGGAGCATTATGCAATGTGTCGGGGATAAACATCTATTTCTTCTTACAAGCACTGATGCAAAATCATGGCACATCTTAACTCATTTTGTTCATAATTGAGATAACTCTTAAAATGTGATTCCTTGAATATGCACATTTATGAAAAGACTTAAATCCAGGGAGGGAAGCAAATACACCTTTGGATGTTGCTGGACTGCAGCCCCCATCAGTCCTACACAGCATAGTCAAGTGAAGAATTCTGGGAGTTGTAGTACAACAAGATCTGGAGGACTTCAGGATTTCTATCCTTGGCCTAAATTCAACTGCTAATCTGAAACAGGGGCAGATCCACTGAATCTTTGGTTGAATGGTAACATCAATACCAGGAAAGATTCTAAAGCAGATTATTAAACAGAGAGTTTATGAACATTTAGAAGGGAATGCCATCATCACAAAAAAGTTAACATGGATTTGTGAGAAACAACTCACATCAAACTAATTAGATCTCTTTTTTGATAAAATTAGCTCATTCACAGATGAAGGGAATGCTCTGGATATAGCATATATTGGTTTCAGTAAGGCCTTTGATAAGGTCCACCATTATATTATTGCAAACAAACTAGTAAAGTGTGTCTTGAAAACATAACTATTAGCTGGATTTGTAATTGGTTGACCAACCAAGCCCAAAGGGTGCTCAACAATGGCTCCTCTTCATCCTGGGGTCCTACAGGGTTCTGTCCTGGGTCCAGTGCTACTCAACATCTTTATCAATGGCTTGAATGACAGAATAGAGGGCCTGCTTATAAAATTTGCAGATGACACCAAATCAGGAGGAGTAGCTAATACCCCAGAAGACAGGATCAAAATTCAAAATGACCTAAATAGATTAGAAAGTTGGGTAAAAGCTAACAAAATGAATTTCAACAGTGATAAATGTAAGATACTGCACTTAAGTAGAAAAAATTGAAATGTATAGATATAGAATGGGGGACACCTGGCTTCAGGAGACTACTTGTGAAAGGGATCTAGGAGTCCTAGTGGACCACAAGTTGAACATGAGTCAACAGTGTGATGCGGCAGCTAAAAAGGCTAATCCTATTTTAGGCTGTATCAATAGAAATATAGTGTCTAACTCAAGGGAATAATGCCACTCTATTCTGCTTTGGTCAGGCCTCACCTGAAATACTGTGTTCAATTCTGGGCACCACAATTCAAAAAGGATGTTGAGAAACTGGAGCGTGTCCAAAGGAGGGTGACTAAAATGGTGAAGGGTCTGTAAACCATGCTCTATGAGGAACAACATAGGGAGCTGGGGATGTTTAGCCTGGAGAAGAGATGGTTAAGAGGTGATATGATAGCCCTGTTTAAGTATTTGAAAAGCTGTCATATTAAGGATTGAGCAAGCTTGTTTTCTCCTGTTCCAGAGAATATAACCCGTAGCAATGGATTCAAACTAGAGGAAAAGACATTCCACCTCAACACTTCCTGACAATAAGATGCAGCTTCCAAATATTTTTCAAGGGCAGCCCCACACAGAGCACATTACAGTAGTCTAATCAGAAGGTTACCAGTGAATAGAGCACTGTGACTAGATTACCTCTGCCCAGGAAAAAGCCATAGCTAGTGCACCAGTTGAAGGTGGTGCCAAGCACTGCCAAATAATCCATTGGGTCTCCAGTGACAGGGATGGATCTATGAGTACTGCCAAGTTACATACTTCTTCCTCCAGCACTGACAATGCTGAAGACTGACATTATGCAATTTATGGTGAATCTGCCAATATGCTTGGGTATTGTCCCATTATACAATGAGGAATGCACAGTGGCTGTTTTTGCAATCCCAATAGATCAAGTGGTACAATGAAGGCACTAATGAATAATTCTACACCAACCAAGAATGTTCAGTGGCATGTCTGGCATCCTGTTGGTTAGTCTCAGCAAGAATAGACCTATGGAATCAATTTTAAATGAGTCAATATGTTGTCGCTGTTGTTGTTACTGTTGTTGTTGTGTGCCTTTAAGTCATTTCCAATTTACAATGTCACTGTGTTTTCTTGGCAAGTTTCCTTCAGAGAGAGTTTGCTATTGCCATCCTCTGAGCCTGAGAAAGTGTAACATGCCCAAAGTCACCCAGTGGGTTTACATGGCTGAACTGGGAGTTGAACCCTGTCCCCCAGAGCCCTGTATAGGTAAATCCAGTTATGCAGTGGTGCTGTTCACTCAGAACTATCAATAGGACTTAGGCTCATGTGAAATCACTACACTTGTGTAACTGAGAGATGATGGGATCCCCTTATGCATATAGTTGGTTATTATGGAAACTACAAGTTAGACTAGTGAAGCCATTGCCCTGATCCACCAGGCTTCTTCTTATTTCTTAAGAGGAGAAACTACTTCAAATGCTATATCTGAGGGTGAAACTGATGGTCAAATAAGCAGGTTTCTGGCTGGTTTCCAGGAAGGTATTTAGATACGCAGCCTTGAAGCCGGCCGAAACCGCTTTCAAGCAGCCCCATGGGGAGAAAAGCGCGGACTAAAAAGGAGCTGGATTTTTCACTTCTTCCCAGAATTACACACTTTCGCTCACATTCTAAGAGCGCATTGCCAGAGCACTCTAAAGGGCTCCTATCCTAACCTAAGCCTAATTGTGCATATAAAACTACCATTGCAGGAACGCATTTAGAAGGGACAGAGATGCTATCCCCAAGTGGTGGGTGGTAATACCCAAAGGGAAAGCTTGACAACCTCTCATGAAGATAAATAAAGCATACACAAAGCGACAGTCAAAGAGGGGGCATGGGGTGGGGGCATGACTGTACCTCGCTGGCACTTGTATAGGCACATCTCTGCTCCGGTGCCTTGTCCTGGTGGAGTGCTGCACATGCAACTGTGCACAGGTTCTCAGGGGTGGCCATCCAATGGATGGTAGTTGCCAGTGGTGTACTCCTGCTACTGTATGCAGGTATGGTGGGGGGAACAATAAAAAAGTACATGGCTTGAAATTGTGCCATGTGGTCATGACATGTGGACTCCAGCTGCCCTGGGAACCAGAGGTGCAGTTGGTGGGGACTCGGATCACTTTTGGAAAAGACAGCTTCAAGACGCTTTTAACTACCTGTTTGTTTCACCCCTGAGCCATTCTTTTTGCCATTTTTATTGATAGAGTGTTTTGCTTCTCCATGAATTTCCCAGATATTTTATCTGAGCAGGAAGCTCTAAAAGTGCTTCAGGACATTGCTTTTGGCAACATTTGGTGGGAATTCTATAGTCTGTAAATGAAAAGCTAGACATATTTTTTTGAGGCCACAGAGCTCTCAGAATATATGATCTGACAGGGTCGCAAGGGTAAAGGGAAATAAAGATATATTGCAATCTTAAATCAGGATGAAAAAGAGGTTTGGAAGCAGTATAGGAGAATGCTGTGTTTGTTTAAACAATTAGAAGTAGGCCTAGTTTCTTAAACCAGAGACAGTTGAGCTAAATCGAATGTTCATGCCGACTAGATAAGACACATTAAAATCAGTGGGACTTAGGCATGGAGTGGCAAATAAGTCCCATTCATTTCAGTAGACCTACACTATTTGATACGAACATTGGGCTTAGCTTTGTGTGCTGTTCTTTGTGCTTCAGAATAGTGACGTTTGAGATTCAGAAATGCTAGTATATACACATATGCATCCACAAACACACACACTTACTTATTTCATTTCTACTCATCTTCCTGCGAGAAAAGCAACTAAAAACCTGAAAATACAGATTAAAAACAAAATCTCAGTTTATAAAAAAATAAAAGAAAGCATGTGTAAATAAGCAGTATTAAAAGCACAATGATGAATAATATAAATATATGCATTGTTGTTGTCATTGTGTAACTTGTGACCTCAAGTCATTTCCAACTTATGACAACTTATGGCAACCCTATCACGGGGTCTTCTTGGCAAAATTTGTTCAGAGAATGTTTGTCTTTGCCCTCCTCTGAGAATGACAGAGTACAACTTGACCAAAGTCAGCCAGTACGTTTCAATAGCTGAGTTGGGATTTGAACCCTGGTCTCCAAAGTCATGGTCCAACATACAAACCAAATACACTTCTCCTTCTGTAAGAACATGTATAAGAATATTTTTGATGAGTTAATTCAACTCAAATTACTTGAAATATGTCCAAACTAGCTTAAACTCAATTAATTTGCAAGCCATTAAGTAAACAAAATAGGAGAAAAAATGTTTCCTTCTTGTGCCAAAGTATCAATACATTAATGTTCCCTTCTCGGGCTGTAGGCCATTAACATAACAAAGTTAGACTGGCAACATGGTCATCATTTTCATGGAAAGTAGACTCCTACCCTAATCTTCTCATTAGCAGGATGGCACAACTTGTCTTGTGTGTATTTTTAATGCATATTTCTGGAAGCCTCCCTCCAGTAGACAGCACTTTCCATCCATTCAGCTATGAAATTGTCCTCCATCAGTTCACATCTGATGGGACCAGAGCAGACATAGTATAAAAAATCTCCTTTATGGCTTGTGCATGAAGAACAGTTTCCTGGTTACCAAGAGGGGGATTCATATGAGAGCTTAGAACAATTATATTTTTGGACAACAATTCCCCACATCCCCAGCCAGGATACTTTTGTATTAGAGCTGTTTCCTGTCTGATAGTGAGATGTTCGCCATAGACATCTATCTGTACAGATGGAAACCTTAGCCTGTAATTCATTTATCATTGCCCATATGTAGGATTTGATTTGGAAACAACAGAATCCTGTAGCAAGCATGTTCAGTAGCTGTCTTGTCTGGCAGATTCTGGGAGTCTAGCTTTTTCAGTGACACCTTCTGTAGGCTGTCTCTGTAAGGTGCAGAAGATGCCAATTTACAAGACAATTGTTGTATAGTTGTCTGTTGATCTCCCCACTCTCCACTGACTAGGAAATAGATGTGCTTGAAGGTTAGCTGAGAAAAGAAAGATTGAGGAATGGATGAGACACTGTCTTGCCTACATCTGATAGCTACATCTTCTGGTGCAGGATCAAGGCCATCATTTATAAGGTTGGCTGCCCACATTTGTGAAGGTTAGAGGCAATTCCCCCTGACAAAAGTTTAAAACCAATGAATATAAATAAATACAAATAAAAGTATGAATGCTATTTCTTTTTTACCTAAGAGAACATTTCTCTAGGACTCTCTAGATCCTCAAGAGTGACTCTATGGTCAACATCCACTCCTTGTTCATTAAAATAACTTCCCAAGCTCTTGCCTTCCTTTTGTTCAAAAAAGCAAGGAAAACCAATGAGCAAAGCTCTCCTCAACTAACATGACACTGGATTTTATTTGTGCCCACAAATAAACCATTAGTCACCAAAGCTGTCATAAAACTCCACAAAATGATATTAATCTTTGTGATATATGTAATCTATATTGTTCATGTAATGTAAAATTTAAGCAATTCACAGGACACCCACAGCTATGGCAACTTCCATTTTATTTGACTGAGAGTCAAACTGAAAGTAAAAAGACAGGTCAACATAAGATTTAGAAGATTTTGTTGTTGTAGTAAAGCATCTCTGGAAGGCTCCACCAGGTTGAGTGAAAGTTAGTTTCATGGAAGAATATCTCCGACCCCTGCTTCATCTCAGCTGTATTTATTTTTAACCTGTTACCAACAATAGACACTGACATCTCTTTTTACTGGATTTTTAAAAATCTCTCATAGAGTGATAATCAGACTGAGAAAAACAAAGAGCAAGACTACATGGCACATTGTCCTTGTTAAGCAGGAAGACAAGCTCACAAGACAAGGCAACAAGCTAGTATCTGATGTGCAGTATCAGCCTACATTGATCTTCTTTGCTCGTCCTTTGATATGAACTGAAACAGGTTTCTTGGATGCTGGGGCGCCAGAGAACTGCAAAACAAAAGCTCATGCTTCTCCTTTTAGCTGCTCTTGGCAAAAACTTTCTTAGAATCTACTGTTCTCTCATTAGAGACCAGAGAAGCAGCCATTATCCTTTACAGTTCCATACACACATATGTTTACTGAGTAAGAGGGAGGTCATGGATAATGCATTTAATCCCCATCATGGGACCTTAATATACTATTAGTTTTTGACTAGGTTTGAGTTATGAACAATGGGGAAATTCAGCTTAATGAACACCTATTTTGACACATATTTTCTCTCTAGTAACAAAGGCGACAAGTTTGGTTCATCCCTTTTTCCTGGCTTTAGAAATGGCAGTTGGCTCTGATTAAAATCTAGAGAACTGCCATACAGATAATTAGAATTTGCTCTTCTGCTATCTGCTACTTCTTCCTTAGGATGCTACTGTGACTGGAAAAGAAGGTAAAACACTTGTTCTATTGGCAATGACACTTTTCTAATCTCTATCAAATATGAACATGATGCCTTCCTGGAATAGATGATTAAACTTTCAGAAAGGAGAGATGTAGTAGTACTGGGAGATTTCAACTGTCGTGGTATTTATTTATTTATTGACTTTCTATCCCACCTTTCTCCTAAAATGGGATTCAAAATGACTGATATTTGCTGGAAGTCAAACTCTGCCAAGAATATAAGCTCCCACAAGTTCCTCTTTTGCCTTGCAGACAATTTTGTTGTCTAAAAGGTGGAAGAAGGATTCAGAGAAAAGGCAGAGTACTTTTTTGGGGGGGGGGAGAGTAGCAATAAAACACTGGTGTGTCCCCTACATCTTGATTTACCTCTTGTTTCAATTCCCCCCCCCCTTTTTGCTCTTTTATTTGATTTGTCTTTTCTCCCCCTCTTCCATTGCTTTAATCTCCTCTATATGCCCTATGTTTTTACTCAGTTCATCTCCTGTACATTTCCCCCC
>NC_056526.1:24180857-24182993 GCF_019175285.1 Sceloporus undulatus | reverse complement strand
CCAAGGTAGATTTTCAGGCAGTGAAGTGTATAAGTGGGAAACCTGTAGCACTTGGAATCCTCTTGCAAAATTCTGTGTTTCCAAATAAAGGACATGAGAAAACTCAGCTTTTTCCAGGTTGTATTTTATGGGATTTGTGTATTGATTTGTATATATTTGCTTTTATACATCAGTAATTTTTTAAAAAAAAGAAATAAAGGAAAGTGAAAACAGTAAACTGTATACACAGATAGGTCGGTGGTTTATTTTGTAAAAAAAAGTACCCAGGCTTCAGAAATCTATTTTAAAAAGAAAGGAAGATCACTACCCTGTCTGTGGAGTTTATCAGACAAGGGAAATTGGAAGTATAATCCAATGGCAATCTGAACACAATCATGGGGTTTAACGTTATTGCGTGATAGACTACCACACGCAAATTCGGGCAATGGGAAGTCAGTCCGAATGCAATCATGGTGTTTCATGTTATTGCATGAAAGGTGATCGCACGCAATTTCGGGCAATGGCTATCTATTTTCAGGCAATGGGAAGCCACTTCAAACGCAATTCCAATTCATGTAAATTCATGTAAATTTGCTGAACTAGTGAATTCACATGAATGTGTTCTGACCCCACTTCCTTTTCATTCGAAATTAAGAGAAATTCCTCACATGTGATAAACTCCTGTGCCTCTCTGATAAAGCTGAACCAGTAATTATGAATCCCAAATTCTAATGGGCAGACTTTCAAAATAATTCCCAAATCATACTCATCACTGTTTACATTTGGTCCCCTTTTGTACCTCTTGCTTGTACACTCATTCTACTTGCAATTTTGTATTTCTGCAAATGTGACAAGGTTTTCCAGTAGTGTTCAAGCTGCAAGCTAGAGGTGTTTTTCAGCTCAGGCAGAGGCTTTATTTTTGTCAGTTTGAGTAAAAATATCAATTCAGTTAAGTCCCAGTTTTGTGTGATTTATGCTTTCCCATAAACCACAACTGTGATTCCCATGCTGGCTCAAAGTGGAGGGATAGAGGAGGGGAGGAGAGACAGAATTGCATTTCCCTACTGAGACATCAAAACAAGTTTCTTTTGTGCAATTTTCCAAGTCTTATCCCAGGCTGTTTTTATAGTCATTTTTAGATTCTGCATTACAGTCTACTCCCTACAAATTTCACTTGTTGAGATTGTTAAGCTAAAAAGCTAGTGTATTTTGGGGCTAAACAGACCGGTGTTTAATGCTGACTGACCATTCAGCAGGGGGCATCAGGGCCCTTCTGTGCTGCAGTGTTTAGATATACTGTGCCGAAAAGCTGACACCATGGTGGCAAGGGCGTCTTTTTGCCAGCGCTAAAAGGAGCTGCATTTTGCCATTCTTTTAGCACCAGCAAAGCACCAGTCAGGACGACGGCATGCTGTTGCCATGGTCCTGATCCAGTGCTGAAAGGGGCAATGTGGAGCCACTCTTTTGGGGCTGTCCGTAGAGCCCCTTTGTCTCTGTCTCTTACATTGTCACTTTTTTTTCAATGACTACTGTTCTACCTCTATGCATCAATTGGTACTGGTGCCAATTTAGAGCTCCTTTTTGCATGTAGGTGTGTGTGTGTGTGTGTGTGTGTGTGTGTGTGTGTGTGTATGCATCTCTTCCAGACCAAGAAATTACAAGGCAAGATTCTGTATCTAAGATGAACAGGGGTATGCCAATACTCCTTCTATACTCTGTGGACACAGATATCTAAATCTGGGACTTCTTGTTGTTAGCTGTCTTCGAGTCAACCTTGACTTATGGTGACCCTGTGAATGAGACATCTCCAAGCCCCTCAATCCTCTACCTCTCTGTTCAGGTCCTATAGGCTCAGGCTCGTGATCTTCCTGATTTCTATTCATCTGGCATATGGTCTTCCTCTCTTTCTACTGCCCTCATAAATCTGGGGCTTACAGTCTCTAAATCTGGGGTTTATGGATGTTGGACCCACACTTTCCAAAGCTACAGATTTCCTCTGATTTTGTTTCAAATGTTCCCACCAAACAAATGACGGAGTCCACCTTTAGAACTTAGGAAGGATCATCTAGGACTTCACTCCAGTAAAGTGTGACTCTATATGGTCCTCCCTTTCCCAGAACAGAAAGTGGATCTTACCTGTTGTATCTGACCCTAAAG
>NC_056526.1:24178453-24180757 GCF_019175285.1 Sceloporus undulatus | reverse complement strand
GAATTGAATGCGAAGTAGCCTAGGAATAGGATGTGTGAATTCACTAGTTCACTGAATTTACTTAATTTGGGATTCCTGTGGAATTGCGTTTAGAATGCCAGTGAATGCGCAATTACGTGAATACCCACGATTCTGTTCGGGATGACACTGGATTATACTTCCAATTTCCATTGTGTGATAACAACCATTGTTTCCTTCCTCAACATTCCCCAGTATTGTGATAGAATACCAAAGCCAAAGGACAGAAAGCTCCTTGTAAAATGAGAGCTCTTCACTGTGTGGTGCAGACTTCTGTTTTAAATTGAGAATCACAGCTGCTGATTTTAGTAGAATGAGACCACATTCAGTAATACTTCTGTACTTTTGACTGTTGGATAGTATTCATGGTATGAAGAAAGGTCTGACCTCATTCTACTTAAGATGAAAGTGAAGGAAGAACCAAAAGGCTGGATAAAGGAGGTAATCCTCCCCAACACCTACATTCCTCCAGATGGAGGAAATTTATCCAAAAGACAGTACAGTGTCTTTTGCTGATTCAAATACAAAGTCTTAAATGACTCAGCAGGGAATATTGTATGTGTGTGCGCCTTGAAGTTGCCTGTCAACGGATGGAGATCCCATAGATTTCACAGAGTTTCTGAGACAAGGAATACTCAGAGGCAATTCTTTCCTCTGAAATATAGCCTACAGCATCTGGTATTCTTAGCCACGGAATACTCAGCGGTGTTTTTTCCAGTTCCATCCTTTGAAATATTTTGCTACATAGCAATTTTCCCTTTCTGCTTCTTTCTCTGGGAATATAGAATAGAATTCTCTTTTTAAGAATTCTCTGAATTAATTGTAGGAAGACCCAGCATGATGTAGTGGTTTGAACATTGGGGTATGACTCTGGAGACCAGGGTTCAAAAATCTGTGTGGCCATGCAAATCCGCTGGATGACCTTGGGCAAGTCACATTCTCTCAGCCACAGAGAATAGACTGCCTCTGAACAAATCTTGCCAAGAAAAGCCCATGATAGCTTTTTCCTTAGGGTTACCCTAAGTCAGAAATGATTTGAAGGCACATACCAACAACAAAATGCTTGTTCAGTTTTGCCAGAATTACCTAACTATGTCTATGTTTTCGAATGAGTTCAAGGCGTATTAAAGATTTTAGAAAACTCTACACAGCAAACTGATTTCTGTTTGTTAAATAGCTATTAGACACACCCAAACAAAGCTTGATCTCCCCCTCCCCCCGGCTATTTGGCACCCTACTTTGCATCCTCGCACATTGCAAATACAGTTTTGGGGAGAAAAACTGGCTTCGAAAAATAGTTTCTCCCTTTATAGGCTAATTTGGAATTCAAGCTCAATTCTGCAGTATTCCCAAGATCTACTGGTTCCTTTCAAAATTTTGCTGATGAAAACAGTAATAGGGTCTCATGTGTCTCTGAGAATGGGTACACAATTAATTTACTTCTTACTATACACACTGCTAGATGCTCCTCCTGATATTTACTACTGTGTGGATTTTATTTGCCTTTCAGGGGTGTACTTCCCACTTCCTGGTTGGATTGCAGCTCCTCTCAGCCACAGGCAGCGTAGCTGATGGGATGATGAGAGATTATTCAAACTCAAAGAAATGTGTGTATATCTGTTTGTGTGTGTGGTATGCAGATCCATAGGACACAGTCATCTACCAGGTTGGATTAATTGCTCACTACTGCTTGTTCCAATGGACATCCATTTGAAAGAGCTTTTCTGGATGTATTTGAAACTCCCAGGTTTTGTTTCTGTAATAACTAATTTTATTTTGGAGATCCACACAATGTTTTCTTCATCCCAAAATATTTTCTGGGAAGTCCCAGCATTACCAAAGGTTTTTCATTCCTGCTTCTTAGGTCAGTTTAAATTAATCCATCATGTTTCTAGATGACATGTATCTTTACTTGACAGTCTACTTGTATTATCCTAGAACTAGTTGAGATGGCTGCCACCAGCAAAAACTATTGTTTGTAGGACACAGATTCAACAGAGATCACGCAAGAGAAAGAGGACTATTTGCACCAAAACAAAATGCTCCAAATGTTTAATAATAATAATAATAATAATAATAATATCACTTTGATTATGAGCACATCTACATTGGCCAAATGAAGGGGCTCCCTCCCCATCCTCACAGTGACCAGTCTACGTGATGCAGGGACAAATCCCCAAATTAAGTGCAGACTTAGTTTTTTGTGGGTTTTTCGGGCTATGTGGCCATGTTCTAGAAGATTTTCTTCCTGACATTTCGCCAGCATCTGTGGCTGGCATCTTCAGA
>NC_056526.1:24175943-24178353 GCF_019175285.1 Sceloporus undulatus | reverse complement strand
GCCACACCTAGCTGAAACAGTAAAGTGGTTTATCTGTCATGCATATCTTCCAACTGGTTCATTTTCACAGGGACAGTCCTAATTAATCCACTGCTGTCCAGGTTTTTCAGTTGCTTTCAAAATGTCTCAGTTTCTCTCTCCTCCTCATGCTTGCCCTCCTTGTCCTTGGCATACTTCCATTGCTGCAAATGGAGTTCAAAGTGAGAAGTAGTTTGTATTCATTTAAATCAACAAGAAGGAGGGAAGAAGAGAGAAGGGGGTAGATCTTGCCCCTCTATGACATCTTGCCCATATTGTGATGTTGCTTGGCACAATGTGTCCCAATTTTATCTGTGCAGTGCTGGAGGGTACAGTCATATGACCAAACTTGCATGGAACAAATAATTATCTCAATCACCGATCACTGGATATTAATCTGACCAGAGACTGTGGTAATTGATCAAGCAACAAAGTGCAATGTGTGCTGAACTTGTCACATAGCCAAGAGCCTAATTTCAGTTATATAATCTGTCCCTGACAATGTCCTAACAATATCAGGTTATCAATAGTGTAATCAAACGCCTGTCTAGGAAGCCTCTTTGAGTTCAGTGAGACTTTGTGTGTTTTGTACTGTTTGCATTCAAGTCATTTCTAACTTATGGAGACCCTAAGGCAAACCCACCACAGGGGTTTCTTGGCAAGTTTTTTCACAGGGGATTTGCCATTGCCATCCTCTCAGGCTGAGAGAGTGTGACTTACCCAAGATCACCCAGTGGGTTTCCTTGGCTGATCTGAGACTCAGATCCTGTTCCCCAGAGTCATAGTCCAGTGCTCAAACTGCTACACCACACTGGCTCCTGTGTAATCCAGGACTACAGCCTAAACTGTCCTGCAATTTTCTGAAGAATTGTTAAAGGGGTCAACCGGTAGAGTCCCATGCCAAGCACCAGGCCAGTGCAGAATGTCAACTGATATATGTGAAGTCAAAGGCTTTCATGGCCAGCATCCATAGTTTTTTGTGGGTTTTTCGGGCTATGTAGCCATGTTCTGGAAGAGTTTATTCCTGCCATTTCACAAGCATTTGTGGCTGGCATCTTCAGAGATGATGCTCTGAAGATGCCAGCCACAAATACAGGCAAAACATCAGGAATAAATTCTACTGGAACATGGCCACATAGCTTGAAAAACCCACCAAAAAAAATCAACTGATATAGATTGACATATAAATCTAGTCCTACTTTGGCATGAACACTGACAATAATTCTTTAGAGATTCATAAGTACTAGCAACCTGTTTGATGTTCACTTTGTAAATACCCACAGCACAGTTATTTTCTGCTTCCATGAGCAGAAAGAACTACCCTGATTTACAGGAATTAACCAACTGGTGAAGGTAACAAGGGATACTCTAACTCTCAAAAGCTGGTGGTGTTCCAGGCAAACAGCAACCTCAATTCTGCTAAGGCTAATGATCCCAATAGTTAAGAGTGCCTTGGCAATCCTTTGCTGAAAGAAACCTGAATTCTGTAACAAATTAAGAAAGGTGGACAAATCTGCATAATTAAGAGGGATAGTAGTCCTAACAACAACAAAGTAGTTCAGTGGTACACAATTCACATGTAAAAGGGCTCAGGTTCAATATATTTCTGTGTACATGCAATTTAGCTTCCTTGGTATAATTTTCTGATGGCAGAAAACAAGATGCAGCCCTCCACAGCATCTGAGCACATGAGATTAGATCTTTAAGGATGCATCTAAACTGTAGAAATTACACATTTTGATACCACTTTTAATTGCCATGGTGCCATCCTACAGAATCCTTGGATTTGTAGTTTTGTGAGCCACCAGCACTCTTTGGCAGAGAAGGCTAAAGACCTTGTAAAAGTTCTAATCCTAAGATTCCAGCAATTAAAGTGGTGTCAAATTGCATTGTTTCTCCAATGTAGATGCAAAAAGATGCACCCTAAATGAATAAAAAAGGCATGGGAAATGGGCAACAAGCTTGCTGAGCTGTCAGCTGCTGCTTTTCCTCTCCTCTATCCTCTCTCATTATTCCAACTGACAAATTTACATCCTCTAACTATCCCACTTTTGCAGATACAGTCTTTATTAATATTCTGTTATCCCACATTTTCCTGCAATTCCAAGAGTTCCATAGCAGTGAACCATGATAGTTATTGAGGTGTCAAACTGGCTTATTTCTGCAGTGTGGATGCAGCATAGGAGAGGTTTCATAAGTTTGCTTTTGCCTAAATCTACAGGGAAGGTTATCACACTGTGCCATGCTGTGTCTCCTTGCATTCTGCAGAGTTAATTGTGAGGAAATTATTTCTGCACTTTGAACATATTTGGCAGCACTGATGTAAATGAGAATAAAGGGGGAAAGTGAGTGGAGGAGAGAAAAACTGAAACATCTTTTAAAAAGTTGAAAA
>NC_056526.1:24173601-24175843 GCF_019175285.1 Sceloporus undulatus | reverse complement strand
TTTTGGATGTATTAGTGATATCAAACTTGTTAACTTTTGCAGAAATTGGCTCACATCTCCTATTCACATAGAGTGTATCTGCACTATAGAAATAATGGAATTTGACACCACTTTAACTACCTTGGCTCCATCCTAAAGAATCTTGGGAGGCACCAACACTCTGGCACAAAAGGCTAAAGACATTGTAAAACTACAAATCCTAGGATTCTATAGGACAAAGCTATGGCACTTAAAGTGGTTTCAAAGTGCATTATTTCTACAATGCAGAGGCACCCATAATCAAAATAACTTTCCTCCTCCTGGTTGCAGTTGTTTTTAGAAAGAAAAAAAGTGATCAGGCAGAATCAATATATGTTTGAAAATTTCATGCAATGGTTACATCAGTATATGCAATGACTAATCTACAACCACTTGAGCAGAGACAACGACATCAGGATTCTTATTCAATTAGGTTTAATTTTCTGCTTTACTGTTCCTGTAATTTTAATTTAGAAAAGTACATTGCCTACAAGGATGATCATATTCAGGGGTGTTGTAAGAGAGTAACTCAGGGTTCTGCTCTGCTGTACATTTAAGAAAGGAAACAGTGTCCCTCTGTTTGATGGGCACAAGCATAATTGGAAAACATAAAGGAGGCTGTACTGCCATTCATTAGCTCTAAACCAGAGGTGGAGAAAGTTTGGCCTTTCATGTGTTTTGGGCTTCAGTTTTCAGCAAGAACAATGGTAAGGGACTGTAAGTGTTGAAGCCCAAACCTTCTGATGTGTGAATGATTCATTATACCTAAACTAACACATTTTACAGAGTTTAGGGAAAAACCTAAAATGCTTCTCTGAGATCATGAAACACAGTCTTATACTGAGTTAATTCATAGATTCAGTATTGTTGATACTGTGCTGGAGTACTCTCAAGCATTTCAGACAGGGAGTCTTTCCTAATCATCCTCAGAGATGCCAAGCCATGAACCTGGAACACTCTCTATACAAAATGTGTGTTCTGCCATGTGGCTGCAGCCCATTCCCAAGCCTTCAGCATCAGACCTTGAATAGCCATGAAACCTCAACCATGTAATTAAAAAGAAGTCTACACTCCTTCCTGAATATAAACGTCTCTTTCCAGAGGTTGAGATCAAATGAGATTTAGATTTAGTTCCATTTCCATTTTAGGAAAAACTTGTTCTTGGTGTACACACCAAGTGCTGACATTACTGGGCCTGGTTCTTCATGAACTCTTTTATTGAGATCTGTCTTTTATGGCGAGTCATGTACACATAAAAATAACACAAAACACCACAAAACATACCTCCTAGCATTTTGTGCCTACAAACAGTAAAACTGTGTCTGGACACCTTTCTTGATCAAGAGGGACACCAGTGCCTCATCCAAAATGGTTGGGGAAGATCCTCCCCCCCCCCGCCAAACTGGTCCACAAGCCACTACCTCTGAACAGTCCATGGTATTCTGAATTCAGGCCAGTCTTAAGTTTCACTTTTGTCTCTCACAGACCTGACAGGTGATATTTTACCTGGTCCTTAACCAACCAGATCACACTGTTGTCTACCCAGGTTCTGCTAGGGTGGGAGGAAAGGGCAACCCTAACATCACATCACCTTCCCAATTAAAAAGCCCATTTCTAGGTGCATGTTACGCATTACCAGACAAATTAAGTTTGCATCCAAGTACTTCATGTACAGTGGAAAGTTAGTACTCAATACATCCATGCAGAGTAGACAGAGATCGAGAGATGACAGTGAAGAAACAGGGAGTTTTTAAAAAGTAGGGAAAGAAAAGGCAAGTACTTACACCGTGAAGTAATCAGGGGAGCTGAGACTCTCCTCAGGTCAGCAGAGGGCACTTTATGGATGCTATTGTCAGAAACGAAATGAGCAGCCAGAACCGGCAGCACAAACAGCATGGACAGCCAAGAAAAGAAAGAGGAAAAGAGAGAGAGAGAGAGCGGAGGAGCAGAGAGAGAGAGAGAAGACAACAATAACATTTAAACATAAAAACAAAGGAAGGCTTCACAAAAAGGGGCTAAATGGGATTATGCTAAGCTCCACGGACAGCACTCCCTCAAAAGAAAAGGCCAATGAATGGCGCTTGCCAGCAAGCATGATGAAAGAATATGGGCATAGTTAAATGGCATGATGGATTTTCAGATTAAAAAGAGGTTCTTATGGCTGGGGCTGCAAGAGAGTTTCAAGCATTATGCACTATAGGCAATATGGAAATTATCAAGAGAG
>NC_056526.1:24151227-24173576 GCF_019175285.1 Sceloporus undulatus | reverse complement strand
AAAAATGCCAAATTTGCGAATCCTGGCCTGTGGTGGAGATGGAACGGTAAGTGCCTTCGACTTTACATTGGAACGGTAAGTCTTTTCTGTTTGTATCAGCTACCCTCATTATAGGTTAGGCAGTTGGGATAGGATTGGAATTTCCCCAGGCTTCATACACAGGGGGCCACTTTGGCTTGAACAAAGAACACATGCAAAATGATACACTGATGGAGATAAACAGATAGTCTGCCCTGTTATAAGTCAGCTTGGTATATTTATGTATGGCTTGGGGGACATGATAGTTGCCGGTGTGGTATCACTTTCTTTCTTATTTAGCGAATTGATTCTGTCCAAAGATCTTAGGATGGTGTAAAGGCCAAGTCAATACTAATAGTTTAAAACAGTCAAAATAGCATATCAAACACATTAACAAGTTAAAACATGTTTAAAAGATTAGTCAGTTTTAAAATTGCATGCATAGCATTTTAAGTAAATCAATGGGACCCAAAGTCTTAAATAGCTATATTGTTACTTGGTACTTAAATAAAACCTGTTTTAGTAGCAATTGGGCCTCCAAGGCATTCCCCAGTTGGGGTGCCTTGGCTGCAATGTTCCCTCATGCACATCGGCTGCATCCAGACTGCAGAATTAATGCAGTTTTACACT
This sequence comes from Sceloporus undulatus, assembly GCF_019175285.1. Classification (NCBI taxonomy): domain Eukaryota; kingdom Metazoa; phylum Chordata; class Lepidosauria; order Squamata; family Phrynosomatidae; genus Sceloporus; species Sceloporus undulatus. Next base: position 24,172,928 of record NC_056526.1, on the reverse strand, counting down.
ACTTTAACTGCCATGGCTCAGTGCTATGGGCTAAATGGACCAGAATAAAATTATTTTCTATGTTTAATGTAGTGTACATATGGGCAAAGTGTAGTGCTTGAGCCACATGTTCATTTTCAAAGCCCAGTACTTCCAGCCTTCCTGCATTTCTCTTTTTCTGGCCCTAAAAATTGTGAATTATCTTTCCTGGAAGCATCTAGGAGAGACAATTCACCTTTTAAATAGGCTGTAGCCCCCTCTGATTCTGAATTTGAAAAACACAAAACAACAACCAGTTTTCCAAGACAAGATGTGGATTTCCATCAACACAGCTCAGGTCCTGGTTATTTGAAAGACCATATTCTTCCTTAGAAACCTGTGCAGACTTTGAGATATGTTGTGGAGGCCTTTTTAACAGTATGTTTTTCAGTTTGTTGTAAGCTGCTTTGAATCTTGAATTGGGATAATAATAATAATAATAATAATAATAATAATAATAATCCTAAAATACAGTTGGACCTCCATAGCCACAGATTCTGCATCCACAGATTCAACCATCCATGGCTTGAAAATATAGTTTTAAAAAATTTTGAAAAACAAACCTTGATTTTGCCATTTTATGTAAGGGACATCATTTTACTATGCCATGGTATTGAATGGTCTCCACAGATTTTGATATCCATGGGGGTCCTGGAACCAAACCACAGTAGATACCAAGTGCTCATTGTAATGCATCATTACCACCACCACCATCATCTCCAGGTTGTTTTTTATTGGATGGAATTTTTCCAGGGTTCCAGGACAGAAAATTGGTCTAGACCTGATTGCCCATCATTGCTGTTGAGAATTCAAACACTAAATATGTATGTTCCTTAGAATGTTTGTTTGTTTGTTTGTTTTCAGTATTTATATCCTGCTTTTCAGCCACAAAGGCTCTCAGAGCAGTTTACAAATTGTTAATCTGACAGTTCCCTGTCCTCAGGTTTACAATCTAAATAAGAGGACAAACAAGGAAAAGGAAATGGCAGTGGAAGACAAGATTAAGTCCATCACAAGAAGCCTCTTCTTCTCTCCTTCTCAGTTGCCTATTGCTGTTGTTCCCATTATTGGATGTCTAGGACCAATTCTGTTGGCTTGAGCCTGTCTATATAAAAAATTAATGTTTGGCTTTGTTGTTGTCCTCTTCCTTTTCCTTCACATTTCTCACTTTGAGCCAATGGAGGCAGCACTTTCTCATTACTATGAGTGACACATGACTTATCTTTGCTGAGATTATGTTTGAAGCAAATTAATGTCACGTTCTTCCAAAAGCCATTAAATATAGAAATGAAAATCTTGCTCAAATGGATTTGGTGAATATTCAGTGAGACCAGATATTACTTTTCGTTATTGAAAGGAAACAGAAAGTGGGAGGTTTTCCAGTGGCCCTGCTCAATATTAATTTTGGGTGGATAGGTGGGTGGGAAGGCTAGTGCTAAATAGAGGCCTTTCAGGTGTAGGTTTTGTCTAGTCTAGATACTTCTACACAGCATTTGATATCAGAGGGTATCCTAACTCAAAATCCTAAAGATCCAAGGGCCAAAGGCCAAACATTTGGTATCTGTTGTAAAGTATTCCATAATAATATACTTCACGTAAAGAATAGAAAAGGTCCATCTTGTCTTTAAAGAGACATGCTGAAAGGCAAAACTATCCACCACTAGAACTCTTAGATTAATCTCTCTCTGTTCCAAGGATAGAAAAGGTGATTAGGATTGTGGCTATGACATGACTGAGGAATTTATAACATGCAGTTTTAATACTGGCACGGGACGGGATCAGGCTTGAACGGGTTAAAACTGATCACACTGCATACAAAATAGCTGCTTTAGTATCAAAATCGGCCGCCAGAGCATTGCTGGAGGATGGGTGATGGTTGGGCAGCAGCAATTTTGTGTGTGGTAACATCAATTTTAACCTGTTCCAGCCCAATCACATCCCGTGCCCGGGTCGGCATTAAAATTGTATGCATTGAACTCCTGAGATGATAGTGGTTCATACACTTGGCCTTTCTTTTGATCCATTATTTAAACTGCCTTATCACTTAAACCTCTGTTAGGTATAAACTGGGGGAAATAAAGACATAATTCTTGTGTCTGTATATTTTCACCTTGGTGAATAATAGAGGTTTTAGGAACGTGTGTGTGTGTGTTTGAGAGAGAGAGAGAGAGAGAGAGAGAGATGTTTTCATTAGGGCCATGGTTTGGAGAAGGGGAAAGGGAATTTTGAATTTCGTGTATTTATTATCTTTGCATCCAATCTGTCCTACTTGTAACTCAAGGTTGTGTGCCTGCTTTTCCATCCTCTTTTGGCCTCTCCACAGTTTTGGGGAAATCATGGGGCTGAGATTCTGACCAAACCTCTCTTTGGATCCCAAATGCTCACTGTCCACAAATACTGCCAGCCAGTCTACAGAGAACAGCAATACATTGTTTGGCCTAGAATATCAAGAGGGTAATCTCAGAAGCTTTTATGCTTTGTATATTTTATGCTCCCATTTCCTTTCCTGTTATTTAGGTGGGCTGGATCCTCTCCATCCTAGATGAGTTGCAGCTAAATCCCCAACCTCCTGTTGCTGTGCTTCCACTTGGCACTGGGAATGACCTTGCTCGCACCCTCAACTGGGGAGGGGTAAGCAGAATGCATATTGTGCTTGGAGAGACCTATCAGGTGCGATGCTTGGATGTTGGTACAACTTTCTGTGAGAGTTATGGGTCCAGGCCAAAACAAGAGCAAAAGGAGAGGTCTGAAACTTTTACTTTATTAGATAATTTCTCCTCCACTGTTTATAGTGAGATGGATTACAATAGTAAATCAGGGGTGAGGGACCTTTGGTTCTCCAGATGTTTTGGATAACAACCCTTATAATCCCTTACCAGTGGCCATACTCAGGTTGATAGGAGCTGTAGATCAGAACATCTGGAGAGCCTAATGTTCCTTACCCCAGTAGTTGCCATTTTCTCTGTGTATGTAAAGTGTTAAGTGCTAGTCTCAAGTCACCTCTCTTTTGCTCCTAATCAAGCTTTTTGATGTTCTTTTTCATGAAAAACATGAAAACAACATATATAGTTTGCTTTTGAGACCTAAGTCTATTATTAACCAGTCTTATGTCATTCTATAGCTTTGCCTTTTGTCCAATATTTGTAAATTTTATGGAATTGTATTTTTTGTATCTCTTGAAAGATGGTTGGAATAATAGAGACCATGAACAATTTTTGAATAGTGACATACTCTATTCTGGTCTGGTCTTTGCATTGCAACTCTTATATAAATGGATATCAGTTTTGGACTCCTGACTATTGTCCTGTTGTCCCTCAGGGATATACGGATGAACCTGTTGCAAAAATCCTCTGCCATGTAGAAGATGGAACTATTGTTCAACTGGACCGCTGGAACCTCCATGTGGAGAGAAACCCCGATTTACCGCAGGATGAACTTGAAGATGGAGCACGGAAGGTTAGTGTGGGTTATCCCTTACAGGAACAGGAAGCTGATGGAAAGAGATTAGCAATTTTGTAGGCTATCACGACAAATGACTCCAGTTGGGGAAGACCTATGTTAATTTATTTTTCACTATCTTCTGCCTTGTATTTAGGTATGTAATTTTGTAGTATAGGTAATCACTCTATCAATTAGTTGTTTTTCTTGTTCAACTACTTTTGTATTTGATGCAGGATAGTATAGTGGTTTGAGCTTTGGCCTAGAACTCTGGGAGTCTAGGGTTCAAATACTCATTCATTCATGGATACCCATTGGGTGACCTTGGGCAAGTTGGATTCTCTCAGTTTTAGAGGAAGGCAATAGCAAACCTCCTCTGAATATGTCTTGCCAAGAAAATCATAGGATAGGGTCACCATAAGGTGCAGTTGACTTCACGGCACATAACTAGTACTTTTCAGTTTATTGTTTCAAGATGTACAAGAATTGTAGGCAGCCAGTGAACAAGAAATAAAATTCACCCAATAGTAGCATTAAGTTATTCAAAAGAATTGAAATCAAAAGGATGACACTTGTCCATAAATTTAAGAGTGATTGCACAGGTTATGGCAGTGGGTGCTGTCAACTGGATCAGAAATAGTAGTTTCTAAGCCTGTCATGATAGAGAAATTGATATAAATTAATATTTAGGGGAAAGCCTTAGCTAATGGTTTAGAACACATGGTGCCAAGATATGTTGCACCCTTAATTATTTCATTCATTTTTAAAATTATATGTATTATTTCTGAGAATAGTTACATCCAACTGGTGTGCAAACAATACAGAATATCTTCAGTGGTTGAATGCCATAAACCTGAGGGTTAGTATTTACAGGATACATACAAGATATTACCAGCACTTAAAAATCCATTTATTTATTTTATTAACTTGCCTTTCTTTCAATATGGCATCTAAAGTGACTTACAATATAAAAATCACAGCCTATTAATGCACTTGCAAAGGTATCACTCTTGATTTATCTGAAGATGTAATTGTAGGCCTGGCCTTAACAAATTATGGTCACACAAATTAATAAACAAGCCCTAATTACTGATGAATGAGTCCCATTTTTCATATAAAAGATGTTAGCATGGATATTGCTGCTTAACTGTCAGTTTGGATAGTGCATCATTTATCTATATAATGAGCTGTATTTGGTGTTTTAAGTAATTTTATATTTAGCATATAATATTATCCTAACGGCTACTATCACATGCCTGGTCAATAGTAAACTTTACTGTAACTTAAAAGAAAGACTAGAGGATACTCTCTGATAGTATAGCCTAATAACTTCTCTATTCATGTTTTGTTTCCCTTTTGCATCTATTTATTTACTCACTTACTTATTTATGTAATCTATATTCCACCTTTCTCCAAATATGAGGCCCAAGTTGACTCACAATATGATTTGTATTATTTAGGGCTGAAATTGACACCTGTGAAGGGGATAGGGCCATTCCCTCCCACAGCTGCTCTCGATGTCACTGGAAGAGCTGCCATAAAATGTGGCCAAACGCTGTATTTTGTTTTTTTGGGGGGGAAGTAGTAGAGGGGATTGGGGAGAATAATCAGGGGGAAGAGAAGGTTTGAGTGTTTCTGTTGTGTCTTTGGCCATTTCTTTCAGCTGAATAAATAAATGCAGGAGAGACTCTAGGGCTTGGGGAGCTCTCCAGGGGTGTTTCAAGGGCTGCCAAACTGGCCCCAGGGCCATAGGTGGCCCATAGATACATGTTTCTCACTTCTTCTTTAGGGCAGGGGCATGTCTGCACTATGGTAGAAATATCTGATATTTTTCTCAATCTTCTCTCTGTTTAAGAAATGTAAAAATATTGAAAATGAACAGTTCCAAAGGAATCTGATAAAATATATGCATATAAAATGGGGGAACATCTAAAATCAGAGACCAGCAAGAATCAGTAAAAGCTCAGTGGAACAGTATGGTTTTACCTGCTGTCCATGAGCCAATAAAGAGGAGAACAACCTAATCTCACAGTTTTGCTATTACAACAAGTACTGGAATAATATTTATGGAATGTGGTGACTCTTGCAAAGTCTCTTTTCAATACTCTAATTGTTGGTAAATAGATTTATTATGACAACCTCCAGAAAAATCTCACTTGGCACTTTCCTTGATATCATTTTGGTAGCAGGCCTCCTTATTTTCTGAAGCCTTAGAATTTGTTTTGACTTTCTAATTGATTTCTGTCTCTGCCAAATGATTTTATATTGCTTTCATATATTTTTATGTAATAATACTAATACTAATGCTAATAATAATATCACCACCATCATTAGGGCAAGATATAAATAATTAGAAGTAAATTCAGTTGGAAGAAACTTATAAATGCTTAGTTATATTTCTATTCTATCTGTTCTTAAGTAGTTCCAGTTCATTTCAGGGCCAAACTACATGTTAACCACACAGTTCTCCCTTTAATGCCATAAAATAGTCAGTGTAGAGTTTGAAATACAGATCAGAAACCAAACAAAACGGAAGGGTGCTTTAACCCTATGGCCAAAGTCTAGTTATTAGGCTCAATCAAAACTGACCTATTGTATCAGTTGCCGAAGGTACAGTAAAGTCATCCCATATATAAATCTCCTTGAGTCAATGAGTCCACCATATTCTTCAACATTTCACAGATGAAAACTGGGATATGTCTGGCCAAGCAATATAAGAATGTGTTCAAGATGGCAAAAGTTATTAATGATAAAGAACACATACATCATGGGAGGGTGCAGCAGTTTACTTTTACCTCAGTCTATTAGGAAGGGACAAGATCTTGTTTCCTATTCTCCTCCTATCTGTGGTGTTAATTGTGTGCATTTTTTGCTCAGTTTGTAGTAAGCTGAGGACAAAGGGGGACAGGGAGGAGGCCTGGGGTGTGTGATCTACTCTATTTGTATCTAACAACTAGATTTAAGACTTTGGCCTAAATTAACATTTTCCTTTTGCTTCTGGTCTTTATATTGCAGCTTCCCCTTAGTGTCTTCAATAACTACTTCAGCCTTGGATTTGATGCTCATGTCACTCTGGAATTCCACGAATCTCGAGGTAAGTGAACCAACATCTCCCTTTCTGAGCACAAGGCCAGGAAAACAATTTGGTTGAGTGAAGATGAGTTGATGAACACTTGCCAAAAAGGTGGCCCTTGTGTCTTTACTCCATGAACAACAGGTAGACCTGAAGCCTCTTCTGTGGTTTCCTGCTCCTGAATCTGATGAAAATGAGATGGAAACTTCCAACCTCAGTAGCACTGAAAGGACAGGGTGAGGAGAGGGCTATTTCCTAATTCTTCTTGGAAGAGGGCTATGCAAAAATGTTCCCATGTTGGTGGGGTGATCAATCCATGTCAAGTTTTAGTCAAAATCCTAAAGGACCAGTTGAAGGTTCTGAACTTGTTTTGAGGATGGCCTTCAGCATCTTGGATGTTGCTGTTGCTGTATGCCTTCAAGTAGTTTCCTATAGTGATCCTAAGATCCCATATCCCATATCATGGGATTTTCCAGGTGAGATTCATTCAGAGGAGGTTTGCCATTGCCTTTCCCTGAGGCTGCAAGCATGTGACCTGTCCAAGGTCACCTACAGAGATTCATGGCTGAGCTGGAAATTGAACTCTGGTCAAGCCACTATACCACAATGGCTGGATAATTTCTTTGAAGTTCAGATTAAAAACCAGAACAGATTCATCACGGATAAGAAAGCTACTAAGGTGCCACCAGGTGTATGTGTTGCTACCTCTGGTAAACTGTTCGTACTTATGAATAATATCCATCTTCACCCCTTCTTAGGTTGCCATCCCCAAAGGATAGCTTTTTCTCTGGCAGCACACTTGCATTCTTAGTCTCTGTATGACAGACAGATATTAGCAGATGGAAATCTCCCCTCCCCCCCGACACATATTGACACGGTTATGGAAGAAGTTTCAGAAAATAAATTCCTGCCTTCCATGCAGTGTTAAATAAAACAGCTTGCTGCCAGATATAATTGGCAATCCTTCTTCTAGGCTGAAGAAAGAAGGAAACCATAGAAAGAAAAGCATAATTTCCTGTCTAGAAAACAGAGCAAAGCTGGAAGATTGCCTGAATTTATTCACCTTATTGGAAGATAGTGAGGCATGTATTTCAGTAGAGAACATGTGTGAATATTTCAGGAGCTAGTTCATTGCTTCTCATTCACCCCTACAGAGGTGTCTAATGCTATCTGCTTTTGTCTATATGAACAGAGCCCTCTTATACCTTTCTATTCATAGAGTTAAGAGCAGAACTATTCTGCCAAGTGCTAATGAACAATCATTACAATGTATGCATGTATGCTGTAAAAGTGCACTAATGACATTCATGTTGTGGTTTGGTTTGCCTTGTTTGGCATCTGGGTAATTTATCACAGTGGATTTTGAATGGCAACCTTACTTGCCCTCATTTTCATATTATCATGCAGCCACATGTTAAAAAACCCTTTCTTCATTTTCTTCTTTTGAAAAAGAGCATCCTAATGCCAGGCTAAATAAAGATCTGAATGTCTGATGGAAAGAGCTAATGCATATTTTATCATGTTTAAGATGGCTGCAAGCAGCAAGAATAATAATGAAGGGCCATGGAAGGGCAAAGGAATGAAGTGATGACAGCATCACATTCATTTCTTTATGAGTATGTGCTGAGATGCATGCCAAATGTGCCTGTGACTATCTACTATGGATGAGGTCCTAGATTGCTTTCTCACTTAGTGGAAACATTACTTAATAATAAAGTCACAGAGCTCTATAAAGAATGAATGGAAGTTATTCCGGAGATGCCACTATGAGTTTTTAAAAAATGATGAGGGAGAAAATACTTTGGCAAAAAAGAAAAAAAGAAGAAAAAAAGAAGTATGTTATAGGTGACTAATTTGGCCAGATATATGTTAAGGAAGATCTGTATTTTCTTGATAAGACCATTCCTCCCTCTGCTACTTCCTTCATATTTAAAATAAATAAATGCATAATGGGAGGGGATGCATTCTGAGAGTCTGCTTTCATACCCATATAGCTTATGCCATAGCGGAGGGTGTCAGACAGAGCTTGGAAAAGCTTCCCTTTTTTGTATTACCGAATCATGCTGCCAATGTGGCCAGGGATTCCATATTATTGTGATGTGGCTAAAGTACAGAGAAAGAAATAAGTGGCCCATTCAAGAATAAATTGAAGAGCATGCCTAGGAGGAATATATTTTTATATTATTACACAAAGATGTCTCATCCTATTTTTTTGAGTGATACTAAGCTGTTTCCCCTTGTAATGACAAATACAGCACTAGAGATAAATTTGAAATCCAAGTATCCTCCTGCATGCTCTACAATCAGGAGCCCTCCATTAGGACCCAAAAAAGGAAAAGCATGCACTCCTTCCTTCTACAATTCTGCACCTTAATTGTTTCCATTCAGTTTATCTCTGCTAAATGAAAAGTTGTCTGGCACTTTGTCCCACAAAACGCAAACCACATTGCACTGTTGAAAGCAATATGTTATGTCTGCCATCAGGTGCCAGGTATTCAAAGCTATAGTTACTGGTTCATTCAAGACAGTCAAATGCATAATGTTCCATCAGTTTCTCTATATATCATGTTTGCCAGGAAATTCCCTTTTGCCCACAAAGCATTGTGCTTCAATAATATGTTTAGTCTTTGAGATGTAACTACTCACTCTTCCTTTCTCTTCCTTTTTAGAAATGAATGGGGGCTGGTGTCTTCCAATAATTGTAGAGTGGTGCTTTATTCATCAATCTAAATTAACTATTGTATATGCTTGACTATAAGTTGACCTCATGAATAGGTTTAGGGCAGGTTTGGGGGCCAAAATTATGGATTTTGACATGAGCCATGGATAAGTCGAGGGTAAAAGACACATTTAACAAAGGATCTGAAGGATGGAGCAAAGAAAAACAATGCCAAAGAACTTACAAAAGTCCAGCAGGAATAACTTTTTTTTACTCACACTAAAGGCTGGATGGATAAGAGAATAGAGAAGGGTCAGTGCTTCCAGGACAGATTGCATTCATGCCTTTCACCAGGGGATGGTTCTTTTTGTAAATCTGTGGATGGCAAGTCCACAGATACCAAGGTTGCACTGTACTTACACTGATAGGTAACTCAACTCAGGTTTTTGGGTCAATTTTTTGACTAAAATTTCTAGACATACATGAGTATATACAGTATACCACAATAATGAATCCAAATTAAAATATCTTGGTTCTAGACATGACCAATTCATGGCATCACTCTGAACACAGTAGCTTCTGGAAGAGTGCAATTTCCCTCCCCCACCTGCTTAATAACAGCATGATTGCACATGTACACGTTAATTCATTTAATTATTTCATCTGTTTTATCTAGGAAAGACCAAAACAACTCTTCCTTTGTAGTCTTCCTCTTTAGTCATCGTTCAAAATGGCTAGAAATTCAGCTATTTGCCTAGTGTAAGCAAAAGTAGGCACTGAAGAAGAAAGGGCAATATAATGTTCAAATGATTTTGTAAAGACTTGATGTGTTTTGCTTTCTTCTTCTTTATCACAGAAGCAAATCCTGAAAAATTCAACAGCCGCTTTCGAAATAAAATGTTTTATGCAGGGGTGAGTTGAAATGTATCATTTCCCCTGTCTGCCCTCATTTGATTTCCCCCCCTTGCTTGTGTGAAGATGTTCCTTGTTTCTTTCACTGTTGAAGTCTGAAGTCACATCCATTTTTGTGCAGACTAGAAAAACAAAAAAATATATATATATAATGAAAAAGGCATCAAAACTGCTTACAAATATTCATGCCAAACTTTTTAATGCTATTTTTTTCAAAATGGAAATGACAAAATGACAAAGTAGAAACAAGTCGAAATGAATTTAACAGTCAAAATGAGTTTCACAAAGCTGAAATATGTTGATTTTCCCATTCTTATTTTGGTATATTCTGGGCTCAGCTCCCTCACTGTTGTCTTCAGTTCTTGACATTTGAGAGATTTTTGACAACTGGAAATAGTAAATAGCATTTGGGGGCAGTTGCTTTGCTGCTTCTGTAAGAGGCAATAGTGAAAAATGAAACATAATCCAGAGAAAATTAAATCACATTAATCTGAGTGCTACTTAATTGTGCACTGAAGCGTGGTTGTTTTCTTTGGGCAAAGTTCATTGAACAGAGCAGTTTCACTCCAGATCCTAGAAGCAATGTAAAGGAAATCAAGATTAAATTATTCTTCTCTCCTTTTTTTCCACCTTCTATTTCTGTTCATATTTTAGGCAGCATTTTCAGACTTCCTTCAGAGAAGTTCCAGAGATTTATCCAAACATGTGAAAGTTGTTGTAAGTATAAGAAAGGACACTGGCTTTTCTTTAAAAACTGACATAAGTAACTGGTAAAAAACAAGCCTAGCAAATTGCATGTATTTACTTTTCATTTGGCATACTTACTTTGAAGACTGGAAGATGGAGGTGCTTTTTATTCATGCTGGCCCAAGCCTAAGGTTGTTTGTTTAATTTGTGAGGTTTAATAGAGAACAAGGTCCCATGCCTTCAACTTTAGAATAAGCAATCCTTTCAAAGCTGAAGGCAACTGCATAACATTGGTGTACTGGGCTAAAAATGAAAGCAGATAGAAACAAATCCAGTGTGGGAAATCAAACCCCATATATTTTGAATACCAAAAGTACCCTGTTGCAAACATTTGGACTAATCTTAAAGTTTCCTGCTCAAAAGCTTGAGCTTGATGTCTACTTCCTAGTAGTCTTGTGACTCAGAGTCACTTTGAGCCCATACAGACAGGCCAAAAAAAAAGCTGCTTCGGGTCACTTTGGAGGTATGCTGTTTAAATGACACACACATCTTAAGAGGCCAGAACTGGAACATGGCTTTGGCACGGCTTCTGGCCTTTTAGGAAACATGCATTATTTAAACAGCATACCTCCAAAGTGACCTGAAGCAGCTTTATTTTGGCCTGTCTGTACAGACTCTTAGTAACTTGAAGTAATACTACAGGCTGCAGACAGAGGATTATATCGACTATCAGTGTGTATCTTCACCATCCCTCCAAGACTGTGAAATCTAGATATCTGAAATCTAGACATCTGAAACTTCTGGCCTTTCATAGTACACTATTATATTGCTATGATTCCACTTGAAGTGCCAGCGTTCCATCCTTTGGATTCCTGAGATTTGTAATTTTTTGGGGGGTGGCATTTAGAAAGCTAGAGAGTTCTAGTGTATCTCCAAACTACATACACCAGGGTTCCCTAGGATATTGCCTCTACTCTTTTCAAAAGCAGAGATGTAAGGTGAAACTTACAGTTACAGTGGCCCCTTGGTTGAGGTTTGGTTCCAGAACCCCCCGTGGATAAAAAAAAATCTGGTGATGCTCAAGTTACATCAAATAAAGTGGTGTAGAAACAATGATGCCTCTTCTATAAAATGGCAAAATCAAGGTTTGCTTGTGGAATTTATTTATTTTTAAAAATATTTTAGAGCTGTGGATGGTTGAACCCATGGATAAAGAATCTGTGGATACAGAGGCTTGACTGTACTATTCTGTCCAACTGTTCAGCAAGGAATGAACCTGCTGCAACCTTTTAGTGTATTTAGTAATGAGTGAAGCCACTGCTGTGATTCATATCATGTTTTTGAATCTTACAGATTTTACATTTTACAGTGATACTTTAAACACTGCAATGTGGCCATGCAGGCTAAAGGCACAAGAGGTCTGTGGGGAGAAAATATGTTTGAAGTACAGGGGTTATGTGGGGAGCACAACACATCTTCGGCTGCAGGCTGTGATCTCATAATTGTATTAAGAGGAGCTAAGAAAATTCAGTTTTCATAGTTTTCTGTATAAAAAACCTTCTGAATATGAAATGTAAAGTGTCAGTATCTATGTATGTATCACCGCTTTCATGGTTGATCATGTGATTTGCATAATAATATTTGCCTAGATTTAGGGAACTGGCATATGACAAACCAAAGAAAGAAGGTGTGTGAGAGAATGAGAGTGTACACATGAGAGAAAGGGGTCTTGCTGATACCTTGTATAGGTTGTGAAGAGAGTTGCATGCAACAATGTTGGAGTAAACATGGGTGAGATGAGAGAGAGAAAAATTAATAAGGAAGAAAAATATTTTGGGTATGAGAGAAGAGAATTCTGAGGGAAAACAAGGCAGAGGGAAGAACAAAAGGAATACTAATTCAGATGACACTGGTACTAAATGAGCAAAGAACTGGTACGAAGAAATCACACTGGGGTGGGTTAGTGGGTCTGAATCCAAGTAAAGCTGTGTACTTTCTATATTCAAGATTAAATAATCAATTTTGAAGACAAAATAACCAGAGATGTACAATGTTGGGTTCTGTTCAGTGTGTACACCAAGTTTCAGGTATCTGAGTCTCACAGTTTTAGAGCTATGACAGAGAAAGGCAGACACATCCACACTCTTTGTTATTATAGGAGATACTTACTTTCTACAAGCTTTTATCCTCCCTGCCTCTATCTCTCTTTCTTTTTGGCAGTGTGATGGCACAGACCTGACCTCAAAGATTCAGGAGTTGAAATTCCAGTGTATAGTGTTTTTAAATATACCCAGGTAAGGACTTGCATGATCTGCATTATGAGTTTTCCAGTGTGGTCAAAAGGCTTTCCCACATCATTCAAAAGAACAAAGCTGAGTGTATTTGTTTGGGCAGTTATTGCACCAGTACATTGGGCCTCTCACCTGAAGGCATTTTTTAAAAAAATGGGCAGAGGGTGTATGTAAGTATATAATACAGAAATAAAACTCCTGCACTCCCCGTGAAGCATATACTGCTTATGATATAGAATATCTGATAGAGACTGTCTCTTGCTTCTTTTGCCCAAGAGTCATCAATTCCACCTTCCTCTTTCCATAGAAAAAAAACAGAATTTTGTTCACCAGGTTATCAGAAGTTTAAACCCTAAAGTAGAATATGACCAAAGAAGTCTTTGCACTTCTGCTCAGGCCCCCTTATGTCAGTTCAGCTTACAAGTCTAGGTAGACCCAGAACATCTTTTAAGTTGCTTGGGGTCAGGAACCCTAGCAAGCCATGGCATTTTATGGGGGGAAAGTAGTGAATTATCTCATTGATCTATCTTATGTTCCTAGCAATTAGCTCACAGACCCTCTTTTTGCACTGAACTGGGAGGAAAGAGCAGCCAGCAACTATTTTAAAGCACTGTTTCCTTGCTTAGAAAGTCAGACTCACAGTTTGAGAATCATTGTTGTATTCTAATACTGACCGAAACAGAAGATAAAGGGATGATGGCTGAGAGAGTTCTGAGTTTTGCCATGCAGACCATCAGCTACAAATAATTAAGGATTTCATTGTTTCCTACTTTCTCAGTTTTTAGTCATTCAGTTAATAACTGGGTAAGTGCAGGAACTTCCTTCCCAAGAGGTAAATAAGGGCCATTTTATCCCATCCATAACTTCTGATATGAATGTCTCTGATATAAAGCAAGGGTGCTGGTACGGTTCAGAACCATGTGAAAGACAAATGGAGAAATCAAATTGATGCACATGCATGAGGAGTTACTTTTCTGCTAATGACTGGATAGGCCATATGTTCAATCTTAGTTTAAGTACCCGTGTTCTCTCCCTCCGTCTACAGGTATTGTGCAGGCACAATGCCCTGGGGAAATCCAGGAGACCACAGAGAATTTGAACCTCAGCGGCACGATGATGGTTACATTGAGGTTATTGGATTCACTATGGCCTCCTTGGTGAGTATTTTTATAGACTGCTTATATTAGTCAAACTCTGAACTTGCTATCCCAAAATATATGCAACAACAACAATAAATGGCAATTGCCAAGGAGAGTTCAATCTGTGGTATGGTATATCTGTACTTTAATCTGTGGATTGTACTCAACTACTAGATTTGCCACAGTATCATTTTTGAGGAGACAGTGGGGGTAGTTGGCTTCCACCCCATTTTACACCTGACAAAAAAATTGCAGATTAAGATCAGTGTCACCCATGTTTTCATTTTTCTAATCTTAGTAAATTCATTTTGTACCATTTTTGTATTGGATTGCCAATTATTTTTTCCCAATCTGCATCACATTTGCACATAATTTTGTACCTATACATTTTTGTAATATAAACATTTTTCTATACATCCTTTCTATGAATACATTTTATGGGCAATTTATCAACTGTGCACATATTTTTTTCACATGGTGCCTCCCCCCGAACCAAGCAAATAATTTTGTGTATGTTTGTCAAAATATACATGTATTTCTATGTACTGTATAAAAGACATTTTATGTATATCATAATGCACAGAAAATTTCTGCACACTTGACTTTGTATGCACTTTTTCAAATGTACATTTTTAAAATACTTTATTTTTGCAAATAGAATTGGAATCTTTGGAGAAGTGCAGCTTTCAAGTGCTCTGTGTTTTGATGATTCATGTTTAGCTTTGGGATAGGTTTGCACTGAAATGCAGATTTCTCATCCACTGCTACCTGTAACATTTCCTTTTCTTATGGTGATGTCTTGGTCAGGCTGCTCTTCAAGTGGGAGGTCATGGAGAAAGGTTACATCAATGCCGGGAGGTGACACTCTTGACTTACAAATCAATCCCCATGCAAGTGGATGGGGAGCCTTGTCGCTTGGCTCCCTCTCTCATCCGAATCTCCCTGAGGAATCAGGCCAACATGGTCCAGAAGAGCAAGAGGAGGACATCCATGCCTTTACTCAATGAGTGAGTTAGTTGCACATGCTTTTTGGGACAGGCAAAAGGTGGAATTGAGACATTTTGGTAAGATTACAGATCAGTAAAGTCAGTGATGGATTAGGGCAGGGGTGAGGAATATGGGGTTGTCCCATTGTTATTGAGAGCCAGTGTACTATAGTAGTTTGAGAATTGGACTAAGACCCTGGAGATCAAGGTTCAAATCCCTACTCAGTCATGGAAACCCACTGTATGACCTTGGGCAAGTCACACTCTCTCAGTTTAGAGGAAGGCAAAAGGCAAACCCTGTCTGAACAAATCTTGCCAAGAAAACCCTATGATAAGGTTGCCATCATTTGGAAATGACTTGAAGATACACCACAAAACAATAACCCTTTATTATTGGAGTGTATCTCCCACCAGCATTAATTACATAGCCATGGATGGGGGATGATAGGAGTTGCAGTCAAACAGCAGATGGGAGAGTTGCACATTCCAACCCCTGGATTAAAGACATAGCAGCTTTATGCAGGAAAAGATCCCATAATTCTTTATGCAGAAGAAGATCCCACAATTCTCCCTCCTGTCATTGCACCATTGTTCATACTCAGTATGCAGAAGAACATGTACTGCAGGACCTCTTGCACTGTCCTTTCAGCTGCAACAATATAGCATGTCTATACAGTGCAGTATTCTATATTTCAGAGTTATTGGGAACATGACTTGGATATTTCACCTTCTAGTCTGTTAAGGAACATCTGTTGGATTTTTGATGTGGAACATGTTTTAATGAACTGCATGTTTTTCACACAGAGGCTTTAGCAAATAATTGTCTTTTGTAGGACCTTCACTCATTAGCATACCTTACAAATGACACATTTAGAGATAAAATGAATTTACCTGCCCATATTCCCAAAATTATTCTCTGTATTACTCCCCCCCCCCCCCAAAAAATATTTTCAGGGAATGAGAATATTCTCAGGTTATTCAGTAATTCCCCCCTCCCTCATCCACGAAAACACTCTGATTTTTTATATGTTGCCATAGCACTAAATCCTACAATTTATTCTCTCAATTTACAAAGTGTACTTAGAGCTTTGTCCTTCAGTCCACTTGTGCTCTTTATGGGAATGATGTTTATCTGTCTTTCTTTCAAACAGCCATCAATCAGCTCAAAGATTAGAAGCTTTTAAACTGGTAATAGTAGGAACTCTGTGGATGAATAGAGTGTTCAGAGTATTTCACATACCTTATCTCTGATAATTTGTAATATGACCTTGTGAGGTAAAATAATACGCTACTTATGCTATAGATTGATGTTGATTTGAGAGGTTTGGGAAAATTCAGATTTGTTTCCTGCACTGTTATAAGGAGCTTCAGGATATTTGAGTAATGTGTCAGTATGCATATATTCCTTCACATACCAGGTGGGTCAGAAGAGTCATGTTAGAAAAATAACCGATATTCGTTGTTGCTATAAGCTGACAACTTGAAAGCACTTCCAAACACATACCACAAAATCTGGTGCCCCCTCCACATATGTTTACAACTCCCACCTTCCTTAGCTTAGAGAAATGGGAATTGTAGGACAAATCATTTGAAAGGTAACAGGTTGTGGAAAGCTGCCATGTATAATTTTGATCTAATGATTCTTACAATAAAAGTTATCTTGACCTAGAAACAAAATGTTCTCCAGTTTGCCACAGTTCAGTTCTGAATGTACCAGATACAGACTTTCTTCGCATACCTGCCAGGCCTTCTGACCAAAGTGTCTTCCCCTTTTTAAAATAAGTTAATAAAATAAAAACAATATAATGATTGCTGACACCATGTATGAAATTCCTTGTACAGTGAGCCCTTGACTCACAAGGGGATCCATTCTGGACCCCATTGGATATAATGGGGCTTGTGCTTGCTGCGTGGCCTTGCGCATGCTCCACAGGCGTGTGTGTCATTCTCCCTTTTGCTGGTCAGCTTCAGCGTATGCTGAAAGCCGGCTATAATGAGCCTGTGTATGGTGCGGGCTGACTGTATTTGTGTACCCTATTGAAGACAGCCTTTTGACACAATCTCTGTCCTTCCCATAAATCAAAGCTGCTGAGCAATACAACAATATTGGCAGATATTTGTTCTTTCTTCTGTTTGTTCTCCAGGAAGAGAACTGATTTAAATCATGGTCTAGGAAACAATGAATTTGGACTCATTGATAGTCTGAAAATACCATAATTGAATAGGCTGTAACTGCATTTGGTTTTTATTTTTAAAAAGCTTTTAACACATTCACTCCCCAAAGTTACTAACTGTTCTATGGAACCTATTACTTTCAAGAATGTCATTGAAAAAAGACATCATGTTTCCAGTCATGCACCAGATCCACATACCTTGCTTTCTGTTTTCTATCTGAAATCCTCTCCAGAAAACCAATATTCTACCCTCCTCAAATAGGGTTGCCATAATTCTCTACTAAAAACCGGGACAAAATGTAGGACAAAATTTAGACCAAAATGTAGGACAATCGTAGGATAAAATTTAGCCCAAAATGTAATTTAAGAAAAATTGAGGACCTTAAATGTCGTACATTTTGGGCTAAATTTTATCCTACAATTGTCCTATATTTTGGTCTAAATTTTGTCCTACATTTTGTCCCGGTTTTTAGTAGAGAATTATGGCAACCCTATCCTCAAATAACCTCTGATGAGGATCTCAGCATGTGGATTGGTTCATGAAGATAAATTGGGCCTTTCAAGTAGCTTGATCCTAAACCATTTAAAAATGGTTTGATTGTTCTTTCTATCAGTGGGTCGTTGGTTTCCTCTGGGGTTTGGTTCCAGGACCCCCCAAAATCAGTGGATGCCCAAGTCCCATAAAATACAATGGCATAATGAAATGATGTCCCTTATATAAAATAGCAAAATCAAGGTTTACTATTTGGAATTTATATGAATATTTTCAAAATGTGGATGCTTGAATCCATGGATAAAGAATCCATGGAGGCACAGGGACAACTGTATATGCAAAACTGTAGACACTTTACATCCCTAGACTGGCTGCCAGACTCGCATGTACCGGAGAAATTAATGTACAGTATTATGTAAAGTATATTGCAATATAACATCCAAGTGGAGCAAGTAGAAACTATTATGTGGATGGTCTTCTACAGAAGCAACCATAAATGAGATGAGGCATCACATTTGTCCTGAATCAAGAAATATCCTGATCCGAGGGAGTCAGAGAAGATGCGTTTTTCCTACAATGGATTTTTGCTTCTTACGCACTTCTTATGCACACACACACACTGTAAATTAACTTAAAGTGTTCCTACTTATGGGCTGGACTGAGATGTACTTTGTTGGCACAAGATATGAGATGGTGATAGGAGATGACCCTAAGCAATATGAATTTGAAAATTATTTTCTATCCTCTACAATATTTGTTTGAAATGTTTTCCTTCTGCAAACATTCTCTTCAAAGTTCATCCTCAAATCTTTGCAAGACGCTAATGCGAAAAGATAAGTGATCACAGCTAAAGCAAATTAGTTTAAAATTTTGGAATAATATTTGCAGGATGTTGGCAGTGTCAACATTTAAAATATACTTGGGAAACCTGAAAACTTTCTACTGGTTTTACTTATTTTCCTCCTATTGTTGTACTCTTCCACTTTAACATAAATCTAATTTATCCACTGATACATCCCAGAACTCTGCAGAGTTCTGAACGAGTAGGAATCACTCCATTATCTTCAATACTGAATGTAGAGAGGAAATGCATGCATGGAGTATTACCTTCTACTGAATGTAGGAGCCTTGGTGGTGCAGTGGTTAAATGCCTGTGCTGCAGCCACTCACTCAAAACCATAAGGTTGCAAGTTCAGTTTCCAGCAAATGGGCTCAAGCTCAACTCAGGCTTGCATCCTTCCGAGGTCGCTAAAATGAGTATCCAGATTGTTGGGGGCAATTAGCTCACACTTGTAAACCGCTTAGACACTTTTAGTTCAGTATGAAATGGTATATAAATGAAGCTGTTTGTTTGTTTGTTTTGTTTTGTATGCAAAAGGATCTTGTAGCATCTTTGTGAAGGAAAGAAAGTAGCTGGTAGTAAGAGCTTTTACAGATTTGAATGTACTTCCTCAGATGCGAATGAATATATTGTAGCAGGCTGCCCTGCTCTGTGCTCTGGAGCACGTTATATTGCCCCTTTGTGTAAAGACTCTTGAAATCACTGGTGTTTTCAATGATGGGGTTATCAAACAGGTTGAGATATTTTGATAGGAAGTTGAAATTTGGTAGTATCTCTCTCCTGTAACTTCTTAATTATGGGATGTTTTACACTTCCCTCTCCCAAAATAGGGAATATGAATAGGGTTGCAGTTTTCTGAATCTGATAGTATAATCTGAATATTATGCAAATCTGTATAATATGCAAATGATATAAAATATGCAAATATTCATCTTATGCAAATGCATCCTATTCATTGTTGGATTGTTTTTCTACTGCAAATTTAAAAAATGGTATAAATATTCTGATGACTGGGATGCTGGTAAGAGGCAGCAAGTGGCACCTGAAGTTGGCAGGCAATAGGATCTTAGCAGCCTCTGTCCTGATGGGTAGCCTGAAATCCAGGTTGCTCTCTCCTAACGCCTCTCTCTACACACTAATCTGGTCCCTTCTGTAAAAATAAAATGGTGCAGAATTTATGGATGACTTGCAGAGAGAAGTGGATGAAGAGAGCTGCCAAGGCTGCTCCTCCTGTGTGTTTCTAAACCTGTACCTCCAAATAAAGATAATATCTTCATTTCATATAAAGCCCTAAATGGCTTGGGCCCAGGGTACTTGGAGGACCGCCTCTCCCCATACAATCCGCCCCGCACTCTCAGGTCGGGTGAAAGACATCTTTTAAGAGTTCCAGACGCTCGATATGTATCAGCTCATAGGGCTTTCTCTATTTCAGCCCCTCAGCTCTGGAACTCCCTCCCCAATGAGCTCCGTACTTCCACCTCCCTCGATGCTTTCAAGAAGAACTTGAAGACTTTTTTGTTCTGCCAGGCTTTCCCCCCGTGAGCCTTGTGGTCATTCTCTTCCCCTTGGCAATGTTTTTGTGTATTCCATTCTACACAGCCACTTGTATAGGGTGTTGTTAGTTTTTACTGTTCTTAATTGTTAACTTTGTATTATTGTCATGCTGATGTTTTAATTGTCTTACTCTTTGATGTACACCACTGTGATTGCTGGAATAGCGGTATAGAAATAAAATTTTATTATAATATTATTTTTATTTCTTTATCAATTTAAACCACTTACAAAATATCTAAAATCCAGACCAAGCATCTATCTTACTTCAACAATCTTCTGTCCATCCATCCCCTTCTCTTACTATCTGTCATTTTCTCTTTTCCACCTGGGCTCATGTAGTCCAATTCTCAAGAAGTCTGAGGAAAATAAAATAGAACTTAGTATTTTTTTTTTCCTGGAAAGACTGCTATTTCTATTGCAGCAAATATTACAGAATTCATGGCTCCTTGAACATTTTGTCCATTCCTATGCTTTGGATCTGCTATTTTCTTTCCACTGTATTCTGGTACTTCTGTTAGAATTTACCTCTGCTCTTTGCAATCACACTAAGCTTTTATTGGAACATTTATCTTGAAAGGGCCTATTTTCATCTCAAAGATGCTGTGATATTATTAAATTATTATATATTTTTTGGATTTATATACCCCTTTCTCCTGGGATGGTAGTAGATAGTAAGGGATCTTCTTTCCAGAAGAGAGGATGGGACTTTCTGCAGTCTATTTATTCCTTCTAAAGGGGTAGATACTATATATAGTGTGTGGCATAATGGTTTGAATGTTGGGCTATGACTCTGGAGACCAGGATTCGAATCCTGGTTTGGCCATGGAAACCCATTGGGTTACGTTGAGCACGTCACAGAGGATGGCAGTGACAAACCCTGTCTGAAGAAACTTGCCAAGAAAACCCTGTGGTAGGCTCTCCTATTGAAGGCAGAGAACAACAACAACAACAACAACAACAACAACAACAACAACAACACACACAAAAGCTGGTTTAGAATCTGAACCAGGTAATGATCCAAATAGGTACTGAGTAGAATACCTAAAATCTGAACAAAATTTTGCCGTTCTGGTCATAGGACACCCTGGTGGCCTTTAAAAAGGCCGTTAAGACAGATCTCTTCTGGCAGCCCTTTCCAAACTAGCCTCTTCTCCCTGAGCACGATGCAGCTTATTCCCTCCTATTATAGAGTCCTTCTTATACTTTTCCCCAACTTTGTTGATTTTATCATCACAATGTTTTTATATTGTAAATTATTTAATTTAGTTTTATAATCAGGGGTGGGAAGTTGGGTGGGGGTTTAATTTTAACGAGATTTGATATGTAATACATTGTTTTTAGATGTTGTAACCCACCTTGATCTCCCATGAAAAGGTGGGCTATAAATTATTATTATTATTATTATTATTATTATTATTATTATTATTATTATTATT
>NC_056526.1:24101815-24151217 GCF_019175285.1 Sceloporus undulatus | reverse complement strand
TATGATGTCTACTTCATAACAGCAGCCAGTGCCAGTTCTTCTTTGTGATTCCTATGTCAGTAGGGTAGTGAATCATTTCCCTTTTTAATATGAATTTTAAAGGTGCTATCTAAGATGGGCCTGTTTTGGAAATAGAGCTCAGCATTCTGGAAGCTGACTAAACTCTAGAGTATATTAACTGTCCCAGTGACATGCAAACAATCAGATGATACTAGCCAGCACCTGTACACCAAATAAGCTAAAGTCATCTAAAAATGTAGCTTAAGGAGGCTATCATAGAAAGCAAGATGCCTGTTGCCCCTTAGTAGCCAAAGCATTGAAACCAACATACCTATCCCTTGAAAAACCTGGCTTTACAAGTGCAATACAACCCCTGTGTCCAAGGAGGATACATTCTTGGCACAAATGTGAAATTGTGGATAATAGCAAACACTATTGAAATGAATGACTTGGTAAGCCCAAGCATACCATAGAATCACGATGGAGGACCTAGAAAAACTTAGAGAGAACCACTCTCTAGGAATCTCTAGGTCTCTAGCATGGTTCTGTCACCAACCACTGGCAGAAACATAGCATAGAATTATGCTGGAGGACCTAGAAGATGCCTAGAGAGAACATACTTTTTCTGGAGCAGGGTAAATGAAACCACGTGAACCAGTCCCATGTATGAGGCCCTTACTGTATATGCCAGTGTGGTGTAATGGTTTGAGTGTTTGCCTAGGTCACTGGAAGACCAGAATTCAAATCACAGCTCAGCCATGGAAACCCACTGGGTGACCCTGGGCAAGTCAAACTCAGCCTCAGGGGAAAGCAATGGCAAACTCTCTCTGAAGAAACTTGCCAAGAAAACTCTGTGATAGGTTTGCCTTAGGGTTGCCATAAGTTAGAAATGACTTGAAGGCACACAACAACAGCAGCAGCAGCAGCGACTGTATGTAAATGAACATGGTAGAAAATGGTTTCAGAGTTGGCAAGTAAGGTACAGTTCCGGATAAAAGTTTAATCACTACCAGTGTGTCAGCATTGTTTGTTTCATGGGGAGAGGGCTCAGGGGAAGTTGAAGTAAAAGGCACAAATGTGAGTAAAAAGATATTATGTTTGTTTATGGGTCTTATCGTTTGTCCATTTGTCTTCTGAGTCATGCTTGTTAAATCTGGTGGAGAGGTTTTACTGAAGTT
Organism: Sceloporus undulatus; assembly: GCF_019175285.1. Classification (NCBI taxonomy): domain Eukaryota; kingdom Metazoa; phylum Chordata; class Lepidosauria; order Squamata; family Phrynosomatidae; genus Sceloporus; species Sceloporus undulatus. The sequence goes on along the minus strand of NC_056526.1, from coordinate 24,150,039 downwards.
AATCTGAAAGAGTCAATTTTGCTGTAGAAGAATGAGCTATATTTCACTCTACCTCATGCATCATTAACAGAATTGCCTGCTAAACTTCTGTTCCAGAATCTCTAATAGAAAGCAAGGAAGGGAAAAACAACAACAACATCCTGGTGATAAATGAAAGAGAGGGAAATTGGCAAGATAGTGACAATACAGCAGTGCTGGCAGATTGGAGAACCAGGTCTGATATGTAATCTGAATGTCACTTTGAAGAGAAAAGTGCTATATAATCATCCTGCAGTTTCCCAACAATCACTTTTAGGTCCGAAGACAATGTTCAGACTGTGGTGATGTGTAATGTAGCCAGTGAGGGGCATTAGCATTGTCAATGTGAGGATGTGTATTTTCAATTTCGATTGGGCCAAAAAATCTATAGAAGGAAGCGGAGCTACAAAAATTATTTTTTTAGAACTGTAACTTGATTCCAAGAAACTGAGGCAGGAAAATAAAAAAATGCCCAAATGATCTGGTGTTGTTGGCTACATCCAATAAGTTGGGGGGGGGGGGCAGCATGGGCAGACAACACTTTCAAGCTCTGATCCAAACCTGCTTTTCCATCATCTGTCTTTAGGCTTTACTCTGGTCAATGGCAGCTGGTGGCATTCATGTCAATGGAGTGATGAATACACTCTTGACTTTTCATCCAGATTTTAAAGATGTTGTCTAAGGTGTTGAATCTTACTACCAATCATGTTCATCACCTTGGTTAGGTCCTTTAAAGTGTAGGAAGCCATATTGATCTGTTGCAGCAAAACCAACAAAGTATCTTGCAGCACTTTGAAAACCAGTCAAGTCTACCTGGTATAAGCTTTCTTACTTCAGGAATAACAATGAGTGCAGCAGGCATGTTTAGGGTTGTGTGACAGGCTGTGTGTGACACATAGCTCTGTCCTTCAAGGAAGGTGGATGGCTTGAAGATTCTTCTTGCTGCCTGAAGCAACTGCTTCACTTTACCTAATGGAAGTTTGGTTTCATGAAACAGTTGGCCCAGATGTACATATTAGGCTTAAATTATTCTTTTCCTACAGTGGTAGAATTCAGCGACATAGCCATGTTAGTGTGGAAAATCAGTATATAAAGGGATCTTGTAGCACCTTTGAGACTAAGTGAAAGAAAGAAATTGGTAGCATGAGTTTTGAGCCTAGACTTGAGCCTACCTCTTCAGATGCATGTCATCTTTTCCTACATACATTGAAGGCCAATTATTGACAATTGGAAGAGAAAGGGGGTAGAGACACATCTGTAACATGACTGAACATTCCCCCATATATTTTGTATTTGTAAGTGAGCTGAAGTAAGAACTTCTTGATGCACCATTACTTGAAATATTTCTGACTTTTTCAGAAAATATCATGGCTTAAGATTTAAAAATTAGCACCACTAGGGCACAACCTGGTGGTGGCAGACTTCTTAGAGCTTTATCAGACCCTGGTATAAATTACAGCTTTCTTTGTCAGATTACCTTACATCTTATCTGATAAGCGCTCAAGATCTTGCAGCATGTTTGTATCTCTTTGATTGGTCTAATGGCAGATGTTGACTGATGTGGATTTTGGAAGTAAAATAAATTATGATGCTTTACCAGATCCTGATAAAAATTATACATCTTTTTGTTACAGATCAAGCTTCTTCCTACACAAAAGGGCAGATTGGAGGGGTGGCTTTTAGAGAGTGTTGTGACCTCTCCTCTCTCTTGAAATTTGGAGTGAGAGAGGTACTGTTGCCTTTTCAGCAACATGACATTGGAATGAAAGCTTTATTTCTTTAAACATTTGGAGCAATGCAGGTGGAGCAAGAGGGCAGGTATGAGCTCTTCTCCTTGCATGCTATAGGTAAAATTTGGAATGTGTGTGCTTGTAAGTACTTACTTGTATATACAATTATATCCCAACTTTCCATCAAAGTGCTCAAGGTGGCATATGTAGCTTTCCTCTTCCACTCTTGATCTATACAGTAGCCCTGTGATTTAGGCCTAGAGAATAAATTTCCATTAATGTCAAGCCATAGAAAAACCTCATTTCCCCATGTTTTTTTTTTGGGGGGGGGTGAGGGAGAGAAGGGGAATTGTTAAGAAAAAATGAAAAGTAATTGGAATATTAACACACTTAAGTCCTTTGTTCCTTTAGGAACATGGAATGTATTATGTATAATTTGATTTGGTTTAAAATTATGTTTGGTATAGTAAAAATTCAGGTTTTTTCAGGCAATTATTACAAACTGAATTTACGTTTATTTATTCATTCAAATGAAGCTGCACTGCTCTGAACTATTAGAAATATTCTTGAGTTTGCCAGTTTATTAGAAATAGGCAAAAACAATAAAATACAGAAGAAACTATTAGCATCAGGAAAAGGAAGCGGGTGAAGGGAGGCAGAAAGAAAAGAAAGAAAACTATTTTGTCTCTACTAGTTCTCCATAGTTTCAGTTGGCTGTAATGCACCTATTCCCATAAAAAGAACTCAGAAAAGGAATCCAAGACCAAGGATTTCAATGAACTGATGTTATATATAGTCTTCTGTAAGTTTTTAATCAATATTTTCAGAGAGTAAGCATGTGAGAATGCCTTGATTGAAATATTTTATTTGTCATTCTAAAACAAAATATACCATAATCCATTCCCCCCTAATTTCTTTCTGGATTTTTCTCCCCAAGCCTTCACATCTTTCTTTTAGGTCTGCCCAAAGGCCAAACACTGTATTCAGTGAGTTGGTGCTAGAACCTGGTTCTCCTAAGCCTCTGTCCAGCTTTCCAATATTAATCATGCTGGTCATGTTCCCTTTTAAAAGAAACATGTCTGTGTGACAGAATAGATTCTCTCCTTTGTTTTTCACCTCTTCCAAAATCCTTGGAGCTGGTGGCACACGGGATGTGGAACTGAAATGGGGTGCCCTCTTTTCGGTATAAATTTAGATATAAGCACACACTCCTTGCCAAACTCCTTGTATAAGAGTTTGCTGGCTTCTCTCGCCCAGTCTGTCCCACTTCCACAAAGAGGAGTAGGTAGTTCCTCCCCACTTGTACTTATATTTACTGCTCAAGGGACATTTTTTAACAAAATCAAAAGCCTGCCTAGGTATAATTCATAGAAATTTTGTGTTGGAAGAGACCACAAGGGCCATCCAGTCCAACCTCCCTGCCGTGCAAGAATACATGATTGATTCCTGGCAGCTGTTTGCTCTATAGCAGTTGCTGCTATAAGAATCACGAAGCTGTTCTGGTGTCATTGGACTACAACTCCCAACAGCCCTGACTAGCCAATAGTGAAGAATACTGGAAATTACAATCCAGTAACATTTGGATGGCTGCTTAATTCCCACCCTTGGCTTAGAGAGATAATTACAGGACCAGGTTCAAAGAACAATTGTTTTTTGTGTTTATTTCCCCACATCCTCCCTTCACTCTACCCCAATCTCTCTTTTCTCAGTGACCTGATATTTTGCATTAGGGATGGGAACAGTGTTCACAAATATTTGAAAATATTGTTGAATTTTTTTTCATACATTGGGAAATCCTGAGAAGAAGAATCCTGGACTGATGAGAATCTTTGTCATTCAGGATTGACTCTCCACAAAATTTACAAGTGCTTTTTTTTGGCACAGAAAGCAAGATTTTCTACATATGGAACAGCATTTTCTGTGCAGAAAACAGTATTTCTACACAGACACACATGATATTATTTTCTTCACAGAAATAACTGGTTCCTGTGCAGAAAATGCTGTATTATGTGTGACATTTGTATGTAGTTGATTTGCACAGAAAATAGCATTCTCCATGCTGGAAACCGGTTTTGTGGGCAGAAAATATTAACTACATGTAGATGTTGCACAGAATAAGTCCTGAACTGCAAATAGGCTTTAAAAGCCCTGTGTTTCTCAAAGACCTTCTTGTATTGAGAAGAATATTGCTAATATTACTTCTTGGTTCCTTTGAGAAGAAAATTAGTGAAGAATTACATTCCTCCTTCACACTATAGTGAACAAAGCTGAATGGGTTATTAGAGATTGGAAATCACAAGAAAGAAGGGAACTAGGAGGGAAAACTCACAGGTGTTTGAGTAGATGCAGCTGCCCAATGGCTACCTCTCACTGGCTGTTGGACCAAATCATTAAATGTGATGACTAAATATTGTGGCTGGATGGGCAGAGTTGGGGGCATGGACAGTTGTTGCCTGTGGTGGCTAAGCAGGCTGCAGCAACAGCCATACAATTTTTTTTTAAAAAAATGATGCTGTGGCAGCAGAAGAGGAAGCAACAGTAGCAGCAACAGCACCAAACATTTATGAGCCACTGGAGCAAGGAATTTTGAAGTGGTTCCACTCCCTCTATGGATGTGTTGCACCTGTTAGCTCTTAGGATAAGGAACTTCAGTGCTTCTCTCTGATACTTTACATATTGCTATAGGGCAGAATGCTTTGAAACTCTCTTGCAGCCCAGCCAATATATCAAACCTCTTTTTAATCTAAAAATTCCATCATGCCATTTAACTAGGCACCATATTCTTTCATCATGCTTGCTGGCAGCTGCCATTGGCTTTTCTTTTGAGGGGAGTGCTGTCTTGGAGCTTAGCATACATCTCCATTTAGCCTTTATGTGATGCCTTCCTTTTGTTTCTGTTTAAATGTTATTGTATGTCTTCTCTCTCTCTCTCTCTCTCTCTCTCTCTCTTCTTTTCCTCTTTCTTTTCTTGTCTGTCCATGCTGTTGTGCTGACCCTGTTCTGGCTGCTCATTTCGTGCTGACAATAGCATCCATAAAGTGCCCTCTGCTGACCTGAGGAGAGTCTCAGCTCCCCCTGATACCTTCACTGTGTAAGTACTTGCCTTTTCTTTCCCTACTTTTAAAAACTCCCTGTTTCTTTCACTGTCATCTCGATCTCTTCCTACTCTGCATGATGTATTTAGTACTAACCCTTCCACTGTCATGAAGTACTTGGATGCAAACTTAATGTGTCTGGTAATGCAGTAACATGCACCTAGAATGGGCTTTTAATTGGGAAAGGTGATGTGATGTTAGGGTTGCCCTTTCCCACCCTGCAGAACCTGGGTAGACACAGTTGATCTGGTTGGTTAAGGACCAAGGTAAAATATCACCTGTCAGGTCTGGGAGAGACCAAAAGTGAAACTTAGAGACTGGCAGAATTCAGACGAATCACATTGGCTTTTCAGAAGGTAATGGCTGTGGACCAGTTTGGCGGGGGGGGGGAGGATCTTCCCCAACCATTTTGGATGAGGCACTGGTTTCCTGTTGATCAGAAGGTGTCAGGACACAGTTTTACTGTTTAGGCAGCAAAATGCTAGGAGGTATGGTTTTGTTTTGTTTTGTTTTTTTTATGTGTAATGACTCTACAAGACAGATCTCAATAAAAGAGTTCATGAAGAACCAGGCCCAGTATTCAGCACTTGGTGTGTACACCAAGAACAAGTTTCCTAAAATGGAAATGGAACTAAATCTCATTTGATCTCAACCTCTGGAAAGAGACGTTTATATTCAGGAAGGAGTGTAGACTTCGTTTTAATTACATGGTGAGGTTTCATGGCTATTCAAGGTCTATGCTGAAGCTTGGGAATGGGCTGCAACCACATGGCAAGAACACACATTTTGTATAGAGAGTGTTCCAGGTTCATGGCTTGGCATCTCTGAGGTGATAGGAAGACTCCTGTCTGAAATGCTGAGAGACCCAGCACAGTATCAACAATACTGAATCTATGAATTAAACCAATATAAGACTGTTTTCATGATCTCAGAGAAGCATTTTAGGTTTTTCCCTAAACTCTGTAAAGGTTAGTTTAGGTATAATGAATCATTAACACATCAGAAGGTTTGGGCTTCAACACTTACAGTCCCTTACCATTGTTCTTTGCTGAAAACTGAAGCCCCAAAACACATGAAAGGCCAAACTTTCTCCACCTCTGTTTAGAGCTATGAATGGCAGTACAGCCTCCTTTATGTTTTCCAATTAGATGTGCCCATCAAACAGAGGGACACTGTTTTCTTTCTTAAATGTACAGCAGAGCAGAACCCTGAGTTACTCTCTTCACAACACCCCTGATGAATTGATATCCTTGTGGCAATGTACTTTTCTAAATTAAAATTACAGGAACAGTAAAGCAGAAAATTAAACCTATTGAATAAGAATCCTGATGTCGTTGTCTCTGCCTCAAGTGCTTGTAGATTAGTCATTGCATATACTGATGTAACCATTGCATGAAATTTTCAAACATATATTGATTCTGCCTGATCACTTTTTTCTTTCTCTAAAAACAACTGCAACCAGGAGGAGGAAAGTTATTTTGATTATGGGTGCCTCTGCATTGTAGAAATAATGCACTTTGAAACCACTTTAAGTGCCCAGCTTGTCCTATAGAATCCTAGGTTTGTAGTTTTACAATGTTTTAGCCTTTTGTGCCAGAGTGTTGGTGCCTCCCAAGATTCTTTAGGATGGAGCCAAGGTAGTTAAAGTGGTGTCAATTCCATTATTTCTATAGTGGTCAGATACACCCTATGTGAATAGGGAGAATGTGAGCCATTTCTGCAAAAGTTAACAAGTTTGATATCACTAATACATCCAAAAAGGACAGCTCAATGCCAAATTAAAGCTCAAACATAGCCTTTTCTATCTATTTTTTTTACTGGCCACCATCTGCTTTTATTCTTTTCTTCTGTTATCCCACTTGGTCTCCTGATCCAGATGCATATTTCTCTTATCATTATTTTTAAAATCTCTTTTATAATGCCCAGAGCCTTGATCTTTGTATTCTTGTGAAGAGCCATGCCCACTTTACAAATACACTCTAATGATCTCATGTACTTTAGACAGGGTGAGAAATATATGGCTGTCCAGATGTTGCTGAACAACATTGATTTAAACCACTGGCTGCTGCTAACTGTAGTTACAATCTAACAATATCTGGAGGACCACATGTTCCATAGCATTATATGTTGTCCATTATAATATGGGAATACTGCCACTTGGATGTGGACTGCGGCACTTGAAGATGGGATTAGATGCAAGAAGAAGAAAGCCACAGTTTTATAATGTTAGACACCAAACTTATAGTTTTATACCCATGTTTAGATTGCAAATGTGTTTTATGTCACTGACATGAATATATGGTAACACAGCATTACTGTGTTTGGTCACTTTGTGACTGGAGCTCTGTCGTTCTTCCCCCAGAAGGATTTTTGCTCCCAGTTGAAATTTGCTTGCAAAAATGTCAAAATGGAACTGATTTCTGAGCCACTTGACCTCCCTCCTTGGTTTCTTAAAGATCTGGATTCTTGAACATTTCAACATCCAAATTAATTTTAGATGTTGGGTCAATGCATTAAGACAGAGATTATTTTTGTTTTTGTTTTTGCAAAGGGACCTAATCTAATTTGTTAGCCAAAGATATTCTGTATCTCTAGATCTGAAAAGAACAGATTAATCAGGCAGCTGCACAATGACTGACAATTAGTGTGTCTAATAAATTAAAATACAAACCCAAGGGGCACTATGGAAATTGGATTTGAGATGCTTTTTGCTTAGAGATTCAAATGCTCTTCTTTAGCTTGGCAATGTGTGTTGTTTCGGAAATCCTGTTGGAACAATATGGCAGACTCTGTTCTGAGGAGGAGTAGATAACCTTCAAATGTCAAAAGTCCACTTATGAAATTAGCCTCAAATTTTGGACAGTGAAGGCTATAAATTGTTGGCCAGTGTTCTGTATCATTAATTGTCATGACTGAATCTGAAATTACACTGCCATTTCAAGTTGGCACAAAAACATACATATTGTATAAAATTACTTACCTATGGACTGAATGCTTATGCACTGATTTTTGCAAAGTTTTAGCTGATAAAAGACAAAAACAATCCTATACTTTATTGCTGACCAGACATAAAGAGTTTTTCTGCATTCACAAAAAATTGTATGTTAGTCCAAGCTGTTAATTGTTTCATAATAATTCAGTGATTAGATACTTGTTTTCTTCTATTTACATTCCATGCAGGGAACAATAATGGGTTTTATCTGGTCCTATAGAGTGCTCTGGAAATTGGAGATTTTAATGTGGTTTACCTTTCAAAGGGATGACACAAGAAAGGGAATTTTACCTCTAATTTCTGAAGTAGCCAATATTAATAATTCATATGAATGTCCCAACTCTCCAAAATACAAGTTGGAGGAGATAAGGAGAAGAGAGTATGTAGCTGTGGGTGGCCCCTCTCTGAAAATATATGTACCAAGTTCTGTTTAGCCAATTCAGGTAAGACTCATGAGTGATTAGATAAAACTGATAAAAACATTTTGTTTGTTTTGAAAGGATTTTTCATATGGCTACTGATGGTTTTAAAATTATAGACTATAAAGAATTCCATTACAAAATAAAGTACAAGTTGAGTCTTCTTTATCTGGATTTCTGAAATCTAATATACCCCAAAATCCAAAATTGGCCACATGAGAGTGACATCTTTTCTTTCCGATGGGTCAGTGTACACAAACTTCATTTCATGCACAAAATTATTTTAAAATATTGTGTATAAAATTACCTATACAGTATTTACCTATGTATATAATGTGGATGTGAAACATAAATGAATCTCATCTATATCTCCTAAATATCTCATTATGTAGATGCAAATATTCCAAAATCTGGAAAAAAACAACACCTCAAATCCAAAATACTTCTGGACCCAAGCATTTTGGATAAGGCAGAACTCAACCGGTATAGCACCACTGCTTGGTGGTAATAACAAACTGTTTGTAGTTTTTCTCCATTAAATCACATACCTATGAATTGGTAATTTTTTTTAAAATTTATTTTCCTCTTTTATTACGGTTTCATTGTAATATTTAAATGCTGTACACTATCATGAGAGTTTGTTGTTAGACTAGTTGGTGCAATGGACTATGGGGATAGATTTTTCAGTAGCACTGGTTCTTAAGGAGTTTTTTTTTAAAAAAACTCCTTTAAAAATATAATGTTGTTTTATGCTTTGCATCCCCTTTAAATTCCTCCATTTGTTTCTTAAAGAATGGTGACTTTCAGCTCAGCAATATCTTGGGAGACTGAGATTTATTTATTAAGTTTGGTTTTCTCTCTGCTGCCATTTTTAATGGCAGATTTTTGTGTGAACATGTATTATCTTTTTAGGGACCAATTTTTTGTCTTATATAGATTGCAGAAATTGTTGGCAATCTGCTAACATTCTTCAACAAGCATGGAAGAACTCTTTGACAAAACAAGTTCAAAAGGAGTACTTATGTGTGACATATTCAAACTAGAATTTATCAAAAATGATAAAGAGTCCTGTAACACCTTAAATCCCCTCCCCAACTCTTTGCTGTTTTTGATGCAGAAAACTTATCCTTCAGACTTTATCAATAGTTATGATTCTGTTGTTAAGGACTTGATCAAAACTGAAGCTTTATTTCCAACTAGACGTGATAAATAATCATAGCAAAATCTGCAGGTCATTTTGCTGACATTTATTGGTTCTGTGAATGATCATATATGATTAGAATATACATACTGGACATTTGCATAGATATTGACTATGTATCTTGCATTTGCTTTATGGAGTTTTACTACCTAGTTTCTGTCTCTGTCTGTCTCTCCCCCTTATCTCTGTAGAATGCACTCCATGCATCTGATGAAGTAGGCACCAGTTCTTGAAAGTTTACAACACAATAAATCTGCCGTCCACAGGGTGCCAAACACCTCTCTTCTTTTCTGTTTCATAATGGCATCTCATTTATGTCCTGAATGAGTAAAGTGTTGTCAAAGCCTCACTTTTAATGTGTATCACTTCCAAGCTCTGAGTACGAAATCTCAGTAGCAAGGTTAATTATTTTTCTTTTGTGTCTGCTGTTTCCCTTCTCCCTATTGTTCTAAAGGCATGGCATTTAATTAGTTTTGAATGTTTATTTCTTCTTCAGGAGATAGGTAATTCATTAATCTGTCACAGTAAACATGCCCCAAGGGGGGTTCATATTTTCTGAAGTTTAATTTTGGGGAGATTTTAAAAAAAAGTTGACAGATTTTTCACTGAATCATATTAGTGATGTTATAAATTCAACAGTGTGTTGTATGGGTCTAACCCCCTCCCCCCCCAATTTATTTTTAAATCTGTCAGAAATCTGTGAGTGGATTCTTTCCCTGTATTTTCATGAACAGGCACAGAGGATAAGATATGGTTCACAGGACTTGTAAATAATTGGAAGGAAAATAAGGGTGTGTTTTAATTAAAAGTTCTTTTCGAGCTTAACCTGTTATGGTGATAGATTTATTTTTATTTTTATTTTTTGGGATGTCAGATCAGTGCTGTGAGTTCAATTGCTGGCATGGATGCTCTCATTTTCTTTTTGCCTGTCACTGCAGCATAGCCAAAATCAAATGTTATGAGTTTTTCCTGGCAGGTCTCTATAATTAAACAGCTAGTGCTTGCAAAAGCTACTTTTTGAGGGTTACAACCCTTGGAACCACCTCCAGTCAACATGGCAAAGGCTGACACCTGACTCCCCGGGCAGGTGGCGTTGCCGCCGGGGCCAGGCACCACAGAGGTCTGGCGCTCCCCAGCATGCATTGTTGGGGTGCGCTGGCCTCTGATTGGCCGCCCGAGGGGGGAATGGGAGGGACTTCCGCCTCCTGAGCGACACTCTAGGAGGCAGATAGTCCCTCTCTATGGTCACCTCGGTCCTCCAGGGCAGCCGATTGGCTGGCTGCTCCTGGGGGCGGGGCGACTCCTCTCTCGGCCCCCACCTTTGGAAAAGGTCTATAAAAGGCTTCTTGGCACCATTTCTTCTTGGCTTTCCCACCCGCCCTCCCTAGGGTGCGTGGTTTGCTGTCACAACTTTTGGGGCGGCAGCAGAGGTTCTGGATCTTGTAGGCATGGTCTATAAGATTGCATAGCACCGTATCGGGAGTCCCTATGGGACACGGGAGCGATGAGGGCATATGTTGTGGTCATTGTGGGGGCCATAACGTGACACCGCTTCTCAGTGACTAGGGGCTTTAGTTAAATGCAATCTGCGGGTTGCATGGATACGAGAGGGCGGTAATCTAGCCCCTAGCTCATCCCAATGCCTTGCTTTATATGACATGCCATTTATCCTACAACGGCGGGTTGTAAGATGATCCAGAACTCATACTTTTGGCCAACCCTACCTTTTTGCTGATGCTTGCGTTAATAAAGTTGTGGCCGTTCCTCCACATGCGGCTTTGCGTTTTATTGTGGCGGTGCCTTCACAGGCAACTGGGAAATTGTAATCCAAAAATGTAACTTTTCCAAGCTTGAATAAGTGTGATGATCCCTGGGGTCTAAGCAGCCACACAGCCACCTTGTTCTTGGCCCTTAGCCCCAGGGGATCCCTTAATTTTCCCCTAGAGTCTCCTGGGTCTCTATTCCCGCTCCCTGCTGAGCTGAATGAGACCCCTTGAGATCTTCTAGTCAAGCTGCCACCACACAGTGAATCTCCAATGAACTCCCCTTAGCACACACTGGGACTTGCTAAGGACTTCTAGTTTCATTTCCTTGCTAACCAAAGCAACCAGTAACCGAGCTAAGGCACATGTACAGGAGCAGAGACAGCAGATACTTTTAAAGAAAGGTATTTATTCTAAATAGACAGAATAGAGCAAGAAGATATCATTCATGCAAGGAGGCCTCCTTGCCTTGCAGGTACAGAATGCATAGTTACAAGATGTTCATTTCAGGCAAGCTGTAACTATTTTCTCTTTGGAGCCTGGTGTAGGACTGTAATGGGGTCCAAAATGGATGCATATATTGCAGTAGCCTTCGGTTCATTCCCTTAGCCTTGCATTTTTTAAAAATGGCATCATTTAGCTTAAATGACTTTTTTGGTGTAGAATTGTACTGGTATACCAGAACAACACTATGCAGTTCCTTACTTTCATTCTCAGCAAGATAAACAAGTTGACAAGCATGGAACATTTCTTGAAGTGTTGTAGTCACATACTCAAGAGACTATTGGCTTATTAGACTCCTCACATTAAATAGATTCAGGGCAACTCCATCTACCAATAACCACTCGATCATAGCAGCCATTGGCTTCAGAACATACATTCCCTAGAGGGGCACAGATATATTTTTCTTTTCTTCTTTTCTTTTTTTAAAAATTGATTTAAAAAAAACATTCAAGACAAAACAACAGTAAATATTACAGTTGAAACATATAATACAGACATCCACAGAAGTATTTTTCTGAAGAACTACTCAAGAAGCTCTGTGGCAAGCACTTATAAGGTCTCAGAAGGGCTGTTCTCTATCTAACAAGGTCATTTCTTCTGAGGTTGAGGAAGTCATATTCTATGATTATTTGCCTTGACTTGGGCTTACTGGATGTGCTTCTAATCTCCCAACTATTCAGTTGTCTTTATACACTAAGGCAGTTACTGTAGTCTACTTTTCCTTGCAAGTGCAAAGCCTGACCTGAACAGGGCATATTAAGTGCATGAAGGACTTCCACATTTAAAAGGCAAGGTAGGGTTAAGCTGCTTCATCTTCATTTCCTACTGGCATGAAAACCTAGCTAGGAAGCAGTGACTGCTAAGAAAGAGATTGCTATAGGCGAACGTAGTGATATTATTTGCTGAGGCAAAATCAGCTTAGAAGTGCAGTATTTCCCTCCAAAAGGGGCACAGCTGTAGTTGGGAGGGGGTAACATAGCAATGTTTCTGTAGACCCAGATAGGTTTGTCCTGTGGCGTACAAGGCTTTTCGTCTATTTTAGCTTTGTCTGCTAGTGTAAGACAGTAATCTGAGCAATGCCGTTCAAACTTTGGCAATCCTGAAGTTGATCTATTGTAATGAGCTCTGTATGTGGCTGTTCTTTTTAGATGGGTTGTACATTTGTTCTAGGCAAATTTCTCACTGACTGATGGATTTCAACAGATGTTCTTGTTTTCTTGTTTTAATAAACTGTTTATATGTTTTAATAGAATAGTCATCACTCTTTTTCTAGCCATGTCCAGTTTATTTCAAGCCTACATATTATATCATGGAATGACTACTTCCAGATGAATACCCATCTGGTTATGATAGATCAATGAGAGTTAGGATCTCCTCACAAGTGATCACAAGGATCTCTCCCCAACAGAGGTTCCCAAGGACTGCTGCTGTGTTGTTTGCTGCCACCGGAGCGGCCCCTTTGGACTTTTTGGGTGTAAGAACTGTGCAGCTGTGCACCGAGCCAAAGGACGCCGCCAGCTTATACCATCTCAGCGCCGCAGTTTGCACCGAGGGAAGCCCAGGAACACCTGGGGGAAGGTGGGGAGGGGTGTGTCTGTGGTAGAGGGACACTATATAGCCGGCTTGCTGGTGTCCTCCTTGTCTCACCCCCCCCCCCCAACAGAGGCTCCCAAGGACTGCTGCTGTGTTGTTTGCTGCTGCCGGAGCGGCCCCTTTGGACTTTTTGGGTGTAAGAACTGCGCAGCTGCTCACCGAGCCAAAGGACACCGCCGGCTGATACCATCTCAGCGCAGTGCCTTTGAAGGGACAGGGGTGGGTTCCTGCTAGCTTTGTTCTGCAGCAGAGGAATGACCTGTATGGTAGTCAACCTCTTCTGCTGCATTGTTGCACTGTTGTGGGGAGTTTGCATGGACATGGGGTGTGTTCAGCTTGGTGAAGTGACGGGGCTAAGCGGAGCACCTATCGGAGTAGTGTGGGGCAGGGGGAGATACAGCGGTAGGAGAATGGAGTCATATCAGAAAGGAAGGCGAGATCGATGCGTAATATCTATCTCTCCTTCCATCCACTCTCCTAGCCAAAGAGATCTGAGGGTCACCAACTGTACCACAAACCCTGTCGCTGCTCCTGTGCAATGCCAGGTCTGTAAGGAATAAGTCCCACATTATATACGATCTCATTGAGGATAAGAGCTGAAAGAAAGAAAGAGTCTCACCACACTCTAGGCTTGCATTACTGAGACCTGGCTTGGGCCTGAGAGTGAAGCAGTGTGGGCACAGGCCCTACCAGCCGGGTACTCAGTTAAGGACCAGACCAGGTTAGGTGGGCGGGGGGTGGTGGTGTTGCCTTGATCCATAAGAACACCTTTTCCTTGACCAGGAACCATGTCCGACAAACTGACTATATCGAATGTATTTACCTGACCCTGAAGGCCAGAGAAAGTCTGGGGATTCTGTTGGTCTACCGGCCACCCTGTGCGCTAACAGACTCCCTGGCCGAGCTGACACAGCTGGTCTCGGAGCTGGTGCTGGAGTCCCCTAGGCTTCTTGTCCTGGGGGACCTCAACATCCCCTTTGAGGCCAGCCAAGGTCCAACTGGTGCGGTTCGGGAGTTCATGGCTACCATGACTGCCATGGGCCTGTCTCAATTGGTCTCAGGGCCTACACATTCCACCGATAAAACACTTGATGCACTCTTTTATACGGACATGGAGAGTCCGTGGGCAGAGGTAACTAGTGTCTCTGCCCTGTCATGGAAGCACCATTTTCTGGTCGAGACTAGATTCAAGGCATCTACCCATGTCCCTCCCGGGGGTGGTGGACTGATTAGGATGGTCCAACCTCAAAGGCTGATGGAACCAGAAGGTTCCAAGAAGCCCTAGAGGGGTATATGGTTGGAACTGACGGCGATTCTGTTGATGCCCTGACTAACACCTGGGATACAGATCTCTCCAGGGCTATACACAGCATCGCTCCCAAGCGTCCTTTCCGGCCTGCTTCCAAAAAACAACCCTGGTACACGGAAGACCTTGGGGAAAGGAAGCGGGCTGTGCAACAACTAGAGCACAACTGGTGAAGACATCAGGACTTAGCCGACAAGGCACTCCTAGACTCTCTTTTGAAGGCCTATGGAGTGGCAATAAGTGCAGCAAAGCATTCGTTCTATGCTGCACGTATTGTGTCCGCGGAGTCGTGTCTGGCAGAGCTGTTCAGGGTAGTGAGGGAGCTTACCCAACTGCCTCCCCCCCCGAACCCTATTTTGGTGCCATCCAAAGCCTGCTGTGACGAGTTTAACAAGTTCTTCGCAGATAAAATCTCTCGGATAAGGGCTGATCTCGACGCCAGTATTTCTTCAGAAGCTAGAGTAGAGGCGTCCAGAGCTTCCGCGGACTCTGTTAAACTGGATCATTTTGAGTCTGTCAATACCGAGGAAGTGGACAAGATCCTTCGAAGCGTTAGGAAGACGACATGCTCTCTCGATCTCTGTCCTTCATGGCTGGCAGCTCAGGGGGGAACGGCTGTAACCTCGATGGTACGCCGTATAATTAATTCATCCTTCAGGGAAGGGTAAAATCGGCCGTTGTAAAACCATTGCTATAAAAGCCCTCCCTAGACCCCCTGATTTGGAATAATTATCGGCTTGTTTCGCTGCTGCCTGTTTTAGGGAAGGTGATCGAGAGGGCAGTCGCTTTCCAGCTACAATCGATCTTGGATGATATGGATTTTCTAGACCCATTTCAAACTGGCTTCCGGGTGGGCTATGGAGTTGAGACCGCCATGGTCACCTTAGTCGATGATCTCCGTCTGGGCATGGACAGGGGGAGCATGTCCCTGTTAGTGCTTTTGGACATCTCAGTGGCTTTCGATACCATTGACCATGGTATCCTTCTGGAACGCCTGGGGGAGTTAGGTATTGGGGGCACTGCGCTCCAGTGGTTCCGTTCCTACCTCTCGGGTAGATTCCAGATGGTGCAGCTGAGGGACGTTTGCTCCGATAAGAGGGCACTTACATCTGGTGTCCCTCAAGGAGCCATTCTGTCCCCCATGCTATTTAACATTTACATGAAACCGCTGGGAGAGATCATCCGGAGACACGGGGCGCGGTGTTTCAAATATGTTTCTCTGTGTCTCCGACTGATGCAGTGACTAGGGATGGCATCTCTCCTCTCAATGCCTGTCTGGAGTCAGTAATGGGCTGGATGAGGGAAAACAGACTCAGTTTGAATCCAGAGAAAACGGAAGTACTCGTGATAGGTTCTCCTGGTCCGGGAAAGGATATTTGTCCACCTGTCCTGAATGGGGTCACGCTCCCCTTGAAGGACTCAGTTCGCAGTCTGGGGGTGCTTCTGGACTCGTCGCTCCACCTTACATCTCAGGTGGATGCGACGGTCAGGAGCACTTGTTATCAGCTTCGGCTGATACGCCAGCTGCGACCCTACCTTGGCTGGGGGGACCTTGAAACAGTGGTACATGCTCTGGTGACCTCTCGTTTGGATTTCTGTAATGCGCTCTACATGAGGCAACCCTTGTACCAAACCCGGAAGCTTCAATTAGTGCAGAATATGGCAGCAAGGCTGGTCACTGGTAGCTCCAGAACCAGCCATATAACACCTATTTTGCAAGATCTACATTGGCTGCCCATTCGCTTCCGGGCGCAATACAAGGTGTTGGTTATTACCTATAAAGCCCTAAATGGTTTGGGCCCAGGGTACTTGGAGGACCGCCTCTCCCCATATAATCCGCCCCACACTCTTAGATCGGCCGGGAAGCAATTGCTAAGGGTTCCCAAGACGAGATATATCTTGTCTTCTCAAAGGGCATTTTCTTTCTCGGCCCCGCAGACCTGGAACTCCCTTCCCGACAACCTCCGCTCTGTCACCTCCCTTGACCAGTTCAGGAAGGAACTTAAGACCTATCTCTTTCAACAAGCTTTCCCCCATGTGTCTTGACATCTGTTTTCTCCCCCGTTATACAGTTGCTATTCAGCTAGTTTGTTTCTCTGGTTTTATTTTTGGAAATTGTAAATGTTTTATTGGAATGTTTTTATGATGTTTTTAACTTGGTATGTTTTATATTGTATACGGTTTGATGTATCCATGTTGTAACCCGCTTTGATCTTTGGAAAAGCGGGCTAGAAAAAAACAGTATTATTATTATTATTATTATTATTATTATTATTATTATTAGATTAGCCTCTGCAAAAAGCACCGCTTTCTCTGCTGGTTCCCCAGAACTGGAGGCTGTTTATGTTGGATGCTTATATGGCTGTTTATATTTAACTTGGCTTTTACCTGGTATATATTTTAATTTGCAGTTGACTAACATAATGTTTTCCAGCTAGGTTATCACCAATCTTATATTTTTGTATCTCGTTTTTTTCAGTCTAAATGAAAACTGTTACATTTGTCTTCATTCAGAATCGTTTTGAATTGATCCTCTTTCCTATCTGGTCAAGATTATCTTCAGCACTTTCACCTAGACATTAGTTACTCCTTCCAATCTGATGTTAATTGCATATTTTATGAGCATTCTCTCTATTTCAGACAATTTAAAAAGATGTTTAGCAACACTTAGACAAATATTAAACTCTGTGGCCCTCCTCTTGTTGCCTGCTTGTGGGCTAGGACTCGAACCAATAATTTTAAATTGCAAAAAAGATATTATTTTATCTCACCTTTATTCCATAACTGAAACTCTTGAGCAGCCTACAAGATGATTTAAGAACAATTACAAATAAAACACAGTAACAGGTAGTACAGACCAGCACTTAGTGGTGGCCTGACTGCATCCTAGGGGTGAAGAAGGACTGAGCGTTTACATGTTCAAAGCCCTTCTTCCTCCCCTGGGGTACCATCTTGGCGCATGCCCATTTACACAGGGCATGCCATGATGCTGTCCCTCATGCGCAGCACCCAAACAGCACTGTGCATAAGAGGCATCATAACACTGCGCCATGGTGGTTTTATGGCACAAAAGCCCCTTTTGGGGGTTTATTTTTGTTCCTTGCGCAGGCTGTGCCATGTGGTTGCCACGGCCTGCTTATGGGGCTCGAAGGGGTGGCATTGAGCTGCCTGTCTGTTGATCCCCTAGGTTACATTATCAAGCCAGGTTTTAAGAAGTTAAACTATTAAAACATAATTGAATTACTTTCAGTTTAAAGCACATACATTAAAAAAATAATAAATGTGGTACCCAACTGTTGTACTGCTGACAGCTAGTGAAGTTTTGGAAGAATACTTAAACAGAAAGACCTTTTTTTTTGGTGGCAAAAAAAGAAGGAGCCAGCATTTCACTGCTTGGGAGCCATCACCATGACCTTCTTTTGTTTTCAACAGATGCACCTTGGAGGGTGGCAGGACCTCAATGTTTGTAAGGGGCTATATGGCAGAATGTAGTATTTGTGATACCTTGTGACCTATATTTGTGACCTATAAAATTATGCAGGGCTTTATAGGTCATAATCAGCATTTTGAATTGTGGTTGAAAACAGACCAGTGGCCAGTGAAGGTGTTATAACAAACGATGATTGAAAGCAGTGCTTGTTATTAGTCTTGCTGCAACATTTTGGATCAGGTGAAATAATTCTTTTGAAGACATCCCCACGTAGACTCTGTACTGTAGTACTAATGAAATTTGACTAAATATTTAAGAGAATTTTTATGATGATATAAACTATTTGACAGTGCCTCAACAGGCTATGGACTGCTGAGGCAGAGACTAGTTGGCTACTTATCAGGGATGCCACAGTAACAGATTTACTGCATCATTGAGGGATATAATAATAATAATAATAATAATAATAATAATAATAATAATAATTTATATTTTCCCGCCTCTCCCAGATGGATCGAGGTGGGATTACAGTCTGTTAAAAACCATACATCACATTCGCCCACCGCTCTGACCACATCTCTCCTGTGTTGGCATCCCTTCACTGGCTCCCCGTCTCTTTCCGTATTCAGTACAAGCTCCTGCTGTCGACGTTTAAAGCCCTCCATGGGCTGGCCCCTCCTTACTTATCAGACCTTCTTTCTCCTCACCTTCCCACCAGGGCCCTCCATTCTGGTAGTCAAGGTCTGCTGTCCCAGCCCAGGATTTCCTCTGCCCCATTTCGGATTCGCCCCTTTTCACTTGCTGCCCCTCACTCCTGGAACCTTCTTCCCCCGCGAGCAAGGGCCATCACTTCTTTAACCAGCTTCAAAACAGAGTTGAAGACCATCCTGTTCAGAGAAGCATTCCCAGGCATTGCATAATTGTCGCTTGCTATTTGATCTTCTTTTGATGCCTGTTTTATCAAACCATTTCCTGTATTGCTATGTACTTTATATGTATTAGTCTACTAGCTCCACCACCTTTCCCTTCTCCTTTTATGTCATGTCTTTTTAGATTGTAAGCCTGAGGGCAGTGAACCGTCTAATTAAAAAGATTGTATGTACAGCGCTGTGTAAATTTACAGCGCTTTATAAAGAAAGGTTAATAATAATAATAATAATAATAATAATAATAATAATAATATACATATAAAATACATCAATAAAAATAATACAATTAATCTTAAAACTAACTCATCATCAAGTGGTAATGCAGTAGATTCTACTGAGTTCTCTCCCAGTCCTAATTCTCTAACATGGACTTAGATAAATAAATGAAAAGTGTACAGCATGGAGAAAAACACGCTTAGGGAGAATTTTTAGAGTATCAACTTTGCTCACATACAAACTCATTATGTGCCAAAGTTTCAGTCTGCTCATCAGTTTCCAGTGCTGATGGCCTGAAAACTTGCATCTGGGCAGACGTTATTGAGGAAAGGGAACAAGCAGCTGAAGATTGATCATTCCCATACTCTGAAAATTCAACCATTTTGCACAGTTCTTGGCATGCAGGTTGGAATTCCTGCAGTGTTCAATATCATTAGTACTGCCTAAATGAGCATCGTTTTTGCTATATACATGTTTCTTTGGAAGCAATAGAGCAGAAATTGAGAGACAAATACTTAGCTGTAATATTCTTTTGTTGAAGTAAATGGATTACATTTTTTCTGGTCTCAGGTTGTGTTTCTTCTACAGGAAGCCTATAGGTACAGGAAGAAGACATAGGAAATGTTTTTGATAACATTGTTTGCCTTACTCTTTAATTACCAATACCCCGGAGTTAGCGTCCATGATCACTAGGCCAAAGTGGGCAAAGTACAGCCCTGGTCGTTTTTAGTGGTCTTCAACTCTTTCAGGCTTGTTTGACCTAGCTCATCTTTCCAATCAGATTCAGAATCACCACACACTGTTTAACATTAAATAAAATACCCATTTTCAAAATCAGAAGCGGATGTCTGGCCATGTTTGGTTTCATAATTTTCATTTTAGGGTACATAGGGCCATCTGTGTGGCTCCAGACCAGCCACATTTGCCAGACATGGCATCATCTCCTCACAAGAGAAAAGTATCTACATGCTTAAGGGCCACCTTAAGGCTCGCAGAACTACACAAAATTGGGAAGGGCAGGGAAAATAAAGTTGGGTGGAATATCAAAGCAGCTTGGTAAGGACTGAATAAACTCAGTGGCCATGGACTGACACTGGAGCAAAACCTGGAGATGATGATGTTATAATGAAATGTCATGGAGAATGGCACAGCTGACTGGAACACTAACAATATGAATTGTTAGTTACAGGCTTGTTGAAACAATAGTACTATCAAAAAATAAAGAAGGCACTTCAATTGTATAGAAGTCAGATTTCCACCTCTCAGATTAGTTAATAATGAGCATGAAGCGCCATGCTGGCATCGATTTTAGGGTTAGGGACTGCGTGGCAACCACACGGTCCCTAACCCTAAAAAGGCATGGCGCCATAACAATGGAGGCACCCTGTGTACATGGGCATGCCATTGTTATGTAAGCACCATGTGGCATCCTCACATTGTCGTGCAGCGCTTACGTGATGAGTGTGCCAGTGGTGCACTCGTTACACCACCCTCGCGGGTCAAAAAGTACCCAGTTTTTCCGGGTTCTTTTTCCTCCATAGGGAAGCTGTGTGGTTTGGCAGCTGCGGCTTCCCTCTGGAGGAAATTAGGGCAGTCTGTCCCTCGCCAATGAAACTCTATGTGGACTAGGATCTATTTAGTTAGGGGGGGGGGTGGAGCCTTTGATGCTTTGGATAGAGCATAATTGCCCATTCAAAGCTAGTCTGCACCTTGTAGCCACTGTCTTGAAATTACTTGTGCATTACGTTAATTTGTGGAGTGGTTTACTTACAGAAAATGGGCAACTTTCCCCCTCCTCCCTTCTCACCTTTGTCCAGCTGTTTAGTAATTGTTGATGTCTTTATCCTGGTGTTCAAACCAATAAGACCAGATTCTCAGATTTTGTTATTCAAACAGTAAGACCAAATCTATAAGTAATCAAAAGTGGGGCAGAAAAAAAGATCACATTCTACAAAAGGATTTGCATACAGTTAATGGAGATAAAATGGAAATATATTGACAGAGGAATGGCATGACTTAACTGATGCAAAAATCACTGGAATTGCTGTAAGGTGATTGGCTGCAGTGGTGCCTGGGAGTAATGATGCAGTTAGGTTGTGCATCAAAATCTCCTTATATGACAGCAGAGCAGGGTTGCTTATAGAGGTGTTGGCTGGGAGAAGTATAAACAGCAATAGTTGCTGCTGTGAAGTGGGACATGGCATTGCCAGATGTTGGAGGTTTCAGGTATCCCACCAGCACTGACAGCTGAGAAAAATAAAATAAAAGAACAGCAGAAATGTAGGTGGAAGATAGGAGGATATGAATCCCTGATGGAACTATGAGCAGAGGAGGCGTTCAGAAAGTTGGAGGGCAGCACTACAGGGCAGAAGGGAAAGCCAGATGTGGGGTCATTCAGCTGGGACAAACCCAGAGTGAAGAAAACAACCAACCTCATCCCCCAAGAGAAGCTGAGAATATTTGTAAGGGTGCATCTACACTGTAGAAATAATGCAGCTTGATATCACTTCAAGTGCTGCAGCTCCATCCTAAGGAATCATGGAATTTGTAGTTTTACAAGATCTTGAGCTTTCTCTTTCAAAGAGTGCAGTTGCCTCAGAAAACTACAAATCTCAGGATTCTGTAGGCTGAAGCAATGTCAGTTAAAGTGGTGTCAATTTGCACTATTTGTGTGGTGTAGATGTACCCTCAGACAGTGCTCCCCCCACCAGCAAGCATTTCCAGGCTAGACTGCTTGGGCAGGTGAAGGGTGCAACAGCTAACATCTGTTCCTGATCCAAGTCTGATCTGATTCAGATGTTACTAGTAGAGTATTGATGCCACACTTGTTCCCTACCCTGTAGGTAGAGCAAATCCCAGGGCCATGTGGATATACAGTACTTCACTTTGATGGGAATGGAACAGGAGACAGAGGAGTGAAGGAGCTGTGATACAAGCAAGTCTTTCTAGAGACCCATGTCATCCATATTTGCTGGGACCTATGATGTGCTTCTCCTCATGTTGGTAAACTACACCTGTCCAAAAGATATAATTTCAAAATCTTTGGATGACCCCACAAATTTTCATCAAACAAAGTGACTCAAGTATTAATGTGTTGTATGCTCTCCAAATACTTTATTTCTTTATTATTATTTAAGTCTTCTCTCTCTGGCCCCTCCAAATACTAAGCTTAAATTTGGATTTGTGCTTGAGAGAGTCTGCATGTTTTGTTTTTTTTCTCTTGAACTAAAATAATTATGGGCAATCTGGGTGACTTCAGCATTGGCAAAAGAGCTAAAAAAGAAAAAAAAGTTATCTGTTTTGTCAACTTTATTCCACATTCCTTACTTAGCAGCAACAGGGTCCCTATTCAAAAAGAAGGAGAGACACTATTTGTGCAACACTGGGTGATGCTGCCCTTTTTTTGCTTTCTTCTTTGCCTGTTAATTTTCAAAACTGTCAATCTTAGATTTTTCACCAAAATGTTGCTTGAATTTGTTCTCTCTCCTTAGCCACAGACCATTCAATAAAATGCTCATCTTCTTTGACATGAACTGCTCGGTTATCTGCTTCTTGCTATAAATGTATGTATGTATGTGGTTCCATTTAAGCTGACAGCCTTTGATTTAAAAATGCAGAGGTAGGGTAGTTATGGGGTTTTTTTGGGGGGGGGAGTACAATCTAATGACAAGAAAGCATCAAATCATATAATAAATAGCAAAAGCAGCAACCATAGGTCATCATAAAGAAAATGAAAAAGCAATCCATAAAACTTTAAAAAGCTAGGTCAATATTTAATTTCACCATCTCTTATTTTATTTCAAACTTTAGAAAGCAATGATACCACCTCCCTGTATTGATCTTTATTTCTCAGTCAAATGCTTTTTGAATGTTAAATAAATACACACTGTGTCAAGAAATAGGACAAGCTAGCTTGCACAGGACATGCTGTTATTCATCTGCTGCTCTCTCTTCCATCCCCTGTGTTCTTAGTCCCTAAGTCTACCTACAAACACAGCAGGTAGTTTTACTGAATAAGAAGAGATGTCCAAATGCCAGTTGAGGCAGACAGCTGTCCCCTGAAGCTGTATGGAAGTTATGTGTGTAGCTGTGTCTCTAGACAAATCATGACAGCTTGCCTTGGATGTACAGAGCTTTTGACGTCAGAGGATATCTGGACAACACAGCTATTGCTATTTACAACTGGTGATTTATTGTCTGTCTGGAGTATGGTGGGAGGAAGTATTATTTTCTCATTTGGGAATATGTTATTAATAATTCTTTAAAATTGTACTGCATTGTCTGAACCTTAGAATATGTTATCTTCCTCGTAAGACCTGGAATGATAACATACTTCCCCCTGCTCATAGTCTTAACCTGTTGTTAGGTTTCATCCTTCTTTTCCTTTCTAAGCTGAGACAGTCTCTGCCTTAAGGTGCTGCTTTAACAGGGAGTTCATTCTCTAGTTCTTTAAGACTTTTTTAAAAAATGAAATCTGTCCAGAGATGACAGATCTGTTTATAGCAATCAGCCCAAGGTATAAAATAAACTCCCTTGAAAATATTTGCTAATTGCCTTCTCAATAGAATTTAGTGGAAGAAGGTCAGTGAAATGTGATGCATTGGATTTAAAAGTGTGACTTTGGTTTGAGTTCAAACATACTGATATAATAATTTACTTGGGGCTAATTTTTTTTAAAGTTAAATGTCTGAGTAGACTAAGGGGCAAAACAGACCACCCCAAAGGGGCAGCATGATGCCTCCCCTGAAACAGTCGGGTAGGTGCTGTGGCAACTGCATGTCGTGGCCCCACTCCAGCATTTTGCCACCGCAAAAAAGAAATGGCAAATTGCTGCCCCCTTTTTTTGCGGTGGCTTTTGCTGCCCTGCCAGGGCTTTCCATTGTTGCAGAGGTGTGCTGCATATAAATGCTGTGCTGCTGCAGTGCTGTGAAGCAGGCACATGTGCGGTCAGCCGTGTAGCTTCCCAATGGCATTGAGTGCTGTCTGAACACCACAGCCCCACGTCACTGTGAAGCCACTGTATTGTACTGGTCTTTAGCGGCCCTTAGTCTAAAAATTAGTTTCACTGCAATTGTATGTATGTCTATTCAGAAGTAGGAAACAAGAGAAACATAGTTTGGTTCACAATGTATTGCAAACCTACCTAATTTGCATTTCCTAAATGCATACAGAAACTAAAATGTTGTCATGCTTTAGTATTTGCAATTATCTGAAATTTGTAATGTACTTCCCAGATTAACAAATTCATGTAGAAATGTGTATGTTAGGACAAAGAACATACCAATTATGATATTAATGAAAAGCATATATAAAATAATTCTGTTAGGGAAGTTGCTTACAAAAATGCAGGTACTGTATTAAGCAAATTAGAATAAGGAAATGTGTATATTAGGAGAAAAGTACATGGACATATGCATGGATCTTCACACAGACGCTTTCTTTAAATGACAGACCAATGTAATAATAGGTTAGAAGGAAAAGCAAAGAACTAGCAGAACCCAGAATTAGGACATTAAACATTTAACCTTTCAGCTGAAATTCTATACACAATTACCTGGGAGTAACTCTCATTGAACTCCTTGGCATTAATGGCTAAATAGATGTGTATAGGGTTGCATTTTTAGCAAGCTTGAACTACCTCACTCTCCCTAATGACAGGGCTAACTGTGGTTACTAGATGCAGAAGCTAAGGATGTGTAAGAAGGAATTTCAGCAGGTGACACTTGTCACATAAGCTACAAGTTGCTGAAATACATCCTC
Source organism: Sceloporus undulatus (assembly GCF_019175285.1). Taxonomy (NCBI): domain Eukaryota; kingdom Metazoa; phylum Chordata; class Lepidosauria; order Squamata; family Phrynosomatidae; genus Sceloporus; species Sceloporus undulatus. The sequence continues at coordinate 24,125,083 of NC_056526.1, read as the reverse complement.
CTCACTTGGGGCATATTCTTTCTCGAGAAATCCAGATTCATTCTCTTTTGCCTAACTAAGGTAGGAGGGATCCTGTTTTATATCTAGTCCACTCTAGTAGGGTAGGATAGACTGTATCTAGGTTTGTCTGTGGTATGGTTGTCCCCTGAAAATATTAAAATGAATTAAAATTATATTCATTTTTTAAAATAGACATTCCTTCTTTCCCTGAAATGCATGTCCATGGTGCTGTATCTAAAATTCAAAATAAATGCACAATTCAGTCAAAATTTACATATACCAATCCTTCAAAATAATTTCATTGTTACCACTAATTGAAAAGGAGTCTAACCCTGGGAACTTTTCATAAGTTAATGATTGGTCATTGTGTGAACAGATTGCTGGACTAAATGGTTTTTGGCATGGCACTTCATATGTTCTTATGAGCCTCAGATCCTTATACTGCTGGTGATAAAACATTGAGAGATGCTTGCAGAAGTGGATTACCTTTTTTTGGAAGTTATGAAGTTGAAGTGAGTTTCATTTGTGTTTGGTTTAGTGCATATAAAGCTCCTTGGTTTTCTGGCTGGCAAAAGGGAGCAGTGGCATTTATCTAAAAGCATCGGTGTAACGCTTCTTTGGACATTGATCCCAAGATTGTTTTCAAAAAGAATACCATTTTTAAAAGTCAACATATAAACAGACAAAACAGGTCAGTTGCATTTTTAAATCATGGGAAATAAAAAGAGTGTTGTCTGGCACCTGAAGGACAACATAATAGGTGATAGTTATGGCCTGCATCCACACTGCAGAAATAATCTGGTTTGACACACCACTTTCACTGTCATGGCTGAATGCTATGGAATTTTGGGAATTGTACTTCCCAAAATGCCATAGTATTGAGCCATAGCAGTTAAAGTACTGTAGTGTCAAACCAATTTATTTCTGCAGTGCAGATTGGTCCTTGTTTGAAGTCTCTGGGCCTGGCCCCTCTTCTGCAAGCCTGAGGGAGAGCAGATTTTTTCAATTATGGGCTGCTTCAGAGAGGCCTATGCATTCTGCAAGGGTTGGTGCTTAATGTGTTATGCTTAATGACACCATCTACCTTGTGGCAGATCATTCCTATGTCTCTGAACTTCTCTGGGAGAAACATTTGAAACTGTGGCACTACCACTGTAAAGGCCCCAACACTAGTAGCCATTCGCTTCATCTTAAATGGCAAAGGCAACCATAGAGATCCTTTGCTAAAGATTCAATGGATCAGCAGCAGCATTTTGAAAACTGTAATAAAAACATAACATCCATTTCTGACCTTTCCCTAAAAGGGCTTTAAGACCTCTGTTGTCTCTAACAAGATAGAATCTCAATGAATCAAAAGTTGACTTCCCTGTGTGCAGAAAGCTTGTATTTTAAGATGGGCAGCTCAGCATGTGGGCATTGTTATACTAAGGGTTCTGTTCCTTCTCTCCCATTCCTGCTCATTCCAGGAAGATAAAATTCTATTTTCTGTATCTGTACTAGCTTTGACATGAAATTATTTTCTTACAAATCTCTTCTCTTTTTTTGCAGTCCCCATGCCATCCCAGAACGCCTACGAATCAGAGTGAATAGAATTAGTTTACAAGATTATGAGGGACTGCATTATGACAAGGAAAAGCTCCGAGAAGCTTGTAAGTTTCTTTCCTTTCTTTCCCTTTCCCTCCCTTGCCCTTCCTTTTTAAAAAGGTGATTTAGTATAAGTGTTTTCATCCCACTCCTTATCCCCATATGTATATAAGTAACTCCTTGATAAGGAATCCACACATTTTTGCAATGGAAATGTCCAATATAAAAAGTGCACATTAGAAGGAGGTACCAATAAAAGATATAGAATAGTGAAAATAACATTTAAAGTGCATTATACAGTGCGCCTGCATCATACGTGAGTGCGCCTTATGTGGCTTCCATCATACGCTGGAAATGGCACTGGAAGAAGTGGTGCCACGCCCTGGAAAGAGTAATGGCATGCACCGCTGCACTGCCATGCTCCCGTGAGCACGAACCCCATTGACTTTAATGGGGCTCGAGCATACACAGAATTTCCCTTACGCAGGAAAAATGACTTATGAAATACATTTGCAGAATTACATACTGATGGCTTCAGAATAGATTAGGAGAAATGTATGGGGGGGAGCACCTTGTATATTTTTATGCAAAATGGGGGGGGGAATATTGTTCTGAACCAAATGTAAAACTGGGAAAAAAATCAGTTTGGTGCAAACAAATTTTGAAAAATGAGAAATGGAGAAGATATAGCCATGTTAGTCTGTAGAATCAGTATGTAGAGGGATGTTGTAGCACCTTTAAGACTAACTGAAAGAAAGAAGTTGGCAGCATGAGCTATCGTAGACTTCAGTCTACCTCTGAAGCATTTGAGGAAGTAGACTGAAGTCTGTGAAAGATCATGCTGCCAATTCTTTCTTTCATCCGGTCTCAAAGGCACCAGAAGACCTCTCTACATACTATAGTTCATCATGTTTTAGCCTTGGGCAAGATGCTAACAAGAGTCACTTTGCAAGAGACACCATGTCTTCTTCTTTTTCTTTTTTCTCTGTGTGGAAGTATTCTTTAAAAGACTGGTACATGTGCATAAAATGCTGTTTTTGAACCAAAATAGCACATGCAAAGTTTGTGGAGAATAAATCCTGCAATGCAAATAGTCTTCAGTAAATTCAACTGTGATAAGAAAATTGTTCAAATCACTTGTTGCTTCATTTGAGATAAAAATTAGCAAAGAATCACAGCCCTAGCAGAAATGCAAAGTTTCAGTTTATCTTATGCAGGGACAATAGCTGGAAAGATCCAAGCATTTCAAATTGTCAAACAGCGGAGGTTACTGTCCTGTCACCAACATTTAAAGGAGAAGAAACTTGCAATCCAGACAGACTCTGTATATTCAATAGAAATGTCGGATCCTTTTATCATTTACCTCAGGCAGCAAAATATTTTGGGTCTTCACCAAAGGGCATGACACCTTCCTAATATTCCTCTTTAATCCCCCTCCCCACCTAAGTAAACAATAAATGACAGAAATCAAAACATAGAAACCAGGTTAAGAATGAGCCTTTTTATTATTATGACTTTGGCTGTACTACAGGAAAGTTATTAAGATTTTTGCCTGAGACATGTCTTCATGACGGAGCATCAAATACTCTGACACCAGTGTAATAACTTGGATCATCCAGATTCAGAGTAAATAAATGCTGCTCTTCTTGTTTGCTTGAAATACCAATTTGATTCTATCACTGGCCTCATCTAAAATTGAATTTTTCCCCCTGCTTCATCTAAGAAGTTGTCATACGCACTGTTCAGAGAAGATTAATCTTGGCTCTCTGGAGACAGACAACTCATTTCTGCAACTTTTTTTGAGTAATTAAATGATGCCATACTCATCTTAGAAAAGGACGGCCTGATTATTATCTCATTATTTTATATATATATATATATATATGGATACTTTTTCTTTCCTCTTTTATAATTTTAGCGTTTAAGGAATGACTAAATTCTGCAAATTACAGAATGGTACAATATTTATATAAGAGCTAATAATAATAATAATAATAATAATAATAGAGTTTATTTATATTTCCTGATCAAGGTGGGATTACAACAATAAATTCTCATGTGCTATATACATGATCATAATGTACCTCTTATATGAATACTGCACCATTTTACAACTTGAATGCATTTTTTCCCACTGAGCGTGCCTCCAGAAGGGAAAAATATCTAGAAGTATTGCAAGTTTCTAATTCCTTTCTGTTTTGATTACATGTGTTTATATATGAGTTGCATTCATTCTCTTTCTTCAAATATGCCAGGATTTCCTCCCCCTTCCCCCTTGTGTCTTTCATTTTCTTCTCCTCACTGATCATATACTACATTCTGGCCTCATGCAACATATCAGAAATTGATTTTCACCTATAGTCAAAATGCTAAAGTGGTTTAACAATATTATACTAGTTAAGCATTAGGATAATTTAGTTTTAGTGATGGCATGCCTTTTCCCCTCACTTGATTTCTCTTGCATCTGTGTCCTGGAAACAATAGCTGTGTAAACTGGTGGTAGCCATCTTAACTAGTTACAAGAATGTTATAATCAGGCTGGTACAAAGCCCTGGAGCACCTCACTATCCTGGATTTACCAGAAAGCAAAGAGGTGACACTTCCAGGATGGCCTAGGATAGGTATAAAACACTGGAATCCAGCTCGCTTCCAATTTAATCCCCTGTTCCAAGACTAAATCTGCTCTTCTAATTTAGAGAGATCCCGTGTGGTGTAGTGATTTGAGCACTGGATTATGACTCTGGAGACCAGAGTTCAAATCCTCACGTGGCCATGAAAACCCACTGGGTGACCTTGGGTGAGTCATACACTCTGAGGCTCAGAAGAAAGCAAACCCTCTGAAAATTCTGCCAAACAAACTCCTCATCTTAGGATTGCCATAAATGGGAAACGACTTGAAGGCACACAATGACAACAAACTAATTCTGATTCAAATTGCCTATGCTCAAGATTGCATGTGCAGGTGGGAGGATCCTGTGGGTTGTAATCCAAAAAAGTCAGTGGTGCCTCGGGTTACGAAAATAATTCGTTCCGCGGCCGCTTTCGTAACCCGAAAAGCCTTCGTAAGCCGAATTGCCATAGGCGCTAATGGGGAAAAGCCGTGATTCCGTGTAAAATAGCGCCGAAAAGCACCAAAAGTTTTTTCGTAACCCGAAAAAACATTCGTAACCCGAAACAATAATTCCCTATGGGATTTTTTCGTATCCCGAAAATTTCGTAACCTGGGTATTTCGTATCCCGAGGAACCACTGTATTTCCAAGTTGTAGATTTCCCTGTACCTGCCAGCACCTACTGGTTAAATTAGAATGGATGTTTTGTTTTCAGCATAACGATCCTATGCTTCTGACAAAATCCTTTCTCTGAATGAAAATTCCATAAAAGAGATACACCACAACAAACAGCATGAACATTTATGGAGCCAAATGTATTCTTTTAACATGGTGGTTTCTTTTTGAGGCATACTGATTTTATCAGCTCTGAAGTACTTGTTATTGTTGTAAGAAAATAGAAACCATCTTCTAAGCAGTGACTAATGATGGACTGACTAAACTAGAATGAGGAAATCCTTAAATATATTCAACATAGTTCTTGAAAGGTTTTATTTATAAAACATTGGCAAGGAATGCCAAGCAGGAATCGAGAATCAGTATAGGAAAATTAAAGGAGTTTTCTTTCTTTCCCTGCTTTAACATTTCTTTTTTATTCAAGGTCCAAAGTGAAATTGAATCAGCATCACACAAATGATCTTTTCATAATAAACCTTACACTTCTAGACATGTTCATAGAATCATAGAGCTGAAAGAGACCACAAGAGCCACCCAGTCCAACCTCCATCCATTCTATGTTTGAAAACCTTCAAAGAAGGAGACTCCAGTACTCTCCAAGGGAGTGTGTTCCACTGTTGAACAGCTGTTACTGTCAGGAAGTTCTTCCTAAGGTTTACTTGGAATCATTTTCCCTGTAGTTTCTCTTTTCTGTTAGCCATGTGGAGTTTGAAATGGTATGGATGGATGGTATGGATATCACCTTTCAGTTTTGCAATAGCAGATATTTTCTTGAGGGCAAAGGTTCTCTTGTGCCATGCAAGGGAAAGCTACCTTTCCTACCCCCTTGTTTCAGTTTCTGTTCTGGCCACAGTCATAAGCAAGGATGGTCAGTGCAACATGGTTGTCTCTGTGATAATGGCACTCCAGCCATTATTCCTCATCTGTTCTTTTTATGGACAACATTACTGCAAAGGGAGTGTATAATCATGCTGCATCTCTGGCTCAGCACCAAGGATTAATGTATCTCCCGAGGGGCAATATTATGTAGGACCATTGAAAGGACCCATTCCCCAGTGCCAGTTCATATACATTAAAAATATTTGAGAACTTCTAGAGCTTTTGAAGCTAAAGTTGTTGTGTTTTTTTTTAAATACTGCTCTCCAAGGTACAACTGGCACAAACAGAGGGGAGCCTGTCTTCAAAATTATCCTTTACTTGGCAGCAATATAAATCGGATAAGTGCAGGCAGGGGCTCATTTTAGCCCCTTAATTAATATTTCAGACATTTCTGTGCCGCATTTCTAAACTAAAACGTTCTCCCAAAGCAGCTTTTAAACATTCTGTTATGGCATTTAATGATCTGCCATATTGTGACAAAAGTCTTTTTTTGCTACTTTGTTATCTAGTTTAGAGTCTCATGTTTGTATGTACTGTTCTTAGCATATGTCACCTAAATTGCTTTGGCAGAAGGGTAGGATATAAATGATGCAAAAACATTTGTTCTTCCTCCCCTTGATTTCTTGCTAAGAGTAAATACTACTTCATAAAGCTGTATCCAGGTTTGTTTGCTGAACTAAAAATGTGGTTGATGGATAAATCAATGGTGGTGGGCTTCTTTGTTCATCCATATCATTGAAAATGCTGGAACATTGCTGGGAAAAGCCAACCCAAATGTTGGGTATATGTTAAAACAGAAATTGTGTTATTCTAATATATCTCACAAGTATTTATTGGTCCTATTCAAATATTTATATAATATAAATGGTGTTATGCAAAAAAAAAATCAAAATGTATCATAGAGTCATAGGGTTGAATCCAGTCCCCTACTCAGTGGAGGGACTCTAAGTAAAGCTTCCCCAGCAGTTAGCTGTCCAACCTCTCTAGGCAATTGGTTCAATTGCCAAACAAATTTGTATGCTTTCTTATTAATGATGATAGAACAAATGCACTTAAGAGAGGCAGCAAAAAAGTTATGATCTTCTATATATTAAAATTAGACATAAGTCCCACACCAGTGTAGCTCACATTTGAGAAGACTCACTGTGTACTGTTCAATGTCTCAGATGAACTGAAATTATATATAAATGCAAATCTCTTGCTTCTATTTATTCTTAGTTTATTTTATGTATTTTTTATTCTTGTAGCTATTCCTCTGGGAATTATAGTTGTTCGAGGAGACTGTGACTTGGAAACTTGTCGTATTTATGTGGATCGCCTAGAGGAGGTGAGTTGTTGCAAATGATGTAGCTAAAGGACACATGGATGTCTTCACAGAATCAGTTGAGTAGTATCATTGTTTTTTTTTTTAACATACTCAATTTGTCTATCTCCTTCTTGCCAATGAGCTCTGTGCTAACCTTGTCTTGCTTAATTCTATGGGCATCATGCAAAGAGAGCATTTGTCTCACCACTGGGGGACACCGCCAGCTTCAGGTTGGAATTGGGGTGGGAGGAAGGTGCCCAGGCAGCTGGTTATCACCCTCAGGTCACTTTGTGTTTCAGCATCTCTCATTTCAGAAATGAAATCCTCAGGACCAGTAGGAAAATACTGGATCACACTTTAGATGAAGTTATGTCCCAGGCTATATCTGCAGTATTGAAATAATGCAGTTTGATATGGCTTTTACAGCCATTACTTCATCCTATGGAATTCTGCGATTTGTAGTTTTGTGAGATATTTAGCCTTCCCTGTCAGAGAGCTCTGCTGCCAGAACAAACTACAAATCCAAAGATTCCATATGATGGAGCCATGAAATTTACAGCAGTGTCAAACTGCATTAATTCTGCAGTACAGATACATCCCCAGTCATCTCCAGTGTCAGGATCTGGTGAATCAGGTCTGGGTTTAAGTCTAAAACTTTGAAACAAGCTGTTAAAGGTACTAACCTATGGTAATTTGTCAATAGGTTTCAACTCCCTGGATAGCTCTTTTAGGGTTCAGTCTAAAACCTAGAGATGATTCACCACCACCCTGACATGGTAGCCTTTAGCAACCACTGCATTTTTGTGCACTATAATTCTTGCATAAAGTTGATTGAATATTACTTTGGGTTTTTTGAATGTGTGTGTGTGTGTGATTTCCCCCCCGATGGCTGGACTTTATATTAAAGTTTAATGCTAAACACGTTTGTAGAGATGTTTTGCATGGAAAGGATTAATCATTGTTTGAATTAATCATTGTTAACAGGCTTTGGATTAATCATTGTTTCCACTGGGCTTACTCCTTATAGGATTTGCAGTCAGTCTCTTCAAATACACAGAGAGTTCACTACCAGGTAAAATAGCTCTTTCCTCTTTCTCTATTAGAAAAGTAACACAGGAAGGTCTTTCATTGTTAGTTTAGACTGTATCCCTTAGGAGACTGTATCTCTTAAAAGGAGAATTTAGCTGGACTTCTTTAACTCAATGGACAATTCAGTCACTTGTAAATTTCTGTTGAAGGATACCATATTTATATCAGTTATTGAATTTCTATTGAAGAGTATGTCCACTCTCCCTCCCACCAAAATTAAATAAAACAAACAGAACAAAATAAAATAAAATGAGGCAGCTGCTCAAGATTTCTGGTGAGTAATACTGATTAATTGCTGGATTTAGTACAAGTTTAGTAAATATCATTTAGGCTTTGAAGATGCAAGATTAGTTTTCTAATGGCCAGAGGGAAAGCTAGACTTGAGTTGGCTCCTGCCATGGCCCTATTTTGACTAGACTCCTGCTTTCCCCACCTCTCATATAGCTGCCAGTATCATTTGGGATCTTTTATCCTGGTTTTTAAGGATTTGGGGGAAAAATGTAAGTCAGGTGTATTCAAATTGCATGTGAACAAGACAGATTCTATGCAAATCCTACCTGGAATATTTTGATTGTGTAGACAACCTCCTGAGCTCCTAGGAAGATATGGTGCCACCAATGAACTACTGTCTTTCTGTGTTTGCACACACTCTCACTTCTGTTTATAAGGTGGGAATAATAACACTGGTCTACCTTATGGAGAGCCAGTGTGGTATAGTGGTGGACTAAGACTCTGGAAACTAGGGTTTGAAATCCAGTTCTGCCATGGAAACCCACTGGGTAATCTTAGCAAGTCACACTCTCTTAGCCTGAAGAGAAGGCAAAGGCAAACCTGCTCTGAGCAAATTCTGCCAATAAAACCCTGTGCTAGCTTTGCCTTAGAGTCACTATGGCCCAATACAAACAGGCACTTTGTGGCATGGTGGCAGCAATACTAGGGTTAGGGACTGCACACCAACTGCACAGTCCTTAACCCTAGTATGAACTGACAGCATAGTAATGGCAGCGTCCTGTGTACATGGGCACCGTCATTGCGATGTAAGCACCGCATGGCACCACACTCGCGACGGCACTCCCATGCCATAAAAAAACCTGGCAATACCGGGTTCTTTTTACTCTGGAGGGAAGCTGCACGGTTTGGCAGCTGCGGCTTCTCCCCAGAGGAAAATAGGCTGCTGACAGGCCGCCCCTTTGGGACAGTCTGTACTGCACCTATAAATCAGAAATGGCACACAAGAATGGCCTTGTCTACTTAGGTGTTTTACCCAAAGTTCTTCCCTGGGCTCACTGTGTCCTGCTTACACAATGCAGGGCTGCAATCTCAACTGACTTCATGAAGCCTGCTCCTGATTTGAGCCTTCCTCCCCCTAACCAGCATTTTGTTGTAGAGTTTTCACAGGGGCAGGGGAGGGTTCAGCAGTGATGGCCAGCTGGCTTTTCACTTGAAGTTGCTGTTTGTCTGCTGGTGGCTACTGCTGTATGTACAAGTTGCTCTCAACTCAGAACTAAGCACCCAACTTTAATAGCATGGCTGGATGCCTCATTCTGACTTTAGCAGAAGGCAGCAGGTGATGAACAGAGATCACATAGGAAAGCAGCTAACTCTTGTTGCTGGGAGACCAGAGCTAGGTAAAGGACGAATTTGGGGAAATCTGGAGGCAGAATACTCCAGGAGCAGTCTTCCCGCTAGATCCCTAGGGGACAGACCTAATATTCAGGGGGCAGCTTGGAGTATTCTGGAGTATTCATGATAAAACAACAGCCTTATAGATTTGTTATGCTGGGCTTCATTGGTCCAATAAACAATATGAAACAATGTTTATATCTAAATATTGTGTTGTCTATTGTTGTTGATATACCTGAGTGGTGGGGTGGTTTGACATTGGGGTATGACTCTGGAGACCACGTCCGATTTCCTGCTTGAGCACAACTTAGGCACACCACACACATTCAGCCTCAGAGGGTGGTAATGGCAAACCTCCTCTGAACAAAAAATGTGCCAAGAAAACCCCATGATAGATTTACCTTAGGTTTGCTGTAAGTTGGAAATGACTTGAAGGCACACAACAACAAATAGTGTTTTTAATATGACGTCTCCTTAAAATTTTCCTACAGGGGAAAAAATAAAACTGAAAATACATTTATTTAAGGAATAGTCAGTAATACAGCAGATCACCAGGGCAGTAAATGACAATATACAAAAGTCATTATACCACTCAAGAAAAGAAATCATGCGTAACTATTTCAGTCTGTGAATTTATCCACAATATACAGTAATGCAATTTAATACTGCCATGACTCCATTTTATGCAATCCTGAGGTTTGTAGTCTGATAGGTTATACAGAATTCATAGAAATTTGTGGCTCAGAGTTTGTTCTTTTCAGCTGGGAAGTGATCTTTAAGATTTCCCCAAGGCTCATAGTTTAAAGACTAGAAGTGAGAGGCCCATTTATTTATTTATTTATTTATTTATTTATTAATTATTTGGTACAACAGCATTGGCTGTGATGACTAGGGCCGCGAGAAAGTGCATCCCAACGTCATATAAAGTGCTGCATGACTCCTGACCCTGGTGTGCCTACATTTCAGCCATAAAAGTTTTGTACCAATTAAATTGTCCTGGCTCCATTGCACAGAATCCTGGGATTTGTAATTCATGAATTGTTTATTAGATTGCTCTAAAGTGCCTTCCTGGACTATAGAAGTACAGGTCTCACCAAACTATGAACCCTGATGATGATCATCTCCTCCTCCTCCTCTTTTATTATTTAAAAACAAGACGTAACATAGAAAGTAGAACAGAAAAGACATAAACAGATATCAACCACACATACCAATACAAGCATATCCATAAACTTATTATCTGTTTCTTATGCTATCATACTTATACAGACTTGTACAAGTGTAAAACAAAAGAAATGAAACTGACTTCCTTCCCTTTATCCTATGATTTTCCTTGTTGCTACAAAGATACACACACACACACACACACACACACACACACGTCTTTTTATTTCTTATTTTTACCTTCCTTTGTAACTGTACATTAATTCTATCCATGTAGTACACCTAGTTTTTTTTCTTTTCCCCAATATAATTTGTAATTCAAATTACTGTCCATCAAATGTAGATTTTATATAAAAGTTCATTTTTTAATTCAAACTATGGCCTGTTACAGACTGCCAAAATAAAGCTGCTTCGGGTCTCTTTGGAGGTATGCTATTTAAATGATGCATGGGTCCTAAGAGTCCGGAGGTCGCACCAAAGCCACACTCCATTCCTAAGCACTGGAGGGCAGCTTTGGTGCAGCTTCTGGATTCTTAGGATGCATGCATCATTTAAACAGCATACCTCCAAAGAGACCCGAAGCAGCTTTATTTTGACAGTCTGTAACAGGCCTATGAACTCTGAGATTTCAAAGGATGGAATCATGACATCTAAAAGGCTATCAAACTGGTATAACTGAGTAGTGTAGATACCCTCTGCGTTTTGGCCTTGGCAGCTTCACTTGACATTGACAAAGTTTCTCATTATCTCTGCCCAAGATTCAGGGCCAGCTCAAGACATTAAAAAATGGTATCTTCTCTTCTAAACTGAGGTACAAAGCACTCAGGTTAATTTGGTATCTGAGGCACAAAGTCTCACAGTTATTCTGGCATTAAAAAGCACAACATTAGTAATTCAAATTGCAAAGAATTTACCTCTCTTGCTGAAATGCTGAATCTGCTGCCTACAGTGGCTATCTTGCTACAGAGTGGTAGGGCTGGCCCTGGAAGAAGTGTAGGTGAGAGAAAAGGGACTGTGCAGATGGAGGACTAAGGATGTCTGTTGATTTATGTGAGACATAGATGAGGCTGTGATCAGCAAGACTGCTGGGTGAACATGAAAATGCCTTGGATCCTATTTTATACGGTATTTCTACTTCAGTGCACACAATCCCCTGTACTACTTCCAGTCTGCATTTACAATCTAGATGGCTGTTTTTGAACATTTGTCCTCCAGCATGCATTTTTTAATATTATTACATTTGATACATGGAGCTGCATTTTCTAATTTGATTTCAGGAGTATTCTTTTGTTATCACTTTCATGTGCTTTCTGTTTCACTCCCTACCATGCACACATAGTCAAACTCCCTCCCACCTCATATATAACATTTAAAATTAGCCAGAGAGATTTTGATCAACTATAACACTGATGTACTTGTCCTTTCAAAATTGTTCTGTTCAGTTCTTCTTTATTACAGTCATAGACCAGCACACTTCAAAAATGTGTCTTTTCACATTTCAGTGTGAATTTCTCATGGGAAATATGGGTTCATATCATGAATATAAACTAAGATTGGCTGGCATCTGGTTAGTAACATGTGGATGTATAAGTGCAGCTTACACACACATATGACCCTGTTTGGATGGGTCACAGGGGGAAATTCTTTTGCCCTTGGACACCATCCCAATCCACCCTCTCTCTCTGCAGATGTCAAGGGGAAGTATAGGTGAAGCAATTCAGACCATGAAGATAGAGCTGCTCTAGGTTACCAGGGGAAGGAAAAGGTGGGGGATTGCAGTCCAGTTTTGAGCACCCATTCATTTCTTCCCCCAGGTTGACTTCAGCTGCTATTTCATAGTCTCAATCAGCTCCCTTCTCCATGCCATACACTCCCTTCCAGTATGCAGCATCAGTAGCCCTACCTAGCACCTAATAGCTTACAAGGTAGTTGCTTCAAGTTATGCTCCAATGTATGATCTTGACCATTGTGTCCAGAACTTTGAAAGGGTATTCTAAAACTCCAGATGCTTACAGCCACCATGACTACTCTTGGGAGCTGCAGCTCAATAAGAACTGCAGGGCTGCATGATTCCCATCCCTGGTTTTATCTGTATTATATAGTTATAGGTAACTGTTTGATCTGAACACTTTAGTCTTCCTGCGCATTCCATCTTGGACTTCAGAACAGTGGTCCTTCAACAAAAAGGCTACAAAGGAAGGTTAGAAACAGAAACAGCAGAACAGGAATATATTAAGAAACTGCAGATCGTCAGGAGTGGGTTGAAGAGAGACAATGGTTTCTTGGCACACTACACACATTATAACACTAGCTAACCCCTTCAGCCTTATGGGGGCTCTCTTGTCCAGTTCATCACACCTTCTTTTTGACCCCTACACTACATCTCAATACTCATTCATATGGTTATCTACTAACCTTGGGTTTAGGCAGAACCTTTGCGTTGTCCCTCAGTGACCATGGTTAAAACTGAACTTGTTTTTTCATTTTCACACCCACAAAGTATTGCATGACTATGGACATTCTCATACAAAGATGTCTATATATAGGGCTGTCCCTGTGCTTTCCACTCCATCACATGCATTTGAAGAAGTAGGTTTAAGTCTATGAAAGCTCATGCTACCAATTTCTGTCTTTCAGTTAGTCTCAAAGGTACTGCGAGATCCCTTTGTATGTCTGATCTGAATTCATTACAACCATTTTGACAGCTGTCTAAATATTTTTTTTCTTTAACTACAATTAACCACTTATCCATACTGTTACTTTCTTTAAACTGGTGGCCCTCTATCTTAAGCTCTCTTATATTACCTGGAACTTGATTTCAATTCATCAATTGTTAGTTCACTTCCTCTCTGCAGAGCAAGAAGAAAGCCTTGCTGTTATCTTGTATAAGTAAACAAAACGGTTTTCCTTTAACCACCATGTTTGCTGAGCTGCAAAATTAAATCCAAATATAATTGCCTTTAGTGAATAGTAAATTCAGAGTTTATTTTCTACTTTTTCCCCAAAGCTAAATGCTTCTTACTTTTTAGATACCATTCAAATAAACAGTACTGTGAAATAAAAATATGCTGCTCACTTTACGCTTGCAGAACTTACTTGTGGGGGTAAAATCATCTCAATTCACCAGAAAGCTCTTTATTTTCTATAGAGGAGCATTTTAAAATTAGCCGATTTTCCCCTGCCACACTGAAGTCTATTTCAGAATGCAGTCGGGTATTATCACAGGGAAAATGCTGCTGCTGCTGCCCAACTGCATCCCATCTAAAACCCGGCTACAAGCTGTGCTCAGATGGCTGATTTGCAAAGTTGGGAGCTTCTCAGATAGCCAGGTTTTAGGTGGGATGCACTCAGGTGGTGACATCAATGCCATTTTCCCTGCTATAATACCCAACTGCATACTGAAACAAACTTCAATGTGGCAGGGGTAAGTCAGCTTATTTAAAAGTGTGATAAGCTCCTTATTCTATATCATGCTTATGGGAGTAATTACGAATGGTGAGCAGTTCACTATAAGGCTTGAGTGCAGTAGGGCATGTTGTCTCCTCTTGGTTTTCTTCAGTCGTGCCACATCTGAAGTGCACAAAATATGCATTGGGATGCCCAGAGTGGGATCCAGACTCACGTGAGGCTCGCCTTTGAGCTTCCCATACCCGGGAAGCAATTTTTGCCAGTTCCACTGTCTCTAACCAGCAACTGCCATTTATTGCTTCCCCTGCCTCCATCCATGGAGTTGCTTTGGAGGGCTGCTTTAATAAGCCATCTTCAACCCAGACATCTGCACTGACAGTATTTCTCATTATGAGTTTGCCCTCCCCTTGGATCATCAACTTTCTCACAGTTGTTGCCAATGTATTTCAGTTAATTACCCAACCAGTTCTGCAAATAAACCTCTTTGAATCCTTTCATGTACCATCAATACTTTATGATATCTCATTTTGAATGAAATTCCTCTTTTGTGTTTTACTGGTTCTCTCACATTGCTTGGCTACTTATATATTCTTCCAGAGTTCTTCCATAAAAAAACCTCTTACTGACTTGCATTTGCAGTGTTCCTCCCCACCCCCACAAGTGACATTATCTTGTGACCAACCTAGTATAAATTATGGAATTGGAGAAAGGAACAGGCTGATGACAGTGTTCTTGCCATTTAGTAAATAGAACCATCTTCATGGCTCACTAATAAGGTATCTGGGGCACTTTTACATTTTATAAACAAAGCACATTTCTCTCTTGGGTTTCCCTGGAATTTGGAATGGGAATAGTCAGCAGAAATCTTTTCCATGAACCCAGCTGCAAATAAGAACCTTGTTTACAGATGTCACTTTGTGCTGCTTCTTTTTCTAACAATAGTTCTTCTGATATATAGAAATTTATGCTCATCTGAGGGCTACTTTCCTCTGTTTCAGCTGCAGTGTTGGATTTCCCTCAACACACTACACAGGGAAAACAAACACATTCTTTCTTCAAATAGATTTTCCCCACCTAATGACAATTAATCCTTTCTTCTAAACTACACAACTAGGCCCTGGAATCTTATTTATTTAATTCATCTTATTAAATCACTTTCATCCAAGTTGATCTTGTTTACTGTAGCATTTTTTAATCCTACTTTTTCTCCAAGGAGTGCAAGGCAATATACATGAGCCTCCACCCTATTTTTATTATATAAACTGCTCCTTGAGATAGGCTAGGCTACAACTGGCCCAAGGTCAACAAATGAGCTTCAGCCTAGTGGGACTTGAAGCCTGGGTCTCCCTGATCTTGCCCCAACACTAACTGCTACATTCTGCATTTCTGTCTTTTACCCAAGGCAGTTTTTTCACCCATCTTACTTTGTTGTTTGTCAGAGCGCTAGAGGCATTCCATTCTGCATTTCAGTTGAGGGATTTAGACATACCTGAAGGGATTGGTTTTGGTTTCCTGGACTTTCAGACTTTTGGTTTGTTTGTTTGTTTGTTTGCTTGAGAGTTTGTTTGTTTGCTTGAGAGTTTAGTAACCCAGAATCCTGTGCCATATGGCAAGAAATCCCACAGCTCCTCTCACAGTTTAATGTGTATTCACATGGAAGTGGTAAATTGATGAAAGGTTCATCTTTCTGTCTGGGATTTGGAATGCAGTTTCCTCTATGGTCTGGTTTTTTTTTTCTTTTGCATTTTTGGTTATGTATGTCTTCCTACTGGCCCACTTTGTAATGACTGAAAAATTCCATCTTAGTCAGAGTTTGGGGTACTCTTTTGAACTGCAGCTTCCAGAATCCTCCAGCCATCATGGGTACTTCAGTGAGGGATTCTGGTAGTCAAGAGTACAAAAAAGGTCAATTTTCTAAAGGCTGGTATCAATAATGATGGTAGTAGTGATGACCATGATGTGAAACAGGCAATAAAATTGAGTGATCCTGTTCAGTGTTACAGTCATGCTGTCTTCAGGGATAGTCTGTTACAATTTACTTCATGATGTAACCCTGGGTATATACCTGTCCCAAAAGGAACCCTCAAATGCTGATGTATGTTTGGGAATTATGAATTAGCTCAGTGGTAGTGGCTGGGTTACTTAGCCATGGAATCCACTCCCTATGTGTACCAAGTCCAGAGACATGAAGAATTCCAGAGGCAGGCTTCTGAGAAATTTGTTGTAAAAGGGGAATTCAACAATCATCTAATACATGAAACCATACACACTCACAAGGACTAGGAAATTCAAAGGTGTTACACTGGAACAGAGAAACCAAACTAATGGAAATACTGCAATTGAAATGAATAGTTGCTCCACTTGTTACATGTCTGGAGATAAAAGGAACTCACTTGCTCCCGAGGCAAATGGAGGTTGGTAACAAGAGAGGGGCTAGCCAAGTAAAATGGCAGCATGGAAGTCTGATACTGTACTGAGCTGGGGAAACAAAGAAAAGCACCAATATATATAGGGGATTTTAGCCCTGGGGCAAAATTCAGGGTATTGAAAAAGCCAAATGTGGATGCTTTCTTTGAAATGGGTTTGAATCACTTTGAAGTTGGTTTTCAGAGGGGATAACATTGAGGTGTGAATGTGGGTGTTTGGAAGCGCATTTCCAAATCCAGATGGATTAGCAGGCAAAGATGCCAGTGCCATTGGCTCCTTGGCATCATCCCATGGTGGGCATTTCACACCATCTCAAAGATGTCCAGAAAAACCGGGCCCAGGCAACTCCTATTCGTAGTTTATAAGCAATGAAAGAATCCCAGTAATGGCATTCACCGTAGGGTCATAGAAGGATGATGTAAACTGCATTTCTGATATCAGAAGAGGAGGGATGTAAGGAGTCTAACAATGATTGTTGTCATTCTTGTTGTCTGCTACACATACTTAGCATTATGTGGCCACAGAGCAGGCTTAGTCATCCATCACTGGGAAATTTTGAGGGAGTAGATTTCCCATAATCGTTTTCTTCTTAAACTTTTTATACTTTTATGAACTGGATTTTTTCAAGTGTGTTGATAAGTCCTGGCTTCTCAGGAGCCTCCTCCTGGCTACAGTCCCATTGGTACTCAATCAACAGTATAGTTGGCTATTATACAGTAAATGAGAATAATAACTACAGTGCCCTCTTTTTATACGTGGGGGATCCATTCCAGACCCCCCTGCATATAATGGGGCTCGTGCATGGCATGGCGGTGCGTGCACGCCATGGGCGCATGCCCCATTAAGCTTAATGGGATGCACCGCTGCTCGTGCCCCATGCACTCCCAAAGGCTCGCTTGCAGCTTTCAGCATATGCTGAAAGCCGCGTATAGTGCGCCCGCGTATGGCGCAGGCGCACTGTATATTCTATGTGTATACTTGTAAATAAACAAGAACATCTAAATCCCTGGCAAACTCTCTCATCCAAAGGAAGTAACCTTCAGAAACAGACTATTTTGGGATTGGCAGTTTGTATAACAGTATTTCTGAGCCACCATTTTTAGCCTGGTTCTAATCAGAACTTGGAACTTCCTTTTTTGGGAACTACAATTCCTTCAACTCCTCAATAGGTGTAGCCACTTGCTAATGCTGGAGGGGGATTCTGGGAGTTGTAGTCCAGAAAACAACTTCTCTAATCCCTAATTCTGATGAAGGGTCAGGATAATTTGTCAGGAATGTTTTCTACAGAAGGCAGCATATGTAAAAACTTAATTTTTCAGACAATAATATATTTGAATATCATGGTTGTTTGTGGGAGAAGAGTATCAGGAGCGTCATGTATTTACTTATCCATCATGGATAATAAAAGAAAGACCCTTGTGATATTTAGATCAAGGAAGAAGCTGGTAAGAAGAATCTGGCCATTTCTCACAGGACCAAAGGGAAAGACATTAACCACTTATAAAAGTCTTTTGCCAAATAAATGACCATCAACCTACTCGAGAGAAATTAGAGGTGTATTAAACCCTAATTGCTGTAACAGTTTATTGTAAAAATTGCCTAGGGAGGCAGTGCTTAGTGCTGGCTTGCTGTACACAAAGTATACCTGACTGAGCCAAGAACATAGTAGTTTTTGGAGTCTGCCACAATCCAGATGGTGTTTGCTGTTCAGTTGCATATTTTTGGCTATAGCACAATATCTTTCTTCATAACCTGCTTTTCATGGCTGGCTCAGTTATCTTCTCTGATGAGCCATATTGATTGATTTTTTTTTTTTAAAACCCATGTTTAAAACAAATTTAGTTTTGCAGGAGCACTTTGCAGGAACTGTCTGTGTGGTGAACCCAATGCCTTGAATATATTCAGCACTCTGGATAGCTCCCATAAAATGTTCCTATAAAACCTAGCTGGGTTCTCTACCCTAAAATTGTCCTCCACTGCTTAAAACTGGTTATGCTTTTAGGTTTATGTTGAAAGTTAAATATTATCTCAATTGGCGGAAAGAATTGGAAGACGACACCATAGGTGTCAGAAAGTGAGTGAAAGACCCCCACATAACTTAATGCCCCATGTAGCTTCCCCATTGCTCAAGCTTTGTATTTACTTGAAGGAAAGAAACTTTTCACATAGAAATTACCATTGCATCATAAACTGAAAATTTACTTGAGAGGATATGCCACAAAAATCAATAGAATTTAAAGAAAGTATGTTTGGCATGACAGCACAGATTTAAGAAATGCTGCTATTTCTCCTGAATAAGCTAATAGGGTGGCCCAAAGCTACCCACTTGCAAATGTACTTTGCTCCATTTCCTTCAAAACACATTTTGCTCTCTAACTACATCCTATAAGTACAGTATTGTATTTCCATTCCAGCATTTATGGCTAGATATCATCTGAAACCTACAGCATTTGTAGTAATCCATTTTAAGAACGAGTTTTAACTACAAACTTCATTGCTCCAGTATCTTAGACTTTCCTTTTCATTCACTAAGACTTCAAATATTTGTGAATTGTTTGTGACAGTTTAGGGTGGTATGAATAGTTAGGTCTTGCCTAACTGGGTTTTAATTCTCATATTCTCAGAGAAGGAAGGAGAGAGAGAGAGAGAGTGAGAGAGAAAGAGACTTATTTCAGTACTAATATTTTTAAATGAAAACTTGTATCATTAGTTGTCAAATTCTGCATATGGTGGATGGCAGATTATGTATTTTTCTTGCACTTTTACTGCCAGCAAGGAAAAAAAGAAGTATTTGTGTGATTTTTTGCCTGACGTGCCAAAATAACTTCACTGGTCTTTGGTTCTGCCTCATTTCTTGTTTGTGACGGTGCTGTGATGGTGGGGAAAGAATCAATTGCTCTTTTTGTTTAATACAGTAAAATGCCTTGGACTAGTCCTGATTTTTATTGTAGGATACCTGAAGACAATTGGGATCTGTAATGCACTATATATTTGTGATACACTACATTAAAATAAAAACAAAAACTGGCACCAGGCCTAGAAAACTCTAAGGCAATCCAAGTTAATACCGTTCGCATAACCATTTTGTTGAAATGGAATAAGAAATTATTGCGAGACATGGAGTTATTTGATATTATCTGCAATTCTACACAAGTACTGCTGAATTATGCATTACTATTACTGCATTGTGGGAATACATTTAGATACAGAAATGCTGTTCTGTGCCTAAGATGCACAGTTGTGCATTAGAGAGATAAGTGGGAGGGGAGCTAACATGATAGTCATTCCTTTGGGTATGAATGGAGTGAAACCATAAGTAAATAGGCTACTTTTCATTCTGGCACTATCTTTACATGGTGCCACCCCTCTCCCATCCTTCCAATCCCTTCTCAGAATTCACTTTCTCTGAGTGGCCCATGATTTATTCTAGGGATACCCAATTCCAACTGTACTCATGCTTTAAGTTCATGTAATCTCTACATTATTCCTTCCCTCTGATTTTTCTCCACTTTTTACTTGGAAATCCAAGACCTTTGGGACCTCCTATTTTGCCTGTGTATCTGTCTATAAGGTGCTGGTAGTAGAGTATAAATAATAACTGTGGGAACCACTGTTTAACCTGCCTCTTCATTTTGCCACTTTTTTCTCCTATCTCATTCAGGATGAGGAAAGCACCTTTCCAAGAGTATCATCGGTCCAAAGACTTTCCCCTAGATGGTGCTTCCTAGATGGTAAGTATAAACAGTGGCTTATTTTGTCCTTGTTATAAAAAGACAGTATTATCATGTTTACTCAGGAACAAGTCTGTATAATGTACATCTATTTCATTAACTGAGATATAGCTGTATAAATGTTAAGATTTAAAAAATAAAGAATATTCCATGCATGATTGCTAATAAACTAGCCAATGGTTATATTAGAAGTCTCAATAAAATTTAACACAACTTGGGGTGAGTATAGAGATAAATCCTTTAATTGCTTATTATAGACAGCTTTGAATATAATGGAGAAATGCTGCAGTCCAAACAGATTATGTTTCACAATCTCTAGTATGGATTAAGCATCAATGAATGCTTGTTGTACCGGAGGGTGAGATTTTGAACACTAGACTATGATTCTGGAGATTAGGGTTCAGATCCCTGCTAGGCCATGGAAACCCACTGGGTGATCTTGGGCAAGCCACACTCTCTCAGCCTCACAGGAAGACAAAGGCTAACCCTCTCTCAACAGATCTTGCCACAAAACTCCATGTTAGGTTTTCCATAAGTCAGAATCAACTTGAAGTTATACAACAACAACAAAATGTTATTATTAAAGTTACAGCTGAACTTTGAGAAGAAAAATAAAGCAAATTTTCAGTATGCTTTCATTGAGATTTCTTTAGTTATATCTTTACACTTACTTTCAGCAACTTCCGCTGATCGCTTCTACCGCATCGACAGATCTCAGGTATAGTATATTATCATTTGGGTGCTTCTGTTTTGGAACTGTTAAAGCCAGAATGGGAATTATGTGGCCCATTAGCCACATCTGACCTTTGCAGGGCTCTTGGGAAGTCCTTGGCATCCACTCCCCTTCTATGTCCCCCTCACAATGATTCCACTGCCAGGGCTGCATCCTTTGGAATTCTGAGGCTACTAGTTTGGTGGAGCACTAGAGCTCTCTGGATAAGGATTTTTTAATACTTCCCTAAACTACAAGTTCCAGGATGTCAAAGGATGGAACCATGGCAGCTAATAGTGCTGTAATTGTGTAGAGTGAAAGGGTCTCAAAGCCTGCAATTTTAAAGAAAAGAAATTAGCTGAAAACTCCATTTTTCAGCTGAAAATCTCCTCTAGGGCAATGATTTTGGCTCTAAACATTGGTTTATGCTCCCTCCCTCAAAACAGTGAAAAATGACTTCAAAATGTGATCAGTCCTGTAAAATGGGATTGATATAGCCCACAGAAGATTAGGAGGAGAACAAAAATGGCCCACCAATCTTCTGCTTGTTTTCACCCTAATGACATCAGTTGCATAGAATTAGGCCCATTGCTATATTGAAATAATATAAGAACTGCTACAATATTTAAACTATCTGCTATTGTATCTAATTGTTTATGTTCAGTGTGGCTGCAAAGAGGTGGGACCAATGATGGGCATCACTCTGCTTATCTTTGTGATTCTGTTTTATTTTGATGTCTTCTGAAATGCTAAATTACCATTATGGTGTGCAGCAAGAACAGGTCAAGTACAAAGAAAGTAAAAAGAAGTAAAAAGAAAAAGGCAAAAAGGAGCAAAGAAGAAAAAAGTGTCTTATCTTTTGTGTGTGTGGTTATATGTAGTTATTCTTATCCCTCTTTTTAAAAATTACAACATATTTCCTATTTTCAATATCTTATTCTTTCTGTTCATCAAACCCATTACCAATTATTTTCTTTTTTTCACAAGAAGTCTATAAGGAGTTTTCAATCTTTGAGAAATATGACTAACCACTTTTCTCTAACCAAAAGTCAATTTGTCCATTGGAGGGCAAACGTTGTCCCCATCTTCAAAAAGGGAGAAAAATGAGGATGTCAACAATAATTGTCCAGTTAGTCTGACATCAATACCAGGAAAGATTCTAGAGCAGATCATTAAACAGAGAGTCTGTGAACATCTAGAAGGCAATGCCATAATCACAAAAAGTCAACATGGGTTTCAGAGAAAGAAGTCATGCCAGACAAATCTAATCCCCCCCCCTTTTTTTTTTTATAAAATGAGCAGCTTGTTAGATGAAGGGAATGCTGAGGATATAGTATATCTTGATTTCAGTAAGGCTTTTGACAGGGTTTCCCATGACATTCTTACAAACAAACTTGTGGAATGTGGCTAGACAATGTAACTTTTACATGGATTTGTAATTGGCTGACTGGCTGAACCCAAAGGGTAATCAACAATGGCTCCTTTACATCCTGGAGAAAAGTGACCAGTGGGGGTCCCAAAGGGCTCTGTCTTGGGCCCAGGGCTATTCAACATCTTTATCAATGACCTGGATGACAGAATTGGGAGCATACTTATCAAATTTGCAGATTACACCAAATTAGGAGGAGTACAGTGGATCCTTGTTATACGCTGGGGTTTGGTTCCAAGATCCCCCATGTATAACAAAATCTGTGTATGCTCAAGTCCCATTAAGTATAATGACATAACAAAATGGTGTCCCTAATAAAAAATGGAACATCAAGGTAAATTTATACTTTTCTGGAACATTTTCAAACCGTGTATGCTTGAATCCGTGTATAAAAAATCCGTGTATAAGAAGGGCCGACTGTAGCTAATACTCCAGAGGACAGGATCAAGATTAAAAATGACTTTGATAGATTGGAAAGCTGGGCCAAGGCTAACAAAATGAATTTCAACATGGAGAAATGTAAGGTACTGCACTTAGGGCAGAAAAATGAAATGAACAGATATAGGATGGGTGACACATGACTGAATGAGACTACATGTGAAAGGGATCTAGGAGTCCAAGTAGACCACAA
>NC_056526.1:24064537-24101790 GCF_019175285.1 Sceloporus undulatus | reverse complement strand
AACATGAAGTCAACAGTGTGATGCGGCAGCTAATAGACGCAATGTGATTTTAGGCTGCATCAATAGAATTAATAGTGTACTGATCAAGGGAAATAATAGTGCCACTCTATTCTGCTCTGGCCGGCCCCATCTGGAATATTATGTCCCAGTTCTGGGCACCACAATGTAAAAATGATGTCGAAAACTGGAAGTGTGTCCCGAAAGAGGGCCCACCAAAAATGGTGAAGGGTCTGGAAACCATGTCCGATAGGAATGACTTGGGGATCTGGCTGGGATGTTTTAGCCTGGAGAAGAGAGGTAAAGGTGATTAGGAAGCCCTGTGTTAAAGACTTGAAAGGATGTCCTATTGAGAGGGAGCAAGCTTGTTTCTCTGCTGCTCCAGATACTAGGACCTGGAGCAATGGAAATGCAAGCTCCAGGAAAGAGTTCCCACCTCCACACTTAGGCAGGAACCTCCCTGCCATAATAAGGGCAGTGGAAACATACGCCCTTGCAGTGGAGGGGAGTCTCCTTCCGTAGAAGGTCTTGAAACAGAGTCTGGATGGCCATCTGTCGGGGCATGCTTTGATTTAGATTTCCTGCACTGGCAGGGGGGTTGGACTGGATGTCCCTTGCGGTCTCCTTCCAACTATATTCTATGATTTTTAACTTCACACAGGCCTCCCTTTTCATAGCAAATAGTGGCTGATTCTTCCAGGCTTGCACCTACAACAGAGTCTTACTGCTAGGGTCCAGATACTGAAGTTGGTCTTCCATGACTCTTCCAAGCCTCTCACTGCATTCTGTCAATACCAACAGAACAAGTTCTGGTTTGAGCTTGGACATGTATCTTTAAAGTCCTCTGAGTCAAATACACTTATTTGAACTCCCCTTCCCCTTGTTAATATTTCAGAATGCTCACTAATGATAAATGTCCCATGTTGCTTCACATTTCTAGTGTGGTTAGATTTTGAAACAACCATGGGTGTGTATTTTTGACTAAAAAGAAAAATACGCTGACACTTCAGAATATTTTTTAATGTATTATGTTAGTTGAAAAAACCATCTTTCAAGTACAAAGAAGCCTCAATAAAAAGATAGAGAACGCCAAAGCAGTTACTTCATCTACAGCTTATTTTTAAATTTGATTTAACTGTTAGAGTTAGTAGAATTTATTAAAATAAAATGCATGTGTAAACGGGCACAAAGGCAACCCACAGTCAAACACAGAAGGAGAGGGCTCTCGCCATTCGTGCTTAACGTTTGAAGTCTAATAGCTCAACTTCCTGCTCCCACCGCTCCTCTAGCTTATCTCCTGTGCCTAGGAACAGCTGCTCAGTTAAAAGAAAAATCTCAAGAGTTTTATCTTCTCTAGCTGTTTACAAAGTCCTCCTAAAAGCACTAATCCTCTGTACGTGAGATAAGATAACGCTGAACTCTGGAAAATTATGAATAATACTACAAGGCCTGTAGAAAATATCTGGCCAAGCTTTTTAAAACACATGCAAACTGAAGATAACAACATTTGGTCAAAAAGATAGCACTTTTTGTTTGTTGGTCCGCTTACTGGAATTTTACAAACACATAAAGCAGTAACAGTTCTTAAGACTTCCCGCTTTGGGGGGGTCTTTTTTGGGGGAGGGGGTCTGGTGCGGGAGGTTGTTGTTGAAATCCTATTAATAAGAATGCAGCCTGAATGTACTAGTGTGTCTTTGACTATTTGTGGGAAGGTTAAATAAGTGGTACGATAATGATCCATTGTCCAATTCGAGCCCCAATCGCAACATCATATCTGCCTTCCTGAGTTCTGTAGAATAATTTTCAGCTTCATCATTCTATGCATGTATACTGGGACAGTAACTGCTGTGAAGTCAGTAAGAATTTTATTCCCAAATCCAGTGTGCATGTTGGCAACACCGGGAGATAAATTTATGTTTAAATCCCCTAAATCACTCACACAGTTTGTTGATTGCCCACGTCATTTATAAATGGCAACGTAAGCCCTGGGAGATGGGCAATCATGCATCCACCAGTGAAAGAATACTCACCTAGTGGTCAAATCCCAACACATTATTCAACTGGATTCAGTTATTTTTCACAGAACCACTATGTTTCTTCCAGATGGTCCTGGAACACACAAGATGCAATTTCTTTCTGCATTATATGTCAGGGCTGGAGAAAAAACAAATCGTTGGTCTTCCCGTTCCCAAAATCACCTCCTTAGGGAGGAGTGTGAAGTTTTGGACCCCTGTGTGTTAACTATAAACAAAGAGGCTTGGACGGGCTGGATTTTAATTGTATTGTGTGGCGCCTTGCTGACAGCTCATGTGTTTCTGCCCCATTGCTCTCCACCCGGCCGCTGTGCCTTCCATACTGTATGGTTGGACTAAAATATAGAGAATCTTCCAGTCCGTGGGAGAAATAATGGGAGCTATGTTCTAGCTAGATTTGGAAAGCACCAGGTAATGGGCCAGTTTTCTCTAGGCAATTGGGTGCTTTTGATTGGTAGAGGATCCAAATTTGTTACTGACGCGTTCTCCCCAGAAGGGACAAGCGGGCAGAGCCAAGGACGAGGCGCAAGTAACAACAATGGTTCAACAATCGTGCGAGCCTCTCTGGTTGAAAACCACATTCCCATGTCTGAGTTCGGTCCTAAGGCTGGCAATTCACAATAAGCAATTTATCTGAAAACACTATTAAGAGTAGACATGTACAGAGTTGTTTTTTTAATAACTAAAATAAGCTATGAAAACAATTACTTTTGCACCTGATAGTTCTTTTATTGTTTATTGTCACGTTCATGTGTGCCTAGCAGAACATTTGCACTTGTGAACGGAAATTTCGCAGGACGAGATTTTTATCCTGGACCCAGAGCGGTAGCAAGTCGCCAGCCAGTACACCACCCAGAATGCCGGATGCTAGTAGTGGATCAGGCCCAGCTGGGTAATAAGCCACTTTCCAGTACGGACATTTGCAATGTTAAAATCTGTTTAAAATTCTGCCAGCAACTACAAACACATGATGCCTTCTTTCATTTATGGTGCTTTTCTCTAAAGGCCAGGTACTGTGAAGAGAAAAACAAGCATAGTCCACACAAAAATGTAATCACAGTAAGATCTCTGCTTGCCTGTTTTCTTATTTCTCTTATGCTTAGAGTGGACACCAAAGTTCAGCCTGTGTCCCGCTACAATTCCTCTTACCTGAGGCTTTTTTGAACCCGGGTCTCCATGTCAGAGGCCCCACCCCTATGCCATTCCCAGAGCCCGCTACCCCCCAAAAAAATGGGGGTGGAGAAAAATTTATTTTTTCCATCCTGCAGGCCTCAAGGAATGACAATTTGGGGCTGGAAAGAGATTAGATACCCCTCGGCCAGCCCTCTCTAACCCAAACCCAAAATTCAAAACAAAAAGTGGATGCTTGATAAATTCGGTATTTTTCATTTTTGTATTTTAAACGTTCGTTGTTGTTATTTTCATTCTCACACTCGATGCGGGCTCAACAGGTGATGGAAGTGAAATTTGACCACAATACGCAAAAGTTGCTTGACTCCTCTTTCTTGATTCTGCTCCTCATGGAGAAACAAGCGTGGAAGAAGGAGGACATCTTAATCCTGTTTTCCTGCGTGTTTTTCCAAATTTTCCTTCCCAACTGTTCGTTTAAACCTTAAACCATAAGGAAGAAAGAGCAGATAAGTGGCAGAGCAGATAAGATCAGAGAGGAACGTAGGGCCGCATCTGGCAGCAGAAATAATCCAGTTTGACCCCACTTAACTGCCACGGATCAATGCTGTGGAATCTGGGAATTGTAGGGTAATTGGTGGCTGCAGAGGCTCCTCTACAGAGAAAGTTAAAATGGCCCACAAAGCCTACAGTTTCCCAGAAATTACACATAAGTGAGCCATGCAGATAGGAAAAGTGGTGTCAAACTGGATTATTTCGGCAGTGTGGATGCGCGCCTTAGAATTACAACTTTCAAAATAAATGTAAAGTTATAATTACTCAGCTCAAATATTTATCATTTTAGATACCTCTTAAAAAATGAACGCATTTGCTCCGCTCTCTCTTTCTAAATGCGATAGTGGAGCCTAATCCAATTCCCCATCCTAAGGGCCAATGGAAATAATATTCAAAAATAAACTGGAAAATGATCAAAAAATTAGATAATTTGATGTCCAAGAAACCATCCTATGAAGAATACCATGACTGTGTTCATAAGGTTTTGCCATTCAGGACCTATTCTGCTCAAATCCTATGTGATTATTTTGTGCAGGAAACAGACATTTTCCTGCTAGGCAACAACAGTTTCTAACAGAAAATAGTTCGCAGGCGAATATTATTTCGTATACAGCCCAAAATAACGTATAAATATGGAGCTTTATGCAAATTTGCATGGGGTTTTGATTTGCACTCCCATAAAACAGCATTCTGTCCCTGAGCGAGAAACCGCATTCCAGGCAAGAAAATTACATGACTGTGCAAAGATGATGTGTTCGGTGCCCAACAAACATGTCTTAATTTTTACACAAACAAGTCCTGATTCTGCTTGTGAAACAAAACATTCTAAAACCTTCTCACAGGGGAAATGCTAAAATTATTTGTTTGCTCTCCTTCAGAAGAATTCAGTGAAAAACTATACATCTCTGATCCGCAGCGGGAGTAAACATCAATGGAAAATTCCAGAATTGTAGGGTTTGTATTTTTAATGAATCCCATTGAGTCAGTGGATCTACTGCAATTAGAACTAGCAATTTGAGTTCGGCATAGTATTTTTTTGTTGCTTTAAAATGCCTAAACTGCACTGTCTTGTGGGTATGATATACATTGGCATCTGCAAAAAATTATTCAGGGCCAGTTCACATTACAACAAGTTTTAAGGAGTGCTTTAATTCCCGTTACGTGACTTGGAACCATCCCTATGATCCTGGGAATTTGCAGTGTAGGGAGAACATATTTGAATTCTTTGCCAAAAGAAGCCTCTGTTGCCACCCCACAACCTATAAATCTCCATGATTCCATAGGATGCAACCATGCCATTTCATGTAAAACATAGCACTAGGAGGGGCTTCCAGGGCTGGTGCAGAATACAGACAGTCTCAATGAAACCCTCCCAAAGACTTTGCATAGAGAAAGGTTTTATCAACTACATAGAACAAGCAAGGCATCTTCTGGGACGAATAGGATTTCCCCCTTGGAAATCTTTTCCTTAGAAATAATCGAATCGTGGAACCCTGCAGTCGGAAGCCGCAGCTGAGTGGACAGCAGCCTAGGAAAATTGTCCCCACACTACGAGGTACCTGAACAACAAGGAGGCCACGCCAGACGCACATGCTGCAGTAAGACCCCCCTCTGCATTTCTCTGCTTGATGCTGGCAGTCGCTACCATCACCAAAGGCATTTTACCTGCTCTTTTCAATGCATTTTTGATTCACTGTTCTGACCTATTGCATTTTCTGCTTTTCCCTTTTCCTGTTTTGTCAGTCAGTCTGCCCCTATATTTTTTGCATCTTGTAAGTTCTCTTAGGAACTGTCTCAGTACTCCAGTTCATTCTAAGTGGTTATAGCTTGCATAGCAAGAGTTTTGAGTGGGGGCAAAAGAAATATAAAAGACGCCTTTTTAGACCTGTTGCGCTTTCCTCACATTAGCATCTACACAATGAAATGGCAACAGCCTTCTGAGCTCAGGCAGGGGATGAAACTAAAACATAACACAGATACAATGCATGATGTGAATGGAAGAATACCACCACAGTTTCAACAGTAAAACACAGAATTAAAAAATATGAGGGACAAATTAATGTTAAGGAAAAAGCCACATGTGTTATACAGTAAGATAAATAAAGATGTAGTGAGAGGCAGAGTGACTCAGCAGAAGCCAAGAAACCACACATGTGTGGAAATGGTAATACATTAACACAGTACTGATGCCAAGGACAAGAAATGCATAGTGAATAATTGGACACACCTGAAAATTGAAAGGTGGTCAAGCTGAGATGATGAAATCAGTAATTGTAGGATAACAAAGAAACCATGGGAGGATGTACAACTCCTACGTGGGGTGGAAACAGACCACAGTGGGTGGTACCGATTTTTGGCTAGAAGAATGCTGATGATCCCCATTGTAATTGTGTGGGTGTAGTTGGTGGGTAGTTGGTAATGTTTGGGCGGTGTATATAGTGAATAAAGTAGAATCTTTTATATAAGAACACGAGTTGTCTGGTGTCTTGGGTGAAGCTAAAAGAACCAGGCAGGACCCTGGTGAAGAAGGGTGAACTTCTTTGGAAGCAAGAGTGAGAAGCTTTGGAGAGTTTTGTCTGGTCCTTCACCTGTTCTCTGCAACTCTTGCACATTATCGAACAACTGGCCAAACTGGTCAGCCGTGTGCACAACAGTGGTGAGTTCCAGGCCCAGGTGAAGAGCCGCAACTCCCATCATCCCTCACAATATAACATGGCCCCATTTAGTTTTACAACAGCACGTTTCGAAAGCGGAAGGCATTTTCAATTTCTAATGGGGCAGACAGAGACCATAGTTTGTTGTTGAGTCCCAGATTCAAGTTCTGAGATCTCCAGTTTTTTAGTTTAAAAAGACATAAAGAGAAAAGAAACAAAGGGGAGAACAAGCAAGTTAACGCCACTGTCCCTCAGAGTAGTAGAGTGTACTGGACTAGGTAGAACACTTGACCTGGTCCATCTCCCTATGTTGCTCCTCATCCTTGCCTGGTGGCATGCAAAATTCACAAACAGGAAGCCAAAGTTATATAGCCACCAAGAGGGGTTATATTTTGGTGAAACTGCCAATGCTTTTCTTGCCCAATACTCTGTATGTACTTTGGAAGTTTTGCCTTTGAAAATCACTTCATCAGGCTAATCATAACATTTCTTGGATTGTTTGTGCAGACCGATCACCGCTCCCGGTGAGTGTCAGGGGACCAAATATGGTGCACCTGAGTTACCAATCTATACTCCGTGCTTTCCCTTCTAGCCAGAGGCCAACATAATGACTCTAGCCTCAATGCAAAGAAAATGTGACAAAGAACCAAACTGACAAGCGTGCCTCTTTCTTGTTTGTCAGTGAGTGCATCTGTCTGTGTTCCACTTTGCTGAACCCATATTCCTGTCCTGATTGCATTTCCACAGGTACCCTGTATAACAGTAGGACTCCAACTCCACCTGTACCTAGGAAGAGTGTGGATCCTTCTCGAGATGAGGATTGAGATACGTTCAGTGCATTTTTCCATCAGATTTATTTCCAAATTGCACCTCCAGGACACACATTCAGTTTATGAACCAGACAATCAACCATTTGTGAATTTGTGATCCAAGTCAAGCACCTCCAGCAACCACATATTTGACAACTGTTTTTGTTTTAAAAATGTAAGTGAAACTATTACATTTTAATGGTCACCAATTGTTAATGGAGTGCGGAGCAGAATACACCCTCAACTTGCTCCTGTTAAAGTGAGCAACATGGCTACATAAGCCTTTCTGTGTGGGGTAAAAAAGAATAGCAATCTACTTCTGTACCTTTTGAATTACAAAATGTTTTGAAAGTGGAAATTGGTGGAACCTTGATGAGCTCTTGCTCCTGCTTTAACCTCTCTTAGGTGTTCCAGTTTAAAAAAAAAATCGGGGGCAGGGCAAACAAAAGAATCACTTGAAAACATAGAGTTAAATAGGGCTTATTTACCCCCCCTCTAAATTTGCCTTTGTTTTTGTTTGGGCTTTTTTGGTTTTGCACATGTGGTAAAGACCCCACGCTCTCTCTCTCTCTCTCCCTCGGCTTGCTTCGCGAACGACGATTCAGGAGACGCATCCCGCGCTTTTGTCACAAGCACTTTGGTGACTAAACAAGGGCCCCAATCGGATAATAAACAGGTCCGTTTTTGCAGGAAAGCACAACAGAAAGTCTCCTTTGGGTGATGTTTCCCCAGGTTTGCAGGTTACCTTTCGTGTGTCGTTACTCTTCGACGGCTCGTTCTGCATGCGCTTTTGAAGAACGAAAGAAGGCTGTTCAGGCGTCATGGCTTAGTGCGTCTTCCATGCCTCCCGAATGTCGAGTCCAGGGAGGACCATTGTTGGGGATCTAAATCGGCCCAAGCCTGAGATGTGTTTTCAGGGGTCCTTTATCTCTTCTTTGGGAGCCCCCTCTTATCGCTGACCCATGGTCGAGGGTTCACCGTTAGATTAGAATACTATTTTGGGAAGGCGATGGGTCCATCCTAGAAACGTTTTGTCCTGCCCAGCGGCAGCTTGTCGTCCTCCATAGCATGGCCTCCAGTGCTGGTGATCCCTGCCTTGCTCACGGACAGCCATACCTTCGTCACCAGGCAGTCCAGTGTCTATTTAAGAATGGCGTAAAACAGCGCTGATTCAAGCGTCAAGAGTCGTATGTGTTGGCGATAGGACCCATGTTTCAGGACCCCTAGAGGAGAATCGACAGTACAAGGCTCTATTACACACTGATTTTTGTGCTTCGCCTCAAGTGTTTGTTTCTCCAGACTCTTTTGCGGAAGCCTTCTGATTTGGCCTATATGCCTTTGCCAGTCTGTGATCGATCTCTTTATCATCTTGGACTCTGAGGAGATGAGCCTTCCAGGTTAGGTGAACTGCCTGGAGCGAACTTAAGCAACAGATGTGGCCTACGGTGATGTGGGGATGGTTAGGTTCTTCCTGGGTGCCGGCTGGTTAAAGACTTCCATTTTCTCCAGACTGACTTCCAGTCCAAAGAAGCTACTGCAGCTCGTTGCAAAGCAGGATGTTAGGTGCTGCAGAGCTGCTTCCTGTCTGGGCACCCAGGGCGCCTCGTCAGCAAAAAGCAGCCCACGGACTAGCTCGTTTAGGTCTTAGTGCGGGCCCTCAGGCGGCTTAAGTTAAACAGGCTCCCATCAAGTTCCGGGATCGCGTATATTAAATGCCCATAGTTTCCTTCTTTGAAATCTGCCGTAGGTTAGCCCTTTGGAGCATCATTGCTGAAGAAGATTGTTAAATAAAGTTGGAAGAGCAAGAACAACAAACCTTGTTTACACCATTATTGCTTAGAAAGGGCCTCCGGAGAGAGCGTCACCTATCTGACTTGACCTTGCTGGCCGCATGTAGCAGGCCCGATATCATTGGAGGGAATTTGGGGGGGCATCTTCCTAGTTCGTTCCAGGATCTGACCACAGACCTTTTCTACTCCACAGGTTTAAGGCTTTGGTGAAGGTCACACAATGTTACATAGAGTCCTTCTGTTTCTTGCTCTCTACATTTGCCGTTCTTGCCGTTGTCTGAGGGGCAAATTCCATTGTCTGTATTAGTGACTCCTACTTAGTCTTCTGAAGCCACCATTGGCTTTCGGGGGAGAGAGAAGAGGCGGGGAAGTTCTTTCTGCAAATGGCGGAACTATCTGTTCGCAGTAGTATCCTCTGCGGATTTTTCCCGCAATGGAGAGCAGTGTTTATACACTCAGTAGTTCGAGCAATCTCATTTTGCCTCCTTTTTTCTCTGTACACGTGTAGATAAGGACTGCATCTTGCGAGATAAGATGCCAGTTTCGCCTTTTCCAGCAACTCACAAGGAGTTCGTGGAGTTAGCATGGAGTGCATGACCCTCCATGTTTCCAAGCTTCAGGTGGAATTCCATCAATCCCGCCGGCCCTGCCGTTTTTCATCTTCTGTATGGCCTCTTCAAAGCGTTTCTTCCAAGTGGGAGCTATTGTCCAATTCTTTCTTCATCCGTTGTTTTTTCATCGTTGAATGTGACTCTTGGACTACTCGGGTTGGCACTAAAGAGGCTTTGGAAGTGTTCAGCCCATCGGTCGCATGAAGCTTTCTCTTCTGATTAGTGTTTGGACCATCTGAACGTCTATAGGAGCTTTGGGTCTCGATATGTAGGTTGCCCGTCTGAATCGCTGCTTTTAGAGCTTCGTTTAAAATCCTCTGGAATTCACCCCCAGATCTGCACAACATTGTGTCTTCTTTCTGCTAAATTGATCCACCACTTTGGTCTGATGTCTCTGAGTTTTTGTTGGAGTTGACTAACATACAAAGGCGGAAAGGGCTCGGCTTTTCTTACAGACAGGATGGCCTGGGCGAGTTTGTTTGTTGGCCTGGTGGGTGGATCAGTCTCTTCTTTGCCCAACAGACTCCCTGGATTCTCTTGGTTGTTTTTCATCAAACACGTCTTGTTTTTCTTGAGGAGAACCCCCGGATTCTCTCCGCAGACTGCAGGCTGCCTTGTTTTGATAAGTTGCCAATAGCCTGTAGGAGAAGATCTCTATATGGGGTCTTCAAGTTTGTTTGCAGATTTGCCTGAAAGTTGTTCTCTCATGGCACTTGTTTGTTGAAGTTATTGGACTTGGAGTCTCCTCTTTAGGATTGCCCACCTATCTTAGGTTTTTTTTATTTTAAACTTAAAATGAAAAGATTTAGTTTACATCTTCCGAGGCGATGATCTGTTTGACATTCTGCACTGGGCATCACTCGGGTTATGACGGACATCGCGCAATATTTCTCCTGGCGCACTAGGATTGTAGTCATGCGGTGCCAGTGTTTGGATCTGGGGGTGCATCCAGGTTGTCTTCAGGCTGTCTCCTTTCTGCTGAAAGAGGTCGTTTGTAATGTTCCAGCTGCTGTTCCTGCACAAAATTCTAGCTGAACGAGCTCCGTAACATTTACAGTTTTTACACAACACCATGCTTGCCTAAAACACCTTTCCAGTCCGCTTCTGGAAGTTCTTTCCTACTCTGGCATTGAAGTCACCTAGTGATAATGATTTTGTCTCTCGGCAGGGACTTTTTGTTATAAGTTGGCATAGGTCTGACGTAGAAGAATTTGTCTTTTCTCCGCAGGGCGGCTTGACATAGTCTGTGGCATCATATATACTGAAGAGAACAACATGTGGGAGGCCGTAAGGAGCTAATGCGATCAGAATGTCCTGTTGGCAAGGTTTGCGAGAGTTTGGAGCGATGCGAATTGGCGAGTTTTTGAGCATTGAATCCTACACCTGAAAGCTGTTTTCAGTTTGGGTTGCCAGACCAATCGCGTGTGTAAGCCGGGCAACCGTGTCTCTTAAGGCTGCCTTCCGCCGTGGGAGATCGAACTTCACTAAAGGAGCCGCAATGTTCGATTTCAGTCGGACAATTCAGGGCCATTAGAGCAGAAACGACACTCAGGACGTCCACTGTCTGCAGAGAATCTTGCATGGGTTCTGCTGTTCCAGCCATGCAAGCGTTAGTCTGTTTGCCCCCTTTGGAGGCTGGGGTGTGGCCTTTGTCTCTTTTGTCTTTGTTTGACTCGCATCAAAGAATTCCCGTTGGCCGCGGGCTAGCCAACCGGTGTGGGGAGGGATGCGCTTTCTTTAGGCCACTCTTTCTAGGCCCCTCCCCCTCCATATGGAGGCAAGCAGTGCTCCCCTTTAAAAAAGCTGCTTGGTCATTACAGGATGCTGCCGAACAGACTATCACCCCGGTTTCCAGCTCCAAGCAATCCAAAGTCCTTGCACCACCTGCATGCAGGGTTAGGGTTCGGGTCTGCAGCTTCCAGTGCATCTTTACACCTGCCGTTGTTTCGTTGTAAAGAAGCTACAAAGCAAGAAACTGGGGATCGTTTGTTTTCAACTTTGGCCATATGATTAGAGACATATTCACACAAGAAAGGCAACCTCATGGTTAGTAGTAAGGTAGAAGGGAGAGGAAAGGAAAATGGGAAGATATCTCCTTCCAGAGGACTAGGCTCAATCCAGAAAGCCACCAGCCCTGAGTCTGCAAGACCCTGAGCAGGGATGTGATTAACGGATGGCTTAGAGGTTCTCTCATTAATGAGATTGCCATAAGCTGAAAGTCAATTTGATAAGCTATTAAACAATAGCAAAAGATGCTACGAACCTATGGCAGCTGAACTAAACGTCATGCATGACCAACACTCTGGCTCCTCCATGTTTTTTCTATGACTATACGTATTTAATGAGCCCAGGGTGGCAAGCTTAGTGCTAGTTTCCTTTTCAAACACGTGAAGTTAAGTAGGTTAGGCTGGGGGGGGGAAAAATAGATTCTCTACTGATTCCTCCTAGCCTAGAGCTTAATCCATTGGATGGGACAACTCTCAACTAAACCAGCACATCAGCTACTGAAGAATACTCGAGATTTACAGTCCCAACACACGAGGTGGCACTTTTTACCACTTCTCTGCCAGCCCGTGCTAATGATTACGGGCTAAGGGGAGGGATATCGATGGGTTGTTCACTGCCACCTGTCTTTTACCCCTAGGTTTGCGCCGTGCGAAACCGCGCGTGGCACTGACACACTCCCTTAAAAAAGAAGCGCCTTCGAGCAGCTTTCTTTTAAGCGTGCCATATTCGGCACCCACCCGCACACCCTGACACCACTGCTTCCCCAGCGCGCACTCTGTTGACGTACATGGATGCCTGTGCATGTCATTCTTTGCATGCCGCATGTGGGTGTGGCTTGTGGCACGATCGGCCACGGTGCCACTATTAGGGCTGACGCGTGTTGGGCACTCCCAGCCTCGGAGCCCTTAACATCAGCCCAGCATGTCAGGCTTTTTACCCATCTGTATCAGGAGGCAGTTGGTCTGGTGAATTTGTGTTTAAAAGGGTTGGACTCGGTTGGTTCCAGAAGAAAAAGTTTGCCAACAACGCGTGAAGAGTGTTACAGTTTGTGGACTTTGTTGATTTTCCTTAGGAATTTGACGAGTTTTGTAAAAGTTCACATGTTTACCATGTTGGATTGGCTGATTGATGAAAACATTTAATCTGGACACATGTGATCTCCCCCCCCCCCCCCCCGATTTGAACCATTTTTTTTCTGGCACAGATGATTGTTGACTGCAGGGCTGAGGAGCTAGGATTGATTTGTGTCTATATATGTGTGTATGTGTTGGTGGAACTGAAAATAAACCATTCAAGTCAGTTTAGCAATAAAAAACTCTCCTATTCTAATTTGAGTACTGCTTCTATAGCAAGTGTTGCAGAACATGGCAAATGTGTACTGAAGGGAAGAAGTTAGAATAGCAAAGGTGGGGAGTCAACATATGATGCATTGGCTATCTGCTGGATTCCGTGTTTGTCTTACTTCTCAGTGTGCAGTGTGGTGATGTGAAGAGACACGAGCGGCTGCCACAGGCTAGAGATACCGAATGAGGTTGTGTACTTCAGTGTCAAAGTCTGAGTGGCAGCAATGATGTTGTGTTTATACCCAGTAAACAACGTCTTTCACAGATGTAACCAAGTTTCCTGCCCTAGACTTCATAAAAGCTTGCACCAGAACTTGGAAATTTTACTTCTTTAAGAACTATCATTCCACAGATCATAATCAAGAATCATAGAGTTGGAAGGACCACAAGAGGCATCCAGCTCCAACCGCCTGTGCCATCAGGAAAGGCTAAATCAAAGCATCCCCAACAGAGGGCCATCCGGCTCTGTTTGAAGACCTCTAAGGAAGGAGAATTCACTACAACTCATCCGAGGGAGTTGTTCGCACTGTTATCGCCACTTACGTCAGGAGGTTCCTCCTAATGTTGAAGTGGATCTCTTTCCTGCATGTTGCAGTCCATTGTTCCTGTTTCTAGTCTCTGGAGCAGGAGAAAACATTTGCTCTCTCCTCACAGGACATCCCTTCAATATTAAACAGGGTTGCATATACTTTTCTTCTTTCATGGCTAAGACATCCCGACTTCCTTAAGTCGTTCCTCATAGGACATGGTTTTCCCAGTCCTTCATCCCATTTTAATTGCCCTCACTATGACACGCGCAGTTGCTCATTGTCCTTTTTGAATTGTGGTGCCCAAAACGACACAATATTTCCAGAAGCAATACTCCTGAAGTGGCACAGTACTGTCCCTGATCTAGGCATATACTTCTTATTATGCAGCTTAAAATTGCATTGGCCTTATTACTGCCGCATCACACGGTTGACTTCATGTTTCAACTTGTTGGTCTACTTGGGACGCCTGAGCACGAGTCAGTAGTCACTTTTCCTATGGGATTCTGGAATACGAGCCAAAAAAAGGAACATTTCTGAGCTCTGTTAATGTCACTGAGAAACAACAATAACAACCAAAACCAAAGTAATGAAACATTTCCAACTGAATTGCTCAAATGTGTTTGCATAAGTTGAGTCCCATGGCAAATGAAAGATTTCTCTAACAAAGGGTCTGGTCCCTCTCTCCCCCCACTGCACCTCTTGTTGTCAGGGACAAGAACACAAAGAATGGGAATAAAAGCTGCTGTTTCGGATGAGAAGAAGAACACAGTTTTCTGGCCCTATCCATACGGTTGAAAAACGAGCACACGTGACTGTGAAAGCTGGTGTGGCCCCCACTCTCTGTTCCAGTTTTGAGTGAATAATTGTATGATCAAATTCCCCTAGGGTGGAAGCAAGGATTGATCTTTCCCACTTTTTCTCAAACCGTGGAAAGGGAAAACTCTAAGTATGTTTTTTGTAGCATTGTGCACCTGATGCATCACTGAGGAAATTGCCTACTGACAAATGTTCGGGCAGGTATACTGCAGAAGGCACGCCACCCTGCCAAAGCTTACGAATTGGCACTTCCAAACAAGCTTGCTGTTCACTAGCACTGCCTCCCTCCCCTCCTTTGCCCTGCTTGCCAGCAAGCCTGCGTCCCGTCCCTCCCTCCCAGGCCACTCTGGAAGGAAATATCTTGAACATCCAAGTTCTTACGCCTTCTCTGGAAGTATTCTCAAAACAGCAATTGTAAGTCAGTTGCGTAAAGCATTGCCGTCGCCCTCCGGCATGAGAGGTTTTGCTGCATTCTGATTTTTTAAATAAAATCTCATCCAATATTGGCCAATCAGGAAGAACATAAAAGCCATGTTGGATCTTCGTGTACAGGCAATCGCTTCTTCAGTGGCTTAATTAAAAAGGCCCCAAAACAGGACTTTAATGTCTTCATTTAATCACCCTCCACTCATATTTCTCAGGTATTGAGACATGCTGCTCTAAGAAAGAAAAAAATACAATTAGCCAGGAGAACGAGGAGCAGTTCCATAAGCAAACCAAGAAGTGAGGCATCTATACTGTAGAAATAATGCAGTTTGACATCACCACGTTAACGATTTTAATGGGCATCCTATGAAATCCTAGGATTACGTTCGGTTTAACAATGCTAGTCCCTCTACAAAAGAGTGCTCGGTCCTCACAAAACTACAAATCCAAGGATTTTTGTAGGAGGGGGGCCAATGGCAGTTTAAGTGGTGTCAAACAACATTATGTCTACAGGCAGATGCAATCCAAAGAAAGGATAAGATAAAGGGCTTGAATCCGGTTGTTCCAACTCAGCAACACATTGAAATCAGGGAGATTTACCTATGTGTTGGTACCACTGCAATGTTAAGTCAGTGGACCATTCAGGTTGGGAATAACCAGTAAGATTCATACCAAGAGGTTTTGAATATGAACGACAAGACATTTTCAAAAAGAAATTTTGAAGAAGTTTAGGAGACAGATACTTTGCTAAAAACACAGTGGGGTAACATATCTTTTCCTCTCCTATTGCTTGTTCCTAGTTTATCCTTTGCCTCCTTCTTTTCTGCGGAACTCATTGCCTTGACTAGACAAAAGGGAACGTTCCTTCAATCTTTCCTTTTTGTTCCTGCCATCCTGTCCACTTTATATTTCTGTTTCCTTTTCTCCTATGTCATTTGAACAAAATATTAATGGTCAGGTTTGTGTGACGGAACAGTGAGCAAATATCAGGTTGGGCAAAATTGTGTATGAATTTCCATGTGTTCTACTGAATGAGGGGGGAAAAATGCCGAGATTTTGACTGCTTTCGACATTTGCTCTTCCAAAACTTTGGACGAGTAAACCTATATTTAAAGGAAAAGGAGAGAAGCCTGTAAATTGTGTCAAACTGTTTTTCACATGTTTGGGTATGGGACTAAAAGGCAATGTCCCCTTGGTGAGTTTGCATGTAAAAATATGTTATAATTCTAAATGTTGTGGTTTGTGTCTTAGATGTTTCAGAAAGAGAGAGACCCCACACAAAACTTAACTATAATTGAAAAATGAATTTCTTCAATCAAGGATCATTTTGGGGGTGGGGCAGGGCTCCAGGGGAGAAGACTGTGCAGGTAACTTGGTGCATTCTCAGTTTGCTCCCCAGTGTTAACTGTGCATCAGCAACTTCAAGGCTTTGTTCTTCAACAGGGCTCTGTCCTGGGCCCAGTGCTATTCAACATCTTTATCAATGACCTGGATGACAGAATTGGGAGCATACTTATCAAATTTGCAGATGACACCAAATTAGGAGGAGTAGCTAATACTCCAGAGGACAGGATCAAGATTAAAAATGACTTTGATAGATTGGAAAGCTGGGCCAAGGCTAACAAAATGAATTTCAACATGGAGAAATGTAAGGTACTGCACTTAGGGCAGAAAAATGAAATGAACAGATATAGGATGGGTGACACATGACTGAATGAGACTACATGTGAAAGGGATCTAGGAGTCCAAGTAGACCACAAATTGAACATGAGTCAACAGTGTGATGCGGCAGCTAATAAGACCAATGTGATTTTAGGCTGCATCAGTGTCTAGATCAAGGGAAATAATAGTGCCACTCTATTCTGCTCTGGTCAGGCCCCATCTGGAATATTATGTCCAGTTCTGGGCACCACAATTTAAAAAGGATGTCGAAAAACTGGAGTGTGTCCAAAGGAGGGCCACCAAAATGGTGAAGGGTCTGGAAACCATGTCCTATGAGGAATGACTTGGGGATCTGGGGATGTTTAGCCTGGAGAAGAGAAGGTTAAGAGGTGATATGATAGCCCTGTTTAAATACTTGAAAGGATGTCATATTGAGGAGGGAGCAAGCTTGTTTTCTGCTGCTCCAGAGACTAGGACCTGGAGCAATGGATGCAAGCTCCAGGAAAAGAGATTCCACCTCAACCTTAGGAGGAACCTCCTGATAATAAGGGCAGTGGAACATACTCCCTTGAAGTGTAGTGGAGTCTCCTTCCTTAGAGGTCTTTAAACAGAGTCTGGATGGCCATCTGTCGGGGATGCTTTGATTTAGATTTCCTGCATGGCAGGGGGTTGGACTGGATGGCCCTTGCGGTCTCTTCCAACTCTATGATTCTATGATTTTAACTTCAGCAGGCCTCCTTTCATAGCAAATAGTGCTGAGTTCTTCCATGTTTGCACTTACAAGAGTCTTACTGCTATGGTCATATACTGAAGTTGTCTTCCATTACTCTTCCAACTGCATTTCTGTCAATACCAACAGAACAAGTTCTGGTTTTAGCTTGACATGTATCTTTAAAGTCCTCTGAGTCTTTTTTTCCTTCTCGTCTCTGGGTGTATAGGACTATCATCTTTCAATTTTGAGATGATAATCTAGCTGTTTTTTTTTTTTCTCCTTTCTCGCATTTGATGAAGGAGAAAAGAAGCTCTTATGAACCTCAGCCATATATATGTAAAGCATTATATATAGAGTTACCGAATAAGTTATATAACATGTAATTTTATTATCATTTTTGATACTAAGAGAGAAAAGATAAGTTGGCAAAATATATAACAAGGTGTAAGAGGAGATAGATCAAGGTAATTTGATAGTTAGGGAAGCAGGGTGAATGTAATAGTTGAATTTCTGTTGCTGTCATTGTTCCGTGTCTGTTTGTTTGCCTTTGTCTTCTTTGGTTGTGTTGTTTCTTAGGTTATGTTTGTGGATTATATGTATTATTTGTTAAGTTGTGTTGTCTTTGTGGAATGTAAGATGATTTGGAATGTATGGAATCTTTTAACTTTGTTCAAAACTTAATAAAAATTATTTTAAAAAAAAAATAAAGTCCTCTGAGTCAATACACTTATTTGAATCCCCCTCCCCTTTTTAATATTTTCAGATGCTCACTATGATAAAATGTCCATGTTGCTCACATTTCTAGTGTAGATTTGAAACATCCATGGGTGTGTATTCTTGACTAAAAATAAAAATATCCTGAACTTCAGAATATTTATTTAATGTATTATGTAGTTAAACCATCTTCAAGTACAAGAATCTCAAATAAAAATATAGAGAACGCCAAAGCATTTACTTCATCATAAGCATTATTTTAATTTGATTTTAGACTGTAGATTTAGTAGAATGTAAATTAAATAAAATACCTGTGTAAACTGGCACAAGGCAACCACAGTCAAACAACAGAAGGATAGGGCTCTGCCCTTCTGGCTTAAACAAGTTTGAAGTCTAATAGCTCAACTTCCTGCTCCTTTCTAGCTTATCTCCTTGTGCCTAGGACAGCTGCATTTAAAAAGAAAATCTCAGAGTTTATCTTCTCTAGCTGTTTACAGTCCTCCTAAAATCCTAATCCTCTGTACGTGAGATAAGATAACTCTGGAAATTATGATAATACTACAGGCCTGTAGAAAATATCTGCCAAGCTTTAAAAACACATCAAACTGAAGGGATAACAACATTTGTCAAAATATAGCACTTTTTGTTTGTTGGTCGCTTACTGGAAGTTTTACAAACACAGAAAGCAGTCCCTTTGGGTGGGTCTTTTTTGGGGGGAGGGTCTTTTGGGGAGGTTGTTGTTTAAATCCTATTAATAAGAATGCAGCTGTAATGTACTAGTGTGTCTTTGACTATTTGTGGGAATGTTAAAATAAGTGTACTATAATGGATCATTGGTCCATTGAGCCCAATCTCAAACATATATCTGCCTTCCTGAGTTCTGTAGAATATTTTCAGCTTCATTCTATGCATGTATACTTGGAAGTAAGCTTCTGTGAAGTCAGTAGAATTTATTCCCAAATCAGTGTGCATGGGTTTGCAACACTGGGAGATAAATTTATTTTAGAATCCCCTAATACTCACAACAGTTTTTTGATTGCCC
Source organism: Sceloporus undulatus (assembly GCF_019175285.1). Classification (NCBI taxonomy): domain Eukaryota; kingdom Metazoa; phylum Chordata; class Lepidosauria; order Squamata; family Phrynosomatidae; genus Sceloporus; species Sceloporus undulatus. The sequence goes on along the minus strand of NC_056526.1, from coordinate 24,082,961 downwards.
ATCTCATTTTATAAATGGCAACTAAGCCTGGGAGATGGGGCAGTCTATGATCCACCAGTGAAAGATACTCACCTAGTGGTCAAATCCCAACACATTATTCAACTGGATTCAGTTATTTTCAGCAGAACCACTATGTTCTTCATGATGGTCCGTGAACACACAAGATACAATTTCTGCATTATATGGCAGGTGCTGGAGAAAAAACAAAGTCTTTGGTCTTCCCCAAAATCACCTCCTTAGTGTGAAGTTTGGACACCCATGTGTGTTTACCTATAAACAAAGAGCTTGGACAGGCTGGATTTTTAATTGTATTGTGTGCCATTGATGACAGCTCATGTTTTTTCTGCCCCATTGCTCTCCACAGCAGCTGGTGCCTTCCATACTGTATATGTTGGAATAAAATATAGATAATTCCCAGTCCTGGAGAATAATGGGAGCTATGTTCTACTATATTTGGAAAGCACCAGGTATGGACAGTTTCTCTAGAGCATTGGTTCTTGATTGGATAGGAATCCAAATGTTGTTACTGAACCTTCTCCCAGAAGGACAAGCTGGCATAGCCAATGACTGAGGTCCAGTAACAACAATGGTTCAACAATGTCTGGAGCCTCTCTGGTTGAAAACCACAGTTCCCATGTCTGAGTTCTGTCCTTAAGGCTGCAATCACATAAGCGATTATCTGAAAACGACTATTAAGAGTAGACATATACAGAGTTGTTTTTTTTATAACAATAATCTATGACAAGTTACTTTTGCACCTGATAGTTCATTTTATTGTTTATTGTCACGTTCATGTTGCTGCAGGAACATTTGCACTTTGTGACGGAAATTTCGCAGGACGAGATTTTTATCCTGGACCCAGAGCTGGTAGCAAGTCAGCCAGCAGGGACACCACCAGGAATGCCTGATCTAGTAGTGGAGCAGGCCTCTGGGTAATAATCCACTTTCCAGTACTGACATTTGCAATGTTAAAATTCTGCAGCAACTACACATGATTCCTTTCATTTATTGGGACTTTCTCTAAATGCCAGGTACATGTGAAGAGAAAAACAAAGCTATAGTCACACAAATGTAATCACATGTAGATTCCTGCTTGCCTGTTTTCTTATTTCTCTTATGCTTAGAGTGGACACCAAAGTTCAGCCTGTGCCCTCTACAAATCCTCTTACCTGAGGCTTTTTTGAACCCTGGTCTCCTGTCAGAGTCCCACCCCTATGCCATTCCCAGAGCCCCCCCCCAAAAAAAATGGGGGGGAGAAAAATTATTTTTTCCATCCTGCAGGCCTCAAGGAATGACAATTTGGGGCTTGAAAGAGATTAGATGAACCCTCTGCCAGCCTCTCTCTAACCCCAAACCCAAAATTCAAAACCAAAAGTGGATGCTTGATTAATTCTGTATTTTTCATTTTTGTATTTTTAAAAGTCTTTGTTGTTATTTTTCATTCTCACACTTGATGCTGCTCAAAACAGGTGATGGAAGTGAAAATTTGACCACAAGACTGCAAAAGTTGCTGAGTCCTCGTCTTGATTTCTTCCTCATGGAGAAACAAGCGTGGAAGAAAGGAGGCATCTTAATCCTTGTTTTCCTGCTTGTTTTGCAGAATTTTCCCAACTTCTTTTAAACCCATAAGGAAGAAAGAGCAGATAAGTGGCAGAGCAGATAAGGATCAGAGGGGGAAACTTAGGCTGCATCTGGACAGCAGAAATAATCCAGTTTGACCCCACTTTAACTGCCACGGATCAATGCTGTGGAATTCTGGGAATTGTAGTGTATTGTGGCTGCAGAGCTCTCTGACAGAGAAGGTTAAATGTCCCACAAAGCTACAGTTCCCAGAATTACACAGTATTGAGCCATGGCAGATAAAGTGGTGTCAAACTGGATTATTTCTGCAGTGTGGATGCAGCCTTAGAAATGTACTTTCAAAATAATATTTAAAGTTATAATTACTCAGCTCAAATAGTTATCATTTTAGATACCCTTTTAAAAATGACCATTTGCTCCTCTCTTTCTTAAATGCAAGTAAGTTGAGCCTAAATCCAATTCCCCATCCTAATGGGCAATGGAAATAATATTCAAAAATAACTGGAAAATGACCAAAAAATATTATTTTGAGTGTCAAGAAACCATCATATGAAGAATCCCAGACTGTTCAGAAGTTTTGCCATTCAGGACCTATTCTGCTCAAAATCCATATGTGATTATTTTGTGCAGGAAACAGCATTTTCTGCATAGGCAACAACAGTTTCTATACAGAAAATATTTCTATGCAGAAATATTATTTCTTATACAGAAAATACTATAAATATGGATTTATGCAAAATTTGCATGGGGTTGATTTGCATAGAAAACATCATTTTCTGAGCAGAAAACAGCATTCCAGGCAGAAAATTACATGAACTGTGCAGAAGATGATGTTTTCTGTGCCCAACAAACATGTCTGAATTTTACACAGAACAAGTCCTGAATTCTGCTTTGAAAACAAAACCTTCTAAAACCTTCTCACAGGGGGAAAATTGCTAAAATTATTTGTTGCTTCCTTCAAGAAGAAATTCAGTGAAAAAATACATCTCTGATCCCAGCTGGAGTACATCCATGGAATAAATTCCAGAATTGTAGGTTTGTATTTTAATGAATCCCATTGAGTCAGTGGATCTACTGCAGTTAGGACTAGCAATTTGAGTTAGGCCATAGGTATTTTTTTGTTGCTTTAAAAATGCTAAAATGCACTGTCTTGTGGTATGATATACATTGCATCTGGCAAAAAATAATTCAGGGGCCATTTCACATTACACAATTTTAATGCTTTAATTCCACTTTAAGTGACTTGGAACCATCCTATGGAATCCTGTTATTTGCAGTGTAGGGAGAAATATTTGGAATTCTTTGCCAAAGAGCTCTGTTGCCACCCCACACTATAAATCTCATGATTCCATAGGATGCAACCATGCCATTTCATGTAAAATCATAGCACTAGGAAAGGGCTCCAGGGCTGGTGGCAGAAGACGGAAGTTCTCATGAAACTCCCAAAGACTTGTGCATAGAAGAAAGGTTTAATCAACTACATAGAACAGCAAGGCATCTTCTGGGACTAATAGTATTTCCCCCTTGGAAATCTTTTCCTTAGAATATCGGATCGGTGGAACCCTGCGGTTCGGAAGCGCATGCTGAGTGACAGCAGCCTAGGAAAGATGTCCCCACACTACGAGGTACCTGAAAAACAAAAGGAGGCCAGCCAGACGCACATGCTGCAGTAAGACCCCCCTCTGCATTTCTCTGCTTGATGCTGCATTGCTACCATCACCAAAGGCAATTTTACCTGCTCTTTTACAATGCATTTTTGATTCACTGTTCTGATCTATTGCATTTTCTGCTTTTTCCCTTTTCTTTTTTGTCAGTCTGCCTTATATTTTTTGCATCTTGTAAATTTCTCTTAGGAAATGTCTAGTACTCCAGTTCATTCTAAGTGGTTATAGCTGCATAGCAAAGAGTTTGAGTGGGGAAAAAGAAAATATAAAAAGACGCCTTGTTAGACTGTTGCTCTTTCTCACTTAGCATCTACAATGAATGGCAACAGCTCTTCTGAGTCTCAGGCAGGGATGAAACTAAAACATAACACAGATACAATGCATGATGTGAATGGAGTAATACCACAAGTTTCAAACAGTAAACACAGATTAAATATGAGGGACAAATAAATACATGGCCCCAGTTAGTTTTACATCAGGCATGTTTAGAAGCGAAGGCATTTTCAATTTCTAATGGGCAGAGACCATAGTTTGGTTGTTGAGTCCCAGATTCAAGTTCTGAGATCTCCAGTTAAAAAAGAAATAAAGAAAAGAAACAAGAGAACAAGCAATGTTAAATGCCACTGTCCATCAGAGTAGTAGAGTGTACTGGACTAGGTAGACACATTGACCTGGTCAGCTCCCTATGTTGCTCATCCTTGCCTGATGGCATGCAAAGTTCACAAACAGGAGCAAAGTTTATATAGCCACCAAAGAGGAGGTTATATTTGGTGAACTGCCAATGCTTTTTCTTGCAATACTCTGTATGTACTTTGGAAGTTTTGCCTTTGAAACACTCATCAGGCTATCATAACATTTCTTGGATTGTGTGTGCAGAGCAGATCACAGCTCCAGGTGAGCTGTCAGGGGACAATATGGTGCACCTGAGTTACAAATCTATACTGCAGTGCTTTCACATTCTAGCCAGAGGCCACAAATGACTCTAGCCTCAATGAAAAGAAAATGAAAAGGACAAATCTGAAAAGCAGTGACTTTCTTGTTTGTCAGTGATCTGTTGTGTTCATGCTGAACCCATTCCTTGATCCTGATTGCATTCCACAGTAACCTGAATAACAGTAGACTCCAACCTAATGTACCTAGGAAGAGTGTGGATCATTCTAGAGATGAGGATGAGATTAGTTTCAGTGCATTTTTCATCAGATTTATCCAAATTGCACCTCCAGGACACAAATTCAGTTTATGAACAGACAATCACACATTTGTGAATTTGTGATCCAAGTCAAGCACCTCCAGACAATATATGTGACAAATGTGTTTGTTTTTAAAAATGTAAGTGGAAACTATTTACATTTTTAATGGACACAATTGTTAATGGGAGAATACACTCAACTTGCTACTGTTAAAGGGAGCAACATGTACATAAGCCTTTCTGTGTGGGTAAAAAGAATAGCAATCTACTTTGTACCTGAATTACAAAATGTTTTGAAGTGGAAATTGGTGGACCTTGATGAGCCTTTGCTCCTGTTTACCTCTCTAGGTGTTCCAGTTTAAAAAAAAAAATAGGGAGGGCAAAAGAATATTACTTTGAAAACATAGAGTAAATAGGATTATTTACCCCCATCCTAAATTTGCTTGTTTTGTTTTGTTTTGGTTTTGCACATGTGTAAAGAAGCTCTCTCTCTCTCTCTCTGGCTTTGCTTCGCGAACGAAGATTCAGGAAGGACGCATCCCGTGCTTTGTACAAGCACGTTGGTGACTAAAAAGGCCAATTCGGGATAAACATGTCCGGTTGCAGAAAGCACAACAGAAAGTCTCCTTGGGTGATGTTTCCAGGTTGCGGTACTTTCTGTGTTGTCGTTTCTCTTCGAGGCTCGTTCGGCATGAGCTTTTGAAGAAGGCTGTAGCGTCATGGATAGTGCGTCTCCATGCCTCCCGATGCGAGGCCAGGGAGGACCATTGTTGGTGATCTAACTGGCCAAGCCTGAGATGTTGTTTCAGGGAGTCCTTGTATCTCTTCTTTGGGACGCCCCTCTTATGCTGACCCATGGCGAGTTCACCGTAGAATACTATTTTGGGGAGGCGATGGTCCATCCTAGAAACGTGTCCTGCCCAGCGCAGCTGCGTCCTCAATAGCATGGCCTTAGTGCTGGTGATCCCTGCTTGCTCAAGGACAGCAACATTCGTCACATAGGCAGTCCAGTGTATATTTAGAATTGTGCGTAAACAGCGCTGATGAAAGCGTTCAAGGAGTCGTAGGTGTTGGCGATAGTGACCCATGTTTCAGACCCATAGAGGAGAATAGACAGTACAATGGCTCTATACACACTGATTTTTGTGCTTCGCCTCAAGTGTTTGTTACTCCAGACTCTTTTGCGAAGCCTTCTGAATGCGCTATATGCCTTTGCCAGTCTGTGATCGATCTCTTTATCAATCTTGGCATCTGAGGAGATGATGCTTCCCAGGTAGGTGAACTGCTGGATGGACTTAAGCACAGATGTGCCTACGGTGATGTGGGGATGGTAGTGTTCTTCCTGAGGTGCCGGCTGGTAAAGAACTTCCATTTTCTTCAGACTGACTTCCAGTCCAAAGAGCTCTGCAGCTGTTGCAAAGCAGGATGTTAGGTGCTGCAGAGCTGCTTCCGTATGGGCAACAAGGGCAGCATCATCAGCAAAAAGCAGCTCACGGACTAGATAGTTTAGAGTCTTAGTGCGGGCCCTCAGGCGGCTTAAGTTAAACAGGCTACCATCAGTACAGTAGCGTATATAAATGCCATAGTCTTCTTCTTTGAAATCTGCCGTAGCCCTTTGGAGCATCATGCTGAAGAAGATTGTAAATAAAGTTGGAGCAAGAACACAACCTTGTTTTACACCATTAGTGATTAGAAAGGGCTCCGAGAGAGCGTCACCATATCTGACTTGACCTTGCTGGCCTTCATGTAGCAGGATGATCATTTGGAGGAATTTGGGGGGGGCATCCTAGTTGTTCCAGGATCTGCCACAGACCTTTTCTACTCACAGTGTTGAAGGCTTTGGTGAGGTCGACAAATGTTACATAGAGTCCTTTGTTCTGCTCTCTACATTTCTCTTGCAGTTGTCTGAGGGCAAATACCATGTCTGTAGTGCTCCTATTAGCTCTGAAGCCACATTGGCTTTCGGGGAGAAGTTCTTCTGCAATGGCAGGAACTAATCTGTTCAGCAGTATCCTTGCGAGGATTTTTCCAGCAATGGAGAGCAGTGTTATACCTCAGTAGTTCGAGCAATCCAATTTTGCTCCTTTTTTCTTGTACAGGGTGATGATGACTGCATCTCGGAGATGCAGTTCGCCTTTTTCCCAGCAACTCACAAGGAGTTCGTGGAGTTTAGCATGGAGTGCATGACCTCCATGTTTCCAAGCTTCAGGTGGAATTCCATCAATCCCGGCAGCCTTGCCGTTTTTCATCTGCTGTATGGCCTTAACGGTTTCTTCCAAAGTGGGAGCTATGTCCAATTCTTTCTTCATCAGTTGTTGTGTCATCTGTTGAATAAGTGAATCTTGGACTACTCGGTTGGCACTAAAGAGGCTTTGGAAGTGTTCAGCCCATCGGTCCAGAATGGAAGCTTTATCTGTGATTAGTGTTTGACCATCTGAACTGTATAGGGAGCTTTGGGTCTGATATGTAGGTCTGAATGCTGCTTTAAGAGCTTCGTAAAATCCTCTGGAATCACTCAGATCTGCACAACATTGTGTCTTTTTTGCTAAATTGATCCACCACTTGTTCTCAATGTCTCTGAGTTTTTGTTGGAGTTGACTACATACAAGGCGAAAGGCTGCTTTTCTTACATGACAGGATGGCTGGGCGAGGTGTGCCTGGTGAGCAGTTCTCTTCTTTGCCAACAGCTCCTGGATCTCTTGGTTGTTTTCATCAAACCAGTCTTGGTTTTTCTTGAGGGAGAACCCCAAGGATTCTTCCGCAGACTGCAGGATGCTGTTTTTGATAAGTTGCCAAAGCGCTGTAGGAGAAGAGTCTATAGGGTGGTCTTCAAGTTTTGTTTGCAGATTTGCCTGAAAGTTGTTTCTCATGGCAGCTTGTTGAAGATTATTGACTTGGACTCTCCTCTTTAGGATGCCACCTCTCTTAGGTTTAAACTTAAAATGAAGATTTAGTTTACATCTTACGAGGCGATGATCTGTTTGACATTCTGCACTGGGCATCACTCGGGTATGACGGACATCGCGAATATTTCTCTGGCGCACTAGGATGTAGTCAATGAGGTGCCAGTGTTTGGATCTGGGGTGCATCCAGGTTGTCTTCAGGCTGTCTTTCTGCTGAAAGATGGTGTTTGTAATAGTCAGCTGCTGTTCTGCACAAAATTCTAGCTGGAGATGTCCGTTAACATTACAGTTTCCAACACCATGCTTGCCTAAAACACCTTTCCAGGCTTGGAAGTTCTTTCCTACTCTGGAATTGAAGTCACCTAGGATAATGATTTTGTCTCCTGCAGGGACTTTTTGTATAAGGTGGCATAGGTCTGAGTAGAATTTGTCTTTCTCCGCAGGGTCGGCTTGCATAGTTGGGGCATATATACTGAAGAGAACAACATGTGGGAGGCGTAAGGAGATAATGCGATCAGAATGTCCTGTTGGCAAGGTTTCGAGTTTGGAGGCGATGGAGTTTTTGATCATGAAGCCTACACCTGAAAGATGTTTTTCAGTTTTGGGTTTGCCAGACCAATAGAGTGTGTAGCCAGCACCGTGTTCTTTAAGGCTGCCTTCCTCGTGGAGACGAACTTCACTAAGAGCAGCAATGTTGATGTTCAGTCGTGACAATTCATGGGCTATTAGAGCAGAACGACGCTCAGGACGTCCACTGTCTGCAGAATCTTGCATGGTTCTGATGTTCCAGCATGCAAGCGTTAGTCTGTTTGCACCTTTGGAGGCTGGTGTGTGCCTTTGTCTCTTTGTCTTTGTTTGACCGCATCAGAAGATTCCCGTTGGCCGCGGCTAGCCAACCGGGTTGTTGGGGATGAGCTTTCTTTAGGCCACCTTTTCTAGGCCCCTCTCCATATGGAGCAAGCAGTGCTCTCCTTAAAAAAGGCTGCTTGGTCATTCAGGATGCTGCCGAACAAGACTATCATCCCCGGTCAGTCTCAAGCAATCAAAGTCCTGAACCACCTGCATGCAGGGTTGGGTCTGCAGCTTCCAGTGCATCTTTACACCTGCCGTTTCGTGTAAAGAAGCTACAAAGCAAAGAAACTGAGACTGTTAAAATTTGGCCATATGATTAGAAGACATATTCACGCAGAAAGGAAAATAATGGTTAGTAAGGTAGAAGGGAGTAGAAAATGAGGAAGATCTCATTCCAGATGGATAGGCTCAATCAAGAAAGCCACAGCCCTGAGTCTGCAAGACCTGAGCAGGGATGTTGATGAAAGATGGCTTAGAGGTCTCTCATTAATGAGATTGCCATAAGCTGAAGTCAATTTGATAGCTATTAACAATAGCAAAAGATGCTACGAACCTAGGCAACTGAACTACGTCATGCATGACAACATCTTGCTCCTCTATGTTTTTTCTATAACTATACGTATTTAATGAGCTCAGGGTGGCAAGCTAGTTTCCTTTTCAAACACTGTGAAGTAGGTTAGGCTGGGGGGGAAAATAGATTCTCTCTGATCCTAGCTAGATGCTTAATCCATGGATGGGCAACTCTCAACTAACCAGCACACTCAGTACTGAGAAATACTGAGAGTTACAGTCCAACAAAAGAGGGTGGCACTTTTCCCACTTCTCTGCCAGCCAGTGCTTAATTGATAGACTAAGGGGGAGGGATATAGATGGGTGGTTCCATGCCACCTGTCTTTACCCCTAGTTGGCGCCGTGCGAACCGCGCATGGCACTGACACACTCCCTAAAAAGAAGCCGCCTAGAGCAGCTTCTTTTTAGGAGTGCCATAATGGCACTCGCACACCCTGACACCACTGCTTCCAGCGAGCACTGTTTGAGTACATGGATGCCTGCATGTCATCTTTGCATGCCGCGTGTGGGTGGGGCTGTGGCAAGATGGCACACGGTGCCACTATTAGGGCTGAGCGTGTATGGACTCCCAGCCCTACGGAGCCCTTAAATCAGCCCCAGCACGGAGCTTTTTACCCATCTGTATCAGGCCTAAGTTGTCTGGTGAATTTTTAAAAGGGTGGACTCGGTTGTTTCTAGAAAAAGTTGCACCACTCGTGAAGTGGTTACATTTGTGATTTTTTGTTTTCTTAGGAATTTGATGAGTTTTTGTAAAAGTCACATTTTTACATGTTGATGGCGATGATGAACATTTTAATCATGGACACATGTGATCCCCCCCCCTTGATTTGCACATATCTGGCCAGATTGATTGTTGAATTCAGGGCTGAAGAGCTAGGGATTGATTTGTGTGTATATATGTGTGTATGTGTTGTGTGGACTGAAAATCCAATCAAGTCAGTTTTAGCAATAAAAAACTCTCCCTTCTAATTTGCTCTGCTTCTAGCAGTGTTGCAGAACCATGGCGAATGTGGACTGAAGGAAGAAGTTAGAATAGCAAGTGGGGAGCAACCATATGATTCATTGGCTATCTGCTGGATTCCTTGTTGTCTTACTTCTCAGTGTGCAGTGTGGTGATGTGAATGGGCACTAGCCTGCACAGGCTACAGATACAGAATGAGGTTGTGTACTTCAGTGTCAAAGTCTGAGTGCAGGCTAATGTTGTGTGCATTACCCAGTAAAACAACTTCTTTAACAGATGTAACCAAGCTTCCTTGGCCTAGACTTCATAAAAGCTGCACCAGAACTTGGAAATTTTACTTCTTTAAGGACTATCATTCCACAGATCATAGAATCATAGAATCGTAGAGTTGGAAGAGACCACAAGAGCTATCCACTCCAACCCCTGCCATACAGGAAATCTAAATCAAAGCATCCCCAACAGATGGTCATCCAGCCTCTATTTGAAGACCTCTAAGGAAGGAGAATTCACTACACTCCGAGGGAGTTTGTTCCACTGTTGATCAGCCCTTACTGTCAGGAGGTTCCTCCTAATGTTGAAGTGGAATCTCTTTCCCTGCAGTTTGCATCCATTGTTCCGTGTTCTAGTCTCTGGAGCAGGAGAAAACAAGTTTGCTCTCTCCTCTACATGACATCCCTTCAAATATTTAAACAGGGTTATCATATACTTCTCTTCTTCAGGCTAAACATCCCCAGCTCCTTAAGTCGTTCCTCATAGGACATGGTTTCCAGACCCTTCACCATTTTAATTGCCCTCCTTTGGACACGCTCCAGTTTCTCAATGTCCTTTTTGAATTGTGGTGCCCAGAACTGGACACAATATTCCAGGAAGCAGAATACTTCCTGGATAGTGGCACTATTACTTCCCTTGATCTAGGCACTATACTTCTATTGATGCAGCTTAAAATTGCATTGGCCTTATTAGCTGCCGCATCACACTGTTGACTCATGTTCAACTTGTGGTCTACTTGGACTCCTAGATCACTTTCAGTAGTCACTTTTCCGATGGGATTCTGGAATACTAGTCCAAAAAAAGGAACATTTCTGAGCTCTGTAATGTCCCTAGAAAACAACAATAACAACCAAAACCAAAGTATGAAACATTTCCAACTGGCAGTTGCTCAGATTTGTTTGCATAAGTGATTCCCATGCAAATGAAAAATTTCTCTAACAAAGGGTCTGTCTCCTCTCCCCCCACTGCACCCTCTTGTTGTCAGGGACAGAATCACAAAGAATTGGAATAAAAGCTGCTGTTTCTGATGAGAAGAAGAACACTTTTCTGGCCCTATCCATACGTGTTGAAAACAGAGCACACTGTGACTGTGAAAGGCTGGTGTGCCCCCACTCCTCTGTTCCAGTTTTGAGTGAATAATTGTATAATTCAAATTCCCTAGGGTGGAAGCAAGATTGATCTTTCCCCTTTTTCTCAACCTTGGAAAGGGAAACTCTTAATTATGTTTTTGTAGCATCTTTGCACCTGACGCATCACTGAGGAAATTTGCCTGCTGACAAATTGTTCTGGCAGGTAGTGACATGCAGAATGCACCCACCTGCCAAAAGCTTACAAATTGGCATCTTCCAAACAAGCTTGCTGTTCACTAGCACTGCCTCCCCTCCCCTCCTTTGCCCTGCTTGCCAGCAAGCCTGCTTCCCTCCCTCCCAGCCATCTCTGGAATGAAATATCTGAACATCCAAGTTCTTAGCTCCTTCTCTGGAACTTATTTCTCAAAACACAATTGTATTCAGTTGGCTAACAGCATTGCTTCTCCGGCATAGAGATGTTTTGCTGCAGTTCTGATTTTAAAATCTCATCCAAATATTGCCAATCAGGAAGAATATAAGAAAAGCCATGTTGGATCTTCTTGTACAGCATTCTCTTTCTTCAGTGGCTTTAAAAAGCCCCAAAACAGGACTTAATGTCTTCATTACATCAGCCCTTCCACTCATATTTCTCAGGTATTGAGACATGCTGCTCTAAGAAAGGAAAAAAAAATACATTAGCCATGATAACTAGTAGCAATTCATAAGCAAACAGCAAGAAGGATGAGGCATCTATACTGTAGAAATAATGCAGTTTGACATCACCTTAAGCGCTTTAATGCAATCCTATGAAATCCTAGGATTTGTCGTTTTACAATGTCTTTAGTCTTCTCTACCAAAGAGTGCTCATGCCTCACAAAACTACAAATCCCAGGATTTTGTAGGAGAGAGCCATGGCAGTTTAAGTGGTGTCAAACAACATTATTTCTACAGTGCAGATGCATCCAAAGAAAGGATAAAAGATAAAGGCTTGAATCCTATTGTTCCAACTACAGCAAACCCATTCAATCAGTGAGATTTACCTATGTGTTGATTCACCACTGCAATGTTAATTCAGTGGAGCCATTCAGGTTGGGAATAACCAGTAAGATTCATACCAAGAGTTTTTGAATATGAACTACAAGACATTTTCAAAAAGAATTTGAATATATTTTAGGAGACAGAATACTTTGCTAGAAAACACAGTGTGGTAAACATATCTTTTCCTCCTCCTATTGCTTGTTCCTAGTGGTATCCATTTCCTCCTTCTTTTCTGGCTGCACTCATTGCCTTGACTAGAACAAAAGGGAACCTTCCTTTCATCTTTCCTTTTTTGTTCCTTCCATCCTTCCACTTTATTATTTTCTGTTTCCTTTTCTCCTGATGTCATTTGAACAAAAATATTAGATGGTCATGTTGTGTGACGGCAAGCAGTGAGCCAATATCAGGTTGGCAAATATTGTGTGATGAATTTCCATTTGTCTACTGATGAGGGGGGAAAACATGCCGAGATTTGACTGCTTTCGACATTTGCGTCTTCTCAAAACTTGGACGAGTGAAACCTATATTTAAAGGAAAAGGATAGAGCCTGTAAATTGTTCAAACTGTTTTTCACATGTTTGGGTATTGGACTAAAAGCAATGTCCTCTTGTTGAGTTGCATGTAAAAATATGTATATTCTAAATGTTGTGGTTGTGTCTATATGTTTCAGAAAAGAGGAGGAGACCACACAAAATCTTAACTATAATTGAAATGAATTTCTTCAAGGATCCTTTTGGGGGGGGCAGGCTCCAGGGGAGAAGACTGTGACCAGGTAACTTGTGTGCCTTCTCAGTTTGCTCCCCAGTGTTAACTGTGCATCAGCAACTTCAAGGCTTTTGTTCTTCATCTGTAAATGGTACTTGACCCTTGAAATAGAGGACAACTCTCCATAAAGTAGGAAACCTGGCCACAATATTCTTGTACATTCTCAAATTTACACATCTGATTTGTTGATAGTTGAGGCCAATAGACTTGTAACCAGCAACTGAAAGCAAAATCACTGGCATGCATCATGGTTATAAATCCCAATGTGCCTTCACTCAGATCAGCTATGAAAACCAACTGGTAAACTCATCACAGTTGGTAAATATTTCCTTGGGCTATGTAACTTCAAGCTAAAGGGTACAGGTTTTCATTCTAAATGCTCTCTCCAGGGGGAGAGGGGTGGGCCTCTATGTAGAAAATTAACACACCACCACAAAGAGTTCAGCATAACCTTATTCTCTTTGTGATATCTTATTTTTAACATCTGGAGAAGTTTGTTGTTGTTGTTTGTATGAGAGAAAAAGGGCATATGTGTGTAGCTCACCTTTTCAGTTTGATATCAAAGAGTTTAGATAAAGCTTTACTGATCGATCCTGAACTGACTTTTCATGTAAAAGGTTCTATGATGCTTCCAAATGATTTTAAGACGCTTTCAAAAGATTAAGATTTTGATTACAGTAAATGTACTCTTTGCAGTTTTCCTACAGCAGATTGTAAAATAGACTGTGGCTTATTTATTCATACCTAATCCCAGAGTTTGGAAAAGGTATTTTTGGGACTACCTTTTCACCAAAGCTTTCAGAATTACTCAATCTGTATGGCCATAAGGCTTGCCAGCTCAGGGACTCTGGAAAGCATAGTTCAGAAGAGTAGGTTCTACTTAATTCTAACATTTACATCTTGTGTAAATCCTTTTCTTCTTAGTTGGCTTTAGTTTCATAAGAGCGCCTCTAGGTGGCAATAGAGCATCAAGGATAAAGGCTTGTGCAGGAAGTTGTATAACTTGTCTCAGACTTTGTGCAGAAAGATAAAACTTAAGTAGATAAGAAGAGGGTAATGTTAAAAAGAAAACACTGAACCAAGGGCAACCCAATAGGGAGAGGGAAAAGTAATACCAGAACTACTATACTTTCTTTTTAAGATCCCATATCAGTTCTACATGTCTATTGTTGAAATTTCAAACCACATTGGTCTATGAACAAATATGGCCTGTGAGGTATGAGTTTATTGCTGCTGTTTTAGATGCTCAACTGATAGAGATAACTTAAGTGAGCCAGACCCAGTGTCCATAGGTGGTATCCTCACCCACTGCTCCAGCCAGTGTCAGTTTGAAATAAGAATTCAGACAGCAGTGGGAAAGGCATGGCTCTGTGGATACTGTTGGACTATAACTCCCATCATTCCTGGTTAGCATAACTAATGGAGAAAAATGATAGGAATTGCAGTCCAGCAACATCAAGAGAGCCTCTGATCTAGAAGCTGACACCCAGGTCCCTGATGCCCAGCTCTGTTTGCTGCTACTTGGTATGTTCACACACTTAGCCCACTATCATAGAAGCAGATCCACTACTGTGCACCTTAAAGCAGGCCCGAAGTGGAATCAGAGAAGATGTTTAAGTTGTCTCAGATCCACAGTTTAGAATAGGTGACAGGTAACCTGGTTTAGGCCTACACCTCTCATAAGTCTGAGTCACCATAACTAATGTTTGGGATCTGTCCCAAACATCTGGAGTTCCTACTGATTTAGAATATGGATATAATTTAATAAACCCCAAAGGAGGGTTTATGGTACACACAGCATTCACCATGGGTACTGCTGTACCCAAAAATTACCTATAAACTTCCAAAACATATTTTACCTTTGGAATATTTAGGGCCTAACCAGCATTCACTGAAAAGACTTCAGCATTCAAAGAGTTCTTGTAGGTATCGAAGGACATTGTAATTCAAAATATGAGAGACTTTTATGTAATATTTCCTTTGATCTTGGCCTGTTTTTATCCCCCATTCCTCCATCATTTCTTCTTAATCATTCTTTTATTTATGAGCTATGAGCCATGCACATGAACACTATTTATGAGCCATGCACATAAACACTTAACACTATGGGAAAGCTTGGATTTAAATACACATCTTGGACCTTTAACCCCTTCATCAATTTTCTTTCTGCCAGATTTGGTGCCAAGTTTTTAAAAACTCTGGCCACCTTACTAAACAGCAGAAGTACTCAGGGGTGCACTCAACTGATAGGACTATGAAAGAATGAGCCATGTTTGACTTTTGCACAAAGACAAGAAAAGTTGTTTTGGAAGAAAAAAATAATTCTCCTTCATCAAGGATCATTAACCTCATGTTCACATATCTTGGAGCATTTATAGATATAAGTTCAATGGCTTTACTTTTAACTCCTTTTCTAAAAGTGAGAAATGAGGAATTAACAGTCCCATAAGTGGTTTGCAGGGCTAGAACCAGATGTACTCATGGACTACAACCATTCTCTAGTAATCACTAACCTAAGATTGGCATGGTAATATTCAAAAACCATGATGGAGAGATTCCTGGACTGCTGAGAATCTTTGCAGTTTGGGCCCTGTTCAGTGCAAAATTTACACAAGGGTTTTTTGCACAGAAAATAATATTTTGTACAGAAATATTATTTTCTGCTTGGAAGATGCTGTTTCCTGCATTGAAAATGCTCTTTTCTGCACCAAAAATATGAATTTTCCTTAGAATAAATCCCACATTGCAAATTCTCTTTGACAACAGAGTAGGTTTTTTTAAGATTTGTTGTGGTGGGAAGAAAATTATTAAAGTTACTCATGGTTTCCTTTGGGAACAAAAGGGATAGTCTCCATTGCAGATGGTTGTTGTTGTTGTGTGCCTTCAAGTCCTTTCAAAGACCTACAAATACATGTTTGAGTGGGAGAGTAAGTGAAACAAAAGGAATGCTTGTGCATATGTGGTAATCAGATGTAAGACATCTCTCAAATGATTTTACCTCCATTAAGAAAGCCAATGTCCATTTGTATCCTGAGAAAAGGATCCTCTTTGAAAGACAGACATTTCTTTCAGTTAAAGATGAGGCACAAGTGAGCTCATGAGAACAGAAAACATTAAGGTGGGGGGGCATAGTTTCAGGATTTCTTTTGTTTGTCAGTTAACTGGTAGAAGAAATCCTTTCAGAGGATGTTAGCAAGTATGTGGAAAATGCATCACTTGATCTGCAAAGAAGAGAAGGGCCATAAAGCTCCATGGAGGTGCTGTAAAGGTATTGTTATTTAGCACTTTAAATTCTTAAAGGCTTTGCTTTAAAATACTCTGGGTGGCAGAGGGCTTCAGTGACAGGGTTATTGATAAAAATAGCTGCTTTACACCAGCCTGTCTGTTCTCTAGAGCCTTTTGTCTTTATGAATAATGTACTCAGTTGCAGAAAATTTTCCTTAGAATGTGCCTGGAGGAGGCTAGTTGAATTTCCATGAATCCTCAAATCCCATAGAACTAGCTCTACACTGCAAATCTCTTCGCTTGTTTCCCTCAGTGCAAATGTTTTCCTTCTCATCCAGTCTTGCTCCTGAAAACTAAAATGGCATTTTTTAAATAAAACCTTTGGATAGGTCTGACTAGCCAAAGTTTTATTTTAAGAGCTTATCGCTTGGTGTTTTAAATTGCTGGGATGCAGGATGGAGGCAGGAATTATCACACACTAAATCACCACCAAATTGTCACCTGCCATCAGCCTGGGTCCCAGCCAGGTGCAAGCCACACTCTGCCAGCACTTTTTAGAAGTTGGAAAGCTTTCTGTCTTCTAGAAAGTGCTGGTGGAGCATGGCTTGGACCCGGGCTCATGGCGGCTGGCAGTTCAGTGGCAATTTAGTGTGTGATAATCCCTGCCTCTATCCCGTGTCCTATCTGCAGCCCAGGAGGCTGGAGTCGATTTAAAACACCAAGCTCTTAGGTGTCTGAGTTATCTTGATCACAGTTAGTTTTTTGTGGGTTTTTCGGCATTGTGGCCATGTTCTAGCAGAGTTTCTTCCTGACGTTTCACCAGCATCTGTGGCTGGCATCTTCAGAGACTGTTTGCCTGTAAAGGACTTGGCTGTTCTCTGAAGATGCCAGCCACAGATGCTGGCAAAACGTCAGGAAGAAACTCTGCTGGAAAATGGTCACATAGCCCGAAAAACCTACAAAAACTATGGATGCCAGCCATGAAAGCCTTTGACTTCACATTGATCACAGTTAATTGTTAATCACTGAGCTTTTTAAAGAACAAGTCCTTAAAAACTCACCTGGGCTCTGCTGTTTGGACCTAGAATTTCAGGTACTGAGTTTGGGAGTTAGGTCTTATCTGGACTGCAGAAATAATGCAGTTTTACACTGCTTTAACTGCCATGGCTCAATGCTATGGAATTCCAGGGGTTGTAATTTTGTGAGCTATTTAGCCTTCTGTGTCAGAAAGCTCTGGTGCCACAACAAACCGCAAGTCTCAGGATTATGTAATATTGAGCCATGGCAGTTAAAGTGGTGTCAAACTGGAATCTTTCTGCAGTGCAGATTAGACCCTAGTCTAGTGAATTACAGCCAATTGTGTAGAGGTACAACAACATATTGTGTAGTCAGGTATTGGCTAAAATCTTCTGAGCTTGGAACAGAAACAGGCTTCACATGCTCATAAAACCTTGTTTCAAAGAAGAGGAAAGTTTTGCAAGATTCTTCTCTGAAGATTTCTAGCTTTTCTGACTCAGTTAAATTCTTCATGACCATGAGAAAAGTCTTTCCTGGTTCAGCAAAAATTTTCATTTAGGGAATTGTGTGTGTGTGTGTGTGTGTAGTTTAAACAGCATATACTAGCAGCTGATCCAGCATGCATGTTTACTATTTTGTTGCAGAATATGAACTTCAAGAATGAGGAGGACATCCAGTCCACAATGGTCAAAAATGGATTTCCTGACAATTAGGAAAATGTATCAGAAAGAATAATAAAGCACCAGTGCTTTCACACAGTTTTCTCTCACTATTTGAATGTCCCAGAGGGTTTCTGAGAAAAATATTTTTGTGTGACATTCTTCACATCCCAAAGTGTTTGGGACGATTTTTCTGTGCAAAGAAATACATGGCTTCTTTTTGCAGGAAACAGTGTTTTCTGTCCTGAAATGTGTGGGTACAGGAAATGTAAGGCTTTTTGGTGAAAGAAATTTCTCCAGACAAAAATATTTGTATTCTCCTACAGCTGGGAGAAAACTACAGTTATTATTTATCCTTGATTCAAGGACAAAATAATCAATAATTATGGAATACCTTCTCTTAACCTGAAAGAGTGGTTTTCCTCTGCAATCTCCTCCTTTTATTGAGTGTAATGGAGCTATATTCATCCATTGTATTGAATAGGGTGAAATTTAATAGGCCAGAGGGACAAAAAGTGAAAGGGAAAAACCCCAACCCCATTGTGGAGGGCAAGAAGGCCTCCATGGAAGGTATCGATCTGAAGGGAGAAGCGGGAGATTTAAATAAAATTTATTATTATTATTATTATTATTATTATTATTATTATTATTATTATTATT